>NC_139559.1:87453065-87823876 GCF_965112155.1 Podarcis liolepis | reverse complement strand
AAAAGTCAAAAATATGTTGAATGTTGTGAAAGCTGCAGAATTGAGAAGGAGGCGTGAGAGCTCTGACAGGGTCCTAGAGTCCTCCTTCCTCCTCCTCAAAGTGGTGGGAGAGCTCTAGGACGCTTCCAGAGCCCTCAAACTTCCTTTCCAAAGCCAGGTGAACCTGCCTTGTCACTTTGATTCCAGTTCTGTGTGCTTGGATCTTTTCCAGCAGGATTTCGGGGGGCGGATACACATACCTACCCATTCTGTGCTGTGCATCTCTCTGTCTGTAAGGGACTCACCCTCGGGTTGTGTATTAAATTTGTTTAATAAATAAATAACCAATTAAATCCATTAATTGTGTATTTAAAGAGTGTGTGTGTGTAGTGTATATTAAATGATAACGATATTAACTATGTTGTGAACACTTTAATTAATGATATGGAAATTAAATTCCGTGTGTGGCCCAAAGGTTCTGTGTCGAAAAACTCTTGCGGTCCACTTGGCCTTATATTAGACCACCCTGATTTCTATCTGCAGAGCAATGGGATCCAGAACAAGAAGGTTTGGTTTGAGCTTGATACATCTTTTGCGACTTTACCCTTAAACGTGCCTCTGCAAAAGATCACAGGAATTCTCTGTACCTAGCATTCTATGGCATTATACTATAGCTAAGAAGTTCTGGTTCCTGGTAATTTGCATAAAGTAATATGTACTTGGTGGGGGACCACAGACCCTGCACAACTGTAACTTTTTTAAAGCATTGTTTTTAAAAATAAACAGAATATTTCATTTTTTTAAAAAAAATAAGCCTTGGCTGGGGAAACCCAGCCAGATGAGCAGGGTATAAATAATAATAAAAAATATTATTATTATTATTATTATTATTATTATTATTATTATTATTATTATTATTATTATTATTATTTACTTCTCCCTAGGATAGCAGTAAATCCCCCAAAGAGGTACAGTTGACAAGTTTATTTTAGCCTTCTGTTATCTAAAATGGAAATAATACTTACCGACACATTTCCTAAGGCTGTGGTGACAAAGAGCTTAGTGATACTGGATTTGCAAAGCACCTTGCACAACTACAGAATAATTAATACAGTCGTACCTTGGAAGTCAAATAGAAACATTTGGAAACCAAAGCACGGATTCTGATTGGCTGCAGGAAGCTCCTGCAGCCAATCGGAAGCCGTGGAAGCCCCGTCGGACTTTCGGCTTCCAAAAATAGTTCGCAAACCGGAACAGTCACTTCTGGGTTCGCGGCATTCTGGAGCCAGAACGTCCGAGAACTAATCTGTTTGAAAATCAAGGTACAACTGTAATGTGAGAAGTTAATGGAATAAAAAGTACTGATGGGGACCCCCTTAGTAGTTGGTGGTAGTAGTTGTTAGTAGTAGTTGTTAGGATGATTTCTGGCTTGTTGCTATGCATAAACTGAATCTTTCCTTATGTCTTCAGGGGGAGAGAGGTATCTTTGAAAGGAAGTCAAGGGGACAGACGGCAGTTTTCAAGTGGGATGCAGGAGGAGAGAGAAAGCTGAGTTTGGGCAATGTCAGTATTTGGGGCTTCTGGCTGTGTCTCTCTTGAGATCTGATGAGAGGCGGTAAGATTAGGCTCTGTGCTGGGAATGTTTAAGCTGTGCCTGCATCTATCTCAACCTTTACATTTGTGAATAAATGCAAATATTACAAAATGCAAATGAGCCTCCAGTGACGCCATTCAAGAGTAAATCAAACCTGGAATTTTGCCATTCGCCGCAATATGTTGTACTTTTGTACTGTTTTATTGTTGTTAGCCGCCCTGAGCCTGGCTTCGGCTGGGGAGGGCGGGATATAAATAAAATTTATTATTATTATTATTAATAAATGTGCACAGCACTAAGAGGAGTAGCCAATAGGAAGTCCTTCAGATGCTGCTGGGACTATAACTTCCATCATTCCTGACCCTTGGCTGTACCACCTGGGGCTGAAGGGCATTTTAATTCAGCAACAACTGAAGGATAACACGTTGGCTATCCCAGAAGTAAAGGTAAAGGTAAAGGTAAAGGGACCCCTGACCATTAGGTCCAGTCGTGACTCTGGGGTTGGGGCGCTCTTCTTGCTTTATTGGCTGAGGGAGCCGGCATACAGCTTCCGGGTCATGTGGCCAGCATGACTAAGCCGTTTCTGGCGGACCAGAGCAGCACACAGAAACACTGTTTACCTTCCCGCCAGAGTGGTACCTATTTATCTACTTGCACTTTGACGTGCTTTCGAACTGCTAGGTGGGCAGGAGCAGGAACCGAGCAACGAGAGCTCACCCCGTCACGGGGATTCGAACCGCCAACCTTCTGATCGGCAAGTCCTAGGCTCTGTGGTTTAACCCACAGCGCCACCCAGAAGTAGAAGATGGCAAAGCATCACTGAGCTCGTTCTTATATTTGTCTAGTACTAAGCAAGTTCCCACCGTGCTGAGCGATACTTCCTGCCCAGTGAACATGCATTGGACGGCAGCTATAAACATTCCTCTATAAAATATAAAACTTATTATAATGGCTAATATTAAGAGAAAATAAAACAATGCTAGTATTGAATCAATCATGCTTAAAATGCTGGAAGGAAGTTTTTTAAAAAAAAAATCTGGGAGCAGTGGGGAAAGTTGCAGGTGTGCTAAACTCGCATTCTTATTTATCCATATTTATCCATTTATTAAGGGACGCGGGTGGTGCTGTGGGTTAAACCACAGAGCCTAGGACTTGCTGATCAGAAGGTCGGCGGTTCGAATCCCCACGATGGGGTGAGTTTCTGTTGTTCAGTTCCAGCTCCTGCCCACCAGTGCAAGTAGATAAATAGGTACCGCTCCGGTGGGAAGGTAAACGCCATTTCCGTGCGCTGCTCTGGTTCACCAGAAGCGGCTTAGTCATGCTGGCCACATGACCTGGAAGCTGTACGCCGGCTCCCTCGGCCAATAAAGCCAGACAAGCACCGCAACCCCAGAGTCGTCCGCGACTGGACCTAATGGTCAGGGGTACCTTTATCCACTTATTCATATTAGGTAAACAATGTATCTTAGAACCAGTGGCAGCACTTCATGTTCTGGCACCAGGGGGGCAGAGAGCAGGCAGGGGCGGGGCTGGCGTGTGTCCTGTGGCTGTGGCGCGCCACCACAGGGGCGTGGCAGGCATCCTGGGTGTGTGGTGCACCACCTGGGGGCATGGTGCCCAGTGTGGGTGGGGAGCCAGCAGAGATGGAAACCCCACTGGGATTGCGCTGCCGGGGGTGGTGTGCTCCCCCCGTACTCCTCTTCCTCTGCCACTGCCTAGAACTGGAGCACCTATTTTCTACTGCCACCCAGAAACTCTGGCCTGAGGGAAAGTATTGCATACCAGCTCTTTTCCAGCTTTTGAAATACTGCACAGTATTGTTGTATACCCCTATACAACAACAAAACCTCTCACTGAGAGCCAGTGTGGTGTTGTGGTTAAGAGCGGAAGACTCGTAATCTGGGGAACCGGGTTCGCTTCCCCACTCCTCCACATGCAGCTGCTGGGTGACCTTGGGCCAGTCACACTTCTTTGAAGTCTCTCAGTCCCACTCACCTCACAGTGTTTGTTGTGGGAGAGGAGGGGAAAGGAGATTGTGAGCCGCTTTGAGACTCCTTAGGGTAGTGATAAAGTGGGATATCAAATCCAAACTCTTCTTCTCTTCTTCAGTGAAACTTACTGTCAGGTAAATGGACGTAGGATTGTAGTCACAGATGACATGGCAGGACCAGGTCCTAATCTTGCACAATCACTTGGGAATAAACCCTATTAGTATGTGCAGCACAATCCCCTGAATTTTTGCACAGAAGTAAGTTCCACTGTGTTTAGCAGGCCTTATTTCCAACTAAGCATGCGCAATATCACCATCTAATTATTATTTTGAATAATGAACAATAGTTGTTATAGCTTTTTTAATATAAAAAACAACACTGGCAGGCGGTGATGGTGTTCTACTCATTCCCCTCTCTTGCCAGATGCATATATTTTAGTCCTTTAGTCCTTTACTTACTTAAGTCCTTTAACAAAACTTATATACTGCTGGACCGAAACAAAAAAAAACCCCAAGTGGTTTTACAAGCAATCGTCGAATGATAATTCAGAATTCTTCGAAACAAGCAGTTTTAAACACTAAAAAAAACAGCAAAATTCAGGAGTAAAGAAGTAACAAGGGATCGGTTTGCCCAAAGATGCTCATAGCAGATGGCCTGGCACCTGCCCAGAGTCCGTGGGCAGGGATGGAGATGAAGAAGAACCTGGCAGATTTCTCCCACCCTCTCCGTGCCACGTCCAGCCACCCGAAGGGGTCCAGCAGGAAGGTGTGGGTAAGGCAGCCCTGTGATGGGCTGCACTGATGGCAGCCGAGAGACCACCAGCAGCAGCTTTTTCCTTTGGTGATCACTCGCAGCGGAGTAAGATTGTCTTCCATGAACACGGTTTTAACAGTGAGTCTGTAAGTGACTGTGGAGGCCAATTCTGGATCCACACTTCCTTCCACAGTGGGGACATTGGTTTCCTGGCGGGAGTTGATCACGGTGAGAGTTTGCCAAGTGTGCCTTCCTCTTAGCACGTTTCTCCCTTTCGTCCTGAGTTTGAGCATCTTCAAAGCCCATGACACCTTTGGTAAAGACTGTTCTCCAATTGGAGCGCTCGCAGGCCAGTGTTTCCCAGCTGTTGGTGTTTATACTACTTTTCTTTAGATTTGCCTCAAGAGAGTCTTTCCATTTTTAAGTTGGGAATAGAGTGGTTGCTTTGGAAGATGATCATCCGAACAACATGACCAGTCCAATGAAGTTGATGTTGAAGAATCACTGGTGATCTTTGCTTCTACCAGTACACTGGCAGTAATTCGCCTGTCTTCCCTGGTGATGTTTAAAATTTTTCGGAGACACCATTGATGGACTCTTTTGAAGAGTTGGAGATGGCGTTTATAAGTGGTCCATGTTTCACAAGCATACAGTACAGTGGTACCTTGGGTTAAGTACTTAATTTGTTCCGGAGGTCCGTTCTTAACCTGAAACTGTTCTTAACCTGAAGCACCACTTTAGCTTATGAGGCCTCCTGCTGCTGCTGCGCCGCTGCTACACGATTTCTGTTCTCATCGTGAAGCAAAGTTCTTAACCCGAGGTACTATTTCTGGGTTAGTGGAGTCTGTAACCTGAAGTGTATGTAACCTGAAGTGTATGTAATCTGAGGTACCACTGTACTGTATTTCATGCCTACTCTGATATTGACCCTTACTTTTGCAGCCTGCAGATGGGTTTGCAAAGGAGAGAGGATATCAGAGCAACCCAACTTATTGTTCCTTTCATCATCTTTCGAGGAGTTGGAGGTGGCGTTTATGAGTAGTCCGTATTTCATAAGCATACAGTAAAGTTTTTTTTTGATTGAGTCACTTAAGAGACATTCTTCAAGGGAAGTTGGAACCCAGTTTGCAAAAGAAAGAGCAAATGGAGAGTTTTGTTGGGGCCCAATACTGCTTCATGCTTCAAGTAGCTGAATAACCTGGATGGCCAGTTTTTAATGAAAATTGCTTTGGCTTTCCACATAGTTCTTCCTTCAGTTCTCATTTCCAGTTGTAGAGTAACAGTTCCAAATGAGAACTGTTAGGAAATAACGATCAGCTGGAAGGGTGCTGGAGCACAGCTTTACTGCAGAAGGCTACTCCAATTGGGAACCTTTGGGTTCCAATTCTGACACGTCAAATTCAGCAGGGCTAGTAGGAGCTTCAGGTTCTTCAGTTTCCATGGAAGATCAGTATTTCCAAAATACAGCAACTAGAGCAAGCACAACTAAAAGAGCCAGGATACATCCAACAATAATTGGGGTGTTGTCAGTTTCTATATCATCTGGAGGAAGCGTTGTCTGTGGACCTGGTCCTGGGTCTACGGCGCCCTCTCCTCCTTCTTCAGTGGTTGCATTTGGACCACCTGGGCTAAGAGTTGCGTTTCCGGGTTTGATGGTGGGGGCAGTTGGTGTGGCAGCTCAAACTGGACAATGAGAGAAACAGCAGCAGGAGCAGCAGCGGCGACGGCAACAAAGTTGGTAGTACAGTGGTACCTCGGCTTACATACGCTTCAGGTTACAGACTCCGCTAACCCAGAAAAAGTGCTTCAGGTTAAGAACTTTGCTTCAGGATGAGAACAGAAATCGTGCTCTGGCAGCACAGTGGCAGCAGGAGGCCCCATTAGCTAAAGTGGTGCTTCAGGTTAAGAACAGTTTCAGGTTAAGTATGGACCTCCGGAACGAATTAAGTACTTAACCCGAGGTACCACTGTACAATAGCTTTGCAAACAAGTATTTTGGTTTCCCTGAGAATGTCCTGGTCCTCAAACACTCTGCAACCTGGAAGGGGCTATAATAATAATAATATTTTTTTATTTATACCCCACCCTCCCCAGCTCAGGGCGGCTAACAACCAATAATAAAAACAAGTTGATTAAAACACAATTTAAAAGATTAAGATACCACATTAAAACTTTTAATGCTCCTGCATCTCCATCTGCGCTCTGCCCCTGTCCAGGGGCCGCGCGGCGGCGGCAGCAGCCCAGCCCGGGCAGCGCCTTGGCCCCGCCCACGCTCCCTCCCTCTCGCGGCGCCTTCCCCCGCTTGCCTCTTTAAGGGCCGGCGCCTCCCGCGCGCGCGGGGCCCACCTCTGAGCTCGCTGAGTGACAAGTAAGCGGGTGGGCGGGGCCTGCGACGCCGAAGCGAGCGGTGGGAGGCGCCGCCGCTTTCGTCCGCCGGCCAATGAGGGCTCGGCGGGCGGGCCTTCCCCCTGTGGCTCCTCCCGTGGCTCCTCCCCCTCCCGGCTCCCTCCCTCCCTCCTTCCCTCGCTCGCCTGGCGGCGCCTTCCCCGTGTCAGTTGGCGGAGTCCGGAGCCGGAGCCTGAAACAAAAGCGGTAGGCGGCGGCGGCGTTGGCGGCGGGGCTCCTGCGAGTTCGCCCGGCTGAGGCGCGGAGAAGGCGGGGAGGCGCGCGACCGGCGTCGTCGTCGTCCGAGAGAGAGAGAGAGAGGAGCGTCCGTGAGGGAAACTTTCTCCGCGCTTCCTTTCTCCTCACGCGGAGGCTCCGTCGGCGGGAGGCGAGGCAGCCGGACCGGCCTCCGGCTCCAGGGCGCCCGGGAGGAGGGCTCGCCTCAGCCGCTTCAGCCGCCGCCGCTTCCGGAAGGCGGCTCCGCGGGCACCGCCGCCGGAGAACAGCGCTCTTTCTTTCCCCCGCCCGCAAAAGAAGCGGAGAAGCCGAGCGGTTGCTCGGGGGGTCCCCTTCGCCGAGAAGGGGGCGAAGGCAGGCGGGCGGGCGGGCAGGCAGGGGCCGCCGGCCGCGCCTCTCGGGAGCGGGGCGCGATGGATGACCAGCCCCGTCTGATGCACTCGCACGCCGGCGTGGGCATGGCCGGCCACCCGGGCCTGTCCCAGCACATGCAGGACGGGGCCGGGGGCGCCGAAGGCGAGGGCGGCCGCAAGCAAGACATCGGGGACATTTTGCAGCAGATCATGACCATCACCGACCAGAGTTTGGACGAGGCGCAGGCCAGGTGAGCCCTCTCTCCCTTCCTCCCCCCTCTCGTCGCCACCATTATCATTATAATCGTCCTTATTATTATTATTATTGCACCACATTTCTTTTCGCGGCAGGATCCTGGTCCTCTAAAAGCCTGACTCGCAGCCGAGCTCTCTCTCTCAGTGCAGCAAACAAAAAGTATAGCTCTCCAGGAAAAACAACATCCCATTATCATTATGATCATCATCGTTATTATTATCGCACCACATTTCTTTCCGCGGCAGGATCCTGGTCCTTTAAAACCCTGACTCGCAGCCGAGCTCTCTCTGTGCAGCAAACAAAAAGTATAGCTCTCCAGGAAAAACAACATCCCGACTGGGTGTCTTCTGTGGAGCAACATGCCAGAATGGCATATTTAAGTGTACAGTATATAGGTGTGATTTCTAGTGGCGTGCGGGTACGTGAAAATGTTTAGAGAGAGAAGGCTGCTGCTCTTCTGCTCTTTTTTTTCTTTTTTTCTTCTAAGTTAGGTAGGGCTGAATTGGCTCCTTTGGTCGCCTTGTGCAGCTGCACCTTCCCATCTGTGTTTTGTGACACCTCAAGAGCTGAAAGGCTGGAGCAGCCACTTTCTTTGGCTAAAAGACCGAAATCTTGCCCTCCTCTTAGCTGAGCTTTGGGATATTTAGGGTCTTAAATGTTCGGCTCCTCCATTCCTGTCTGCTGAGTGGGGCACTGAATGGAACATATCGGTGAACGTCACACCAAAAATTATCTGGAAGACCTTTTAAACTTTTTAAACCTTAGTTTTATAGATCTGTTTTGAAGGGATCTGGTGACCTGAACTCTGTTTTTGAATTAGAGAAAAGGAGCAGCCATAAAAGGCCTTGTTTGCTGTACTGCAAACTTGGTTACTCCGAGTTCATTGCCACTACCGTTCTTTAACCGCAATCCAAGGAAGTTAAACTCACTTAATTCCATTTAAATGGGAAGGTTTATTCATAGATGATGCTTCGAGGATTGTGGCCCCTGTGTACGAAAAGGGCACATTTTCCTGCCCTCTTGTATTGGTGAATGTTGTGCTGCAACTGGAGCCTTGTAGCCATTTGTTTGTGTGTAAAGACACAAACAAGTTTTTTGTTGCTAAAATAATGAGTTGAACATATTAGCTGAGTACAGAGGCTCGTAGAGTCTAGCCACTAAATGCCGCTTCACATATGAACATACAGATTTCATTCACAGATCGTGCTTTCCATGTTGGAAATGGCATGAAATCTATGTATGTGTGTGACAATTGCACATGAGTATATATCATTAATAACACATATTGGAACATTTGGCAATCTACACTTACCCATAACAAGTATGTTTCAATTGTTGATTTTATCACAGAAGCCAACACACCATTTTGTGCCTCACACAGCTGAATTTTGGGGCAGGGCGTAGTATTTTAAAATAATAATAATAATAATTATTGTTACACAAATTTTGAAATATATAATATTTTTTATTTGGATGATTAAATGGTCTCATTGGTCAATATTGTGTGCACATTGGAAATTTAAAATACAATGCTTCTTAAAAAGAAACATGCCAGTTAAATAGCCTGGAATGCTGCACAACACTCTTAACATAAATCTACAAAATCATTATTGAAGTTGGAAAGGAATACATGGATTTACAGAAGAGAAGAATGGACAAGAAGGAAAAATAGCAAAACAAAAGAAGAAAAAGTTGCCCAGTGACCACTAGAATTTTATTACCTGAAAAAATCTTCACCTGCATTTTGTATCTTGCACTTGCCACAGAGATTTTCATTCTCTGCCTACTCGACTGGAGTAGGCAGCGTCCGTGTGTCCCTCAAAAGCTACACACATTACTAAATAGCTTTGCAGCTGCTATCTTGGTACTTAATCCAAAAGGCCTTAAAAAAACAAGAAAACACCTAGAATGAAAAATGCCAGTTGTATAAAACGCTTTTCGTAAAGCACTTGGCCTTGATGAGGAATAGTTTCTGTTGAATGATGCTTCCCAGTATTGCCGTTAGACAAAGGGGAAAGAAGCTGCTTCTGAAAGTTTAAGTTTATGTTTGGTGAAATGTTTTTTGTGTGTAAAGATACTGCACTAATTAAATTGGAAATCAATACAAATGTAAGGATTCTTTTTATAGCCAGTTACTCTTTACACACTCCTTTAGCCGCTCTGCTGGCGGGTCCCTTTAGTAATGCAGCCGTAGAAATCAGTTTGTGCATTTCAGTTTTTCCTATGGTTTTTAATTATATATCTCTTTATAAGGAACTGTAGAGATGTTGTGGTGATGGCAAGGCTGTGAAAATGTGGCTGTGATCTTTTCAGTGTCCTTTTACCCATCTTTGTGCTTGGCCAAAAAATATTTTGGAGGCAGAAAGAAGGTTTTGTGTACCAGATGCTCATACAGAGGGAGCCCAACTGTGAGAAGAAGAGAGGCAGGAACCTTAGGCAGTGATATGGGGTGCCATTTAAGGGGCAGATCCCTTAAAATGACAGGAGCTGTCCAAAGTCTTCACATGCCTTGTGAAGGAGACTTTCCTAGTGAGTTGTGTTCCATATTAATCAGTGGAAGGAGGGGGCTTCCTTAGATTTTTCTGCCTGAGGCACCAAAACACTCACAGACTTATGTAAGCTTCATTCAAAAACCCATTTTGCAACAGATGCTGGATGAAATTAGTCCTTTTGTACATGACAACAAATCTTTACATAGTGATTGTTTCTAATATTTAAGAAATTCTATTTCTTAGACATAAACAATCTGAGCACCTGCTAGGACATGAAACTGATCAGCCTTATAAACAGCAACTTGCTGGACCTCCAAGAAAAGAGGAGACTCAGAAAGATCCATTCTCATTCTGACCACTTGTGCAAATGCTAAATTAGCAAGGTTTTTTTGTCATTCTGATTCATGTATCGGAGTGTTTATGAGATTTCTTTTGGGAAACCGACTGATTCTAACACCTTCAAATAAGCAAGTAGAGCATAAAGGTAATAAGAGCATGGAAGTAATTATTTCCCTTCCCTCCTCATAGCATGTGTGCTTTCTCCTGGCAGTGCATTACTGCATTTCTGTGCTCTTTTCAACTCAGTGGCTAAAATTTCTGTACATCGGCTTTCCGTGTTGAAGCACCTTGTTTATACTGTGGCATCTGCACAATGAATTGAACCACATGGGTGAATAAAATAACAACGTTCTCTACACTGCCACGAGATGGTGGTTCAGAAGGTGATTAATAAATTGAGTGTAATAATAATAATAATATCTGAAAAAAGATCTTCATTGGACTTATGAATGGCTTATACATACTCCTATCATTGACCTACTCATAGCTTGGCCAGTAAACATGGTATATGAAAGCTACTGAAATGCTGCTATCAGACAGTTCCCTAAGCAAGTGGTATTTGTATTGCCATATGCGTTGGACAATCACCAAACTGGTGTCCCGTCAATTTAAAACTGTAAGCTGTTTTTCACCCTTGCATAATTTTCAGTGATGTCTTAACCTTCAATATTTCTGCCTAAAACATCTTTTTTTAAGGCCTCTGTGGCACACTCTAAATATAAACTATTTTGATCTTGTTGCAGAAAACATGCTTTAAACTGCCACAGAATGAAGCCAGCACTTTTTAATGTTTTGTGTGAAATCAAAGAAAAAACAGGTAAGGAGAAACGTATCGTCTTGCACCTTTTTCCTGTTTTGCTGCCTTTCACATTTCATGTATTTCTAAAAAAACAAACAAAAGAAAACTTGTTTTGGTTTAAATATTTTATTTAAAGGGGAAAGCAGCTATTGTTTTATTCTTCGGAGAATGCATTTTTCTATCATATAAATGTCTAAATAGCACAATGAAGTCATTTGTGTGCCTACAATTCAGGGAATATTTTTTTCCGGGCACTATATGCCTCATTACTTTCTTAAATATTACATTAGTTGAAAACAATCCAGAACTGGATTAATTCAGCTGCAATACTTAAATCGTTTTTTTAAAGGGAATATTTGCCTTAAGATTTTAAGAGCTACTGGGAAATACATGGCTCCTAATGTGGAAAACACACGGAAAAGCCTTCATTTGGCATACATTCAGTCCAGGTGATGCACACATAGACACTCAAAGAGGGGTGTGTGGGTGTGTACACACACACACACACACACACACACCTATAGATATGAGATTGTTGGCTGTTTAAGGATCTTGTTACTTTTATATCAAACAGTGGTTTTTTTGGTTACAAAGGTGCTAATGGCATGAGGTTGTTGATTCGGTCTGTGTTTCCCACTTCGCAGGCCTCCTGCCGTGCACTAATACACTTATAAAATGTCTCAGGGGGGCATTTAAATTTTAAAAGCAACAATTAAAAATAGCTGCCATCAATCAAGGGTGATCTTAAACAGCAGATGCTCAGAGAAGAGTGTTCAGTGACATGCAACACTTATTTATTTCAATTTTCAAATGGTCTTCGGAAGGGGAAATCCTGACTTACACCTTAGCCCACAGGAAAAGGTAGCTGGGAAGGCCACTGCTGAGTTTCAGCTCTTGAGTCGTCTGATGTGCGTTGCAAACTATCTACTACTCCACACGCCTCCCCCCCCCCCGCTTTTTTCCTAACAAGGATGTAACAGTCAGTAATTCAGATCTCAATCATATAAGTAAGGGGTATGACATGAATGAAAGTGACAACAAATATGATTGCAAACTCACTTGATATACATTGAAAAGTGATGCATAAAAGGGAAAGCAGCTTTCAGAAAATGTCTATGTGCCTTTAAACTATGGGTGACTATGTTTCATCGTGTGAACAGCTGAGTGAAATGGGATTATTTGACTCCAGCAATCTATATAAGATGACTAAGGAGGTCCTTTGTTAAATCTTGTTTGTGCAGCTTGTAACCTAGACAAAGCACCTAGCATTGGCATTCAAGCCTCTAAAGCCCTTAAGGCTGCGAAGCCGAATGCTGACCTTCTTTAGAAGCCATTCATTATGTGGCTCTTATAATATAATGTAAAGGGGTCTCTGAGGTCTTTCTATAATGCGATGTAATGCTGCTTGAATATATAAGTTTAATAACAAGAACATCTGAATCTTCTAATCTTTTTCTGTTACTCTATGTGTTTTCTCTCTCTCTTAAAAAAAATACTTTACATTGCCCCCTGTTTTCATATTCTCTTATTTGGGATTTTTTGTCTCTTGTGTGGCAATCTTCTTAATTGATTTCTGCCCTGATCTGAAATTGAAGTGCTTATGAAGTGGTAGCAGATGGTTAGTGAAAACTGAACCTCTTTAGAACCCCTCTTCCCAGTCTAATATTTGGAGAGGCTGGGATTTGGAGGAAGGTGAGAAAATCCGACTTTCACTACCAGTGGGCTAATTCTGGTTGTATTACTGGCACAACCAGTGAGCAGCAGCTTGTTCAGCACAGAGGGCCACATTAGAAATATTGTCAGCTGGAGGGGTGCAACTAATTTGCATACTATTTGCATGTCATTGTTATAATCTCTGTACCATTTGAACCTTGCATAATCAGCACCTGTAGTTGAAATATCTCTTAGACTTATTCTTGCTAAGACATTTTTGCACGTACAAATGGGGAACATTTGAATGGATCATTGCCAAATAGGGAGATGCCTGGAGTCTTCGGAATAGTAAATTTTGTGTTGAATTTCTCTCTCCGTTTCTACCTGATACTTTTGCATTTTTGTCATTACGTTTTCAAAAATCATCTCTGCATACACGGGAACAGGAAGCGGGGGAGGGGGAGAAATCCTATAATTCTCAGTTTTATAATAATGCTGGCTGTTCAGTAGTGTTTGGGGAGATAGGGACGGACTGCATGTTGATTGTAGATTGTAAATTGTCCACCTGACCTGCCACTCCGATGCACTGTGTGCGAGGTTGCATACAAAAAACAAGTCATATGTAGGGTTTTCTTTTTCTTAATGCTTATTGTTGTGCTGTTAGAAGTGTTTGTGTGTTTTAACCAGGCTTACTCCTGCTGGGTATACCCAGAGAACCATGCGTTCACACACCTATATCCATAGCATTGAGATTCGAGGTGTGAGTGGTTGCGGTTGCGCTCTTTAGCACTTTCAGCATAAAGCAATGCAGCCCATGGGGTGGGGGTTGTGGGTTCTGGCCTCAGGAATATTCCAGGCTGACATTTGCATGCTGGATACATTCTATGCCGTTGCTTAATTCAAAGTAAACCTTCTCCTGGATTGTTTGACAGGCATCTGGGCACTTTTTAATATTTTAACAATATTTAGCTTATTGAAATTATTTTCTGTGTGAAAGGATAGTTCCCTCCTCGTGCATTCATAATGCCAGTGCCCCATGGCAAAATCTCTGGTTATGGGTTTACTATACGTTTTGTAATTTAAAACCAAACTGTCATGCTAAATAAGTAGATGCAATTATTTTGGGGGAAGAAATTCCATAAGCTGCCGGTCAGAAAGGAAAGAAGCAGTGCAACAGAGGAGAGTAATACAACTGATTCTGTCAGAATCTTCTTCCAACAAAGATTGAAAGGGGAAATGTACTGATAGATCAAAATCTCACTCTGCTGAAATCATTTGCAGCTTCTACTTGGTGTCTCTGTGTTTTTTGTTCATCTCTTTTCACTCCTGGTGTTCCAGTGTTCTGAAATGGGCATTCACTTTTCTGCTACTTGATTTAAGTGACTCCAGAGTCTGCTGGAGACTTTACCACCATCCCTCGCAACAGTGCGGCTAATATTTCACAGTGTTAACATTGCCGGAACAAACCTAAAGTGTCTATAAACTTGTTGTAAAAAGAGGTCATCTTTACTGGCCAAAGAGATCCCCCTTGTCTGCTGATGTTTCAATTTATTTTAAAGGAAAGGATTTATGGGTGCTTTTTATGTAAGCTTGAGGTATAATACATTGAGATGTATGAAATCTGAGCATGTTGATTTAAAAAGAAGATAGAAGACAAGATTTAATTTTGAAGTAATGGGAGGGAAACAAATTTTGTTTACATGTTTCTCTGGATTGAATATGTACTTTTTTGGCAGGAAGCGAGTACTGTTGCGTAATGAAGAATTGAATTGTGAGGCCAGCTTATAGTGATTAATTGACTATTTAATATTTTATTTGCAAAATGTGACAGATTTCAGAGTTATTGTAATTTTAACTTGGGGATTGTTTTGTAGAGCATGGTGAGTGTGGAGTTTAAAAGTCAACTATCTGCATAATCAGAATTTCTGAGAAAGAATGAGAGCTGGTGTCCTTTAATTGCATAGTAGGTGTTAAAAATTAGACTTCAGTCTGTCATTTAGCATAGGTTTCTTTCTCTGATGTACAGGATCATTACCCAGTTTTGATGCCTCATTCATTCCTTCTTGTGAACTGTCTTTATTATTTAATTTTGCTTTCCAAGATCAGTTTTGGGATATAATGATCTTCCCTAGTGTTTTTTAAAGGAAAAATCTGTTAAACTTTCCAAAAGGAAAATGGAATTGTTGCACTACAAGACTATATTAATAATATGGAAACAAATGTACAGTTTTTAAACATGAGGATCTGAGTTCAGAGTTTAGAATTTGAGGAAACCTGAAGATAATCTTGAGTTTTGAAATCCTGATTATGTCTATTTAATTTCATTTAATTGCTTACCCCATCCATGTTTAAGTGGTTAAAATGTGTACACTTTATTCATGTTTTCAGCCTTAAGATACTATTTTTTCCTATACAGTAAAACATACTAAAAATATTTATAGGCAGCATTGACCAGTTCTTTAACTGTTAAGGAATAGTCTATTGCTCTCTCACGCTCACCACCAGTATACTGGTTCACACTACAAATATCTTCTGCTCTCATTCTGTACAATTATATCTGCTGCAAAGTTAACAGATATTTTGAGGAGGAACAGGTTTTTCCTTTCTTTTCCTTTCTTTCTGTATCCCACCACAATACTACATTCTTTATTTTCTTTATAAATTCTTAGGTTGGATTTCACTTCTGACACCTTTGTTGTTGTTTCTGCCTGTCACTTAAAATACATAGTGATTTTTAATTTTTTTAAATTTTTTTGGTTACAGATTTAGCTATATACAGAAACCAAATGCTTCCTGGCTGCACTCTTTTTTCCTCTAGTGTCCAACCTTTGTCTTATGTCCAACCTTCTTAAGCTCTGCTGTTGAGCTTTGTGTTGATGTTCTCTTTAAAATGATATCATGATCTAGCTAAAATTAAGCATCTAAGTCTCATTATACTTTCATGGGAGCCATGGAACTAATTCTGTTAACAGCAGAGGCTTGCACTGTGGTAGCCCAAGAAAGAAATGAAGACTTATTTGTGTCGGGAGCTGTACAAATACATAGAAGGGAGAACATTGCCTTTTATGCACCTGGTGTTTTGAACTGTACCTCTTACCTTTTTTTGCCTGGTGCCAGAAGATATGCAATGAAGGTGCCAGGGGAGCCTCCCTGGGGAGAGCATTCCACAAGTGGGGAGCCACTGCAGAAAAGGCATATTTTCATGTTGCCGCCCTATGGACCTCTCGTGGAGGAGGCATACACAGATGATGATTGCAGGCTTCAGATTGGTTCAAATGGGGAGAGTTGGTGCTTGAGGTCCTGAGTTGTTCAAGGCTTTATAGGTACCGTATTTTCCGCTCTATAACACGCACCAGACCATAACTCGCACGTAGTTTTTAGAGGAGGAAAACAAGAAAAAAAATATTCTAAACGAAATAGTGGGTATATGATTTTTGTGGTTCATGCTGTGGCTACAGACATGTGATCTGACAGTGAATTTGGAGTAGCCCAATGCAAAAATCCTGAGGATCCATGTGGATCCATGCTTTGTAACCACGGAGGAGGGAAGGAAGGGGAACCATGGATCCTCTGCTCACGACTGCAGCAGATCCCCCCCGCCACCTGCAGGCATTCGCTCCATAACACGCACAGACATTTCCCCTTACTTCTAGGAGGAAAAAAGTGAGTGTTATGGTGCAAAAAATACGGTAAAAAACAGCACTTTGAATGGGGCCTGGAAACAAACTGGCAGCCAGGATCCATGTAATATGCTCAAACCATCTTTCCCCAGTGAGCAACCTAGCTGTCGAATTTTGCACAGGCAATGGCAGTGCCTTCCACAGCACATGAAGGCAACTTGCTAGCTTAGTGGGTGCAGGACAGGCTTTGTAGCATAGGTTGCTCTGACGGGTCCCTTCCCCTCAGTGTCTGCTGCCTGAGGCAACCTCCTTACTCAGCCTAATGGTAGAGCCAGTTCATGTTGCCAGGTGGAACATGATTAAATTAGTTGGGACTTGGCATTTTTAACGAATTGAAAGAGCCATCTCAGGCAGCAAATCCCAGCTTTCCTGTCTCCATATCTGTGTGCAGCCGTTAGGTGCAGAAAATGTCCGGTACTGAAATTAACACAGAAACAGGGCTGAGGGGAGGGGAGAAGTCAAATAGAGCTCATATACTTTGTTTTTGATGTGCATTCATTGATGTGTATGGTGATTTGACTGACACACACCGCCAAATTTGTAGTGTGCAGGTGTAGCTTCGAAATATTCAGTTTGAATTTGGAAGGGGCTTACGGAGACAACTGCTTCAACTTTTACCCACACCCACACTGCCACACCACAAAGTAGAACTGAAAGTATGTTAGTAAGTGTGGACCAGGGCTGTGCAATGTCTGATTTTCAACACTGTAATATATCAGCAGTTAAAACATCACAATATTATGATATATTGCCATTGGAAATTGGAAATTGGGTGTTCGGATGAGGGAAGGAGCAGCCACAGAGATCACACAGGTGGGGGGCATGGAGGTTGGGCATGTGGGTGGGCGAAGGAGTGTGGAAATCAGGTTAGGGGGGGCCACACAGGGGCCCACTCCTCTCCTCCGCTGTGCCTCTTCCCATGTTGGGAAGGTGAAGTCCTTCCACTCCTCCCTAGACAGAAAAAGGGAGAAGGAAGAAGCAGTCCAACCGCAATTCCTGCTTGGGATAGAAAGTTGGAAAGCGGAGGCATGAGATGCTGAAGCAGCCCCCTCTTCTTCCCTCCCATGGGATGGGAAGGGCGGCTGGCTGAGGGTGAGCCACAATGAATTGGCTGGAGAGGAAAGTCAGGGAGCAGGACATTACAGTTATGGGGAGGCTGGGAGTGGGATGGCTCTGCTATTGGAGGTGCAGTTGTGCGGTTGTGGGGAAAGGGGTGTACAGTTCCTTCACAAACCCAGGCCAAGATGTCCTACATCTCCAATCCCATCCCTCCTGGTTGGTTGTGTTCAAAAGTGCTAATTTTGGACTGGGTGTCTATGTGCTCTCCCTCCCTCCCTTGTGGAGGGTGCTTAGGGTAAGTAAACCTAATTGTTTCATTTGGAACCGAACTCTTGCGAGGACTAAGCAGGCGGGCTTCCTGCCTCAAGGGTGTCTCAGGGAAGATACTGAACACGCTCTTCACTCTTCTTCCTTGTTCGAATGCGTTTGTTCTGCTTGTGCCATTGATTCTGCAATGACGACGAGAACAGTTTGGGAAGGAAAGAGAGACTCTTTTTTTTTTTTTAAAAAAAAAAGAACCCGGGACTTTATCTAGTCCTGACGTTAAGTAAACTTGAAAGGAACAACGCTGGTTAAGGAATCCTTACCTTGGCTAACCCTCACGGCCTCCCACTTCTTTGTATCTCAAATGAATTGAATCAATGAGATCCGACTGCTTGTCTGAATAGCAGCCACCTCAGTGTGATAAGAGCTTTCCATTTGAACAGTAGCCCCCCACCCCTCACCGCTTTAGGCTTTGCTGGTTTAATACTTCAGGGGGTATTGGTGAATGAGGGAGAGTTTGGCATGTGTGACAATGTTTCTCAAGAGTGGAGCTGGACCACCAGTGGGCATTAGGCCGCTTTCAGATGGGCCTCAGGGCTATACCCCACCCAGCCCTGCTCTGCCTCCTGGCTTGCCAGCCCAATCCACCTACCAAGCTAGAGCCTTTTGTTTAGACCAGCTCCAGAAGGAAAGGAGGGCACCCTCTTCTAAATGAAAAGGGCCTGAAAAGTGATAAAATGTTAGCATTTCCTGTCTCTATTACAGGGAATAGAAAGGAGAAGGATAAGAAAGGAAAGCTGTTATAGGAAGAAGTAGTCCATATAAAAGGACCAGGGAGGAAAGATGCATTTTTCTTAGGGTTGTGTCTGTGTTAAATCGGAGTGTGAAAAAACTGGTGAAGAAATCCATAGTTCTTACATCATTTGGTTAAAAACACTTTGAGATGGTTAAAACATTTTGAGAGGCATGCAGGAAGATTTTTTTTAAAAAAAACATAGCCTTCACATAGGGCCTCTGGGCTAAACAAATTCTGAATAAAATGAGGAGGGTGATTCATAATACAGGGAACTCTTCTTCCCCCCCCATGCCTTCCCTCCCACACTGGGCACTGGAATTCCCATTCTGCTGCTGCATATCACTGTCAAACAGCTCTTGCCATCCTAAAGTTCTTCCTGATGTTTAGTCAGAATCTCCTTTCTTGTAACTTAAAGCTAAGAGAAAACAAACTTGCTCCCTCATTGGTGAGGCTGGAGTCAGATTCATGGAGCTTTTTAAAAATCTTTTCAGGATTGCACTAAGAGTTGACTTTTCTTGCCTGCCCAATGAACATGTGTGGATTTGGGCAACCCTGTTTCCGGTTAGCCAGTTTGGAAAATAAAAATACATATCTCACCCTTTTTAGTCTTGCATGTCAGGGTTTTGTTACGTGCATTTCCATGTGTAACATGTAGTTCCACTCCTGATCTAGCTTCTGTTGGACTAGTGTCTAGATAGCCTGGCACTGCTTTCCACAAACTGGCATAGCTTTAGTTATAGACTTTCCGGCTGGGAGTTGGCAGCCTTTGTGTCTGGCTTGCCAGAGCTCCTGCTTTCTGCCATTAGATCTATGTTGCCCTGCAACCTTTGCCTATGGATTGCACCCATCTCTGCTTGGGGTCCAGACAAGCCCTCCCCCCCCAACTTCAACAGATGATTATTTTTAGGAAGGGAGGAAGATTTAGAGAGTCAACCAGAGCCAGGGCCAAATTGCACCAGCACCTTGAATTAATTATGATTTTAACTGACTTCACAAATTAATAAATTATCAACAAATAAACTCCAAAAATGCCCATCAGGGGAAAAATGCCTCCATTGTCTCGCTGCTTCCATGGCTCCTAATTCCTTTCCCCACCCATTACTGGTCTCACAACTGAAAGCTTTAATTTATTCAGCATACAATCTCTTTACTCCACTGCTTTCTGTAATTTATACCTTATACTGCCTGCTGTCTCGAATTATTTAACTCCGTAAGGCATTTAGTGAGAGACTGGGTACAAAATCGCTATGCAGAAAAAGGCTTGGTTAGACAGTCTGCCTTTCACATTATTAGCTGGATTTTAAAATATGGCCCTAATCAGATACTCCCAGAGGAACAGACGACAAGAAGAATTACACACCAAGGGCCAGTTTGCACAGTTATTTGCTTCTCCACGCGAATAGCCTGTTCCCAGTCACGTGTGTGCAGAGGACCTCATGGAGAAACAGAAGCATAAACTTGGATTTACATGGTTATAAGGCAGATCAGTTTCTGTGACCATGGCAGTTACAAAGAATGCTGCTGTGATCATGGAAATTGTTGCAGGACACAAATAGTTTAGTTCACACTTATGTTTCTTCCTATAATCATGAGCATTTGTATGTTCAAGCATGTTCCATGTTGTGATGCGTCTGCTCACATTGACTAAGAAGTGCTCATATAGACTGAATGTGCTGACCTGGGCATACTGGTCTGTAATCCTTAGCAGTTGCCAGTCACCAATCTGCAACCACTACAAGAAGTGTGCAGGGATGTTGGGGACATTCAAATGTAGCTCCGCTGTGAAGCAAGATTACATGGCCATCTCTAGTTAGTGGTAAGTTTTGGATGCTATGAATAGCAGCAGACATGTAGACCAGGGGTCAGCAAACCTTTTCAGCAGGGAGCTGGTCCACTGTCCCTCAGACCTTGTGGGGGGCCGGACTATATTTTGGAAAATAAAATAAATGAACAAATTCCTATGCCCCGCAAATAACCCAGAGATGCATTTTAAATAAAAGCACACATTCTACTCATGTAAAAACACGCTGATTCCCAGACTGCCCGAGGGCTGGATTTAAAAGGCGATTGGGCCGGATCTGGCCCCCGGGCCTTAGTTTGCCTACCCATGGTGTAGACTGAAGCTTTGACTCACAGAGTGCAATCCACTTGCACATTCTTGCACATTTTCTTGCACATTCCTCATTGAAATGAGTAGTAGCTGCAAGATAATAGGTTGTTGCAAGAAAGGTTTGGAAACAGAGTTTATTTCAGTATGATGGTTTGACCAATTAGCAGAGATAGGTTTGCTGGGAAATCTTAATTATTGGGAGGGAGTGGTGCAAATTTGCAGGACTGCAGCATGTTATGAGAAATTGATTTCATGTTGACATCATTTGCACTGGTTTCATTGTGGCCACTATGTTGGCTTGATACATCTAAATGATTAAAAAAAAGGATGAAGGTGGGGTGGGTGGGACACAGGGAAGGAGAGACAGAAGGGTGCTTGGGTATTTGTCTTGTGCTTTTCATTCTTGCAGGGTGGTTTGGGGACCCAACCCTGGAGCTGACATTTGGCTTCTGCTAATTTCTTGCCCATACTCTTATTCTATGAATTCTTGATCAAATACCCCGCTTGAGGCATCCGGGGAGGATTAAGAATGGGTGTATCTACCAAAGCTTTCTCCTCTCCCTTCCCCAGCTGCTTCTTGCTATTTGCAGAGCCTGTTTTTCAATGTTGCTCAACATTTCCCGAGGTGTCTGGAATTTGCTTTCTGCCTATTTGGGCCTTCCTCTAACATTTGCACACCTTGAGTGCCTTAAGCTTTGCACACAGGACAACATTGTGAAGCCCCACAGCTTTCCCCTACCGCCTCAGCTTAGTGACACGATGCAAGGAGCAAGCTCAGTTCCTTGTGCAAGTAGAGGACCCTCTTTGTTATTCATAGAATAGAATGGTACCACAAGGTTGGAAGGGACCACAAGGTTCATCTAGTCCAGCCCCCTGAAATACAGGAATCTTTCACCCAATGTGGGCTCGAACCCACAACCCTAAGATTAAGAGTCTCATTCTCTGCCAACTGAGCTATCCCAGAAGGTTTCAAAAATGGCATGAACAGGCATCCACTGGGGATGGAATTGTATGAAGAATATTATATTTGCAGGCAGGAGGTTGACTTGATAGATTCATGCCATCTTAAGTTTAGTCTCTTATTTTCCCTCTTTGGTTCGGTGGTGCTCATCATAAGGTGTGTGTGCGTTGTGTGGGGTGCACGTTAGAGTGGAGAGCAAAAAGATTTCGTTCTGAACTTAACGTGAGATAACTTTGAACATTCAGTTGCTAACACAGTTTATTGGATTTTAATACTTGATTGTAGAATATCACATTACCTATTTTGTGTCTTAGTATCCATGGCCATGTGACAGTTTTCTGTGGTCCCTGTTTGGTACTATAGGGTACCGTGCAGAGCTGGGAGCATGAATTAGTCCCTGGACTAAGCAGGTATCATTTTCCTGGAATCTTTCTATCCTGATTAGGAAAGAAGGCTGCCAGTCAGACTGTCCAAACCACAAAGGGACTGGTTGGTCAAGCCGAAGGACATTTCCATGTCTGCAGCACAGATTTCATCTGTTGAAGCCACCCATGAATGTGATATCTACAAAACGGAGACTTTTATTTCCTGGGACCAACCAGGCAACAAGAGTTTTTCTTAAGCTGTCCTTGTAGGCAAATCTAAAAGTGCTGCTGACTGCCTACTGAGGCTAATTTTTAAAACAGAAAATTTAAGCAAGTGTTAGCTGTAGGTCCCCATTGAGAGTGTAACATGGAAACACTGAGCCAAACAGCTTTTGAATCTGCCAAGACCTATTTGCAACTTTGTACACCCTTTGCTGTAGCCAAAAGCACTGCTCTATATAAAGCATAGGGACCTCCTTCCGGCCCCTGGCCTATTCTAGGCTTCAGTAAGGAGATACATAAACATACAGTCTGTGGGTCTCAAATTCAGAGCATGCCACAATAACATAGGTAGTTCTAAGGTGCTCAGCTCAATATTTTATTTCTGAATTTGCAGCATTAGCTACTTTTACATATCACTAGCATCTGAGTTTGAGAGTGGGGATATTTAGAGGTTCTAGCTCTGTACCTCCTTGATAAGGTTTGTGGTGGTGGTGAGGCATTCCTGTGGAATGTTATCAGAATGTATTGTCAGTTCTAAGAGCTTGCATTTTCCTTCTGGAAAGGAACCTGCTAGCATAGCCAGAGCAAAGTTTGCTCTGGTGTATTCTGGGAAGGATATGTCATTTGCCATGTCTTGAACCCAGTGATCCAGACTTGCCAGACCATTCTGGAAGAGAGAACAAAAAAGAGCCATATTAGACAACGAAAATTTTGACTGTAAGGGACAAATCTGGACTACTTTGTTTTAAAAAGCTAAACAATCTCATTGGAAGAAGATAATTTAGTGCATGCTTCTAGCTAATGACCTTAATTGGCCATTATCACAAATTTTGGCCTTCTCTCTTCCCTTCTCCCTTGTATTCCTGCTTCCTTTTCATTTACTGTTTTCAAAACATCTCTGCATCCAACAGCAACAACCTCCCTCCCAGAAATGCCTGTCCCAAGATTCAGGTTACTACCTCTTCACACTTGTTCACTTTCTAAACCTCTTTTCCCCGTTTCCTGCTTTCTTGTCATTCCTTGGTGTTGGTAAGAAAGCAGCAACAACAACAACATACTAGCTTTCCTCTACCTGGTGTGTGTGTGTGTGTGTGTGTGTGTGTGTGTAGTTGAAGCAGGGGTTGGAGGGCAAGGGTAAGGCATGAGACTGAACTGGCTAAGAGTTTTTTTTTTTTAAAAAATGGGGATCATAACATAACCTGCTTGCGTTATGTGATTGGGGCTAAACAGTGTGTGAAATCTGTGAAACCAAGGAAAAGACCAATCATTTTAGTTAGTCCTAGTAAAGGTCTGGCCAGTCCAACTGTGGATTTTGTGATTTTAAAAATAAAAAGAATTCCTCTTTGGGTTTTGCAAAATGCAGTCCCTTCTGGCTGGCCCCTAGTTCTGCTCCTGATGGATTTGTTTGAGAAAAGAGCTGTGCTGGCATCCGCCTTTACTGACCGTGCCCCCCTGGGAAGGCAGCTCTTATTGGAGCATGGTACTTCGAGGGGCTGCTGTTGTGCTGAAGGGGATGGAGAAGGACCCCTCCCCTCCTGATCTGTCTCTCTCTCTCTCTCTCTCTCTCTCTCTCTCTCTCTGTTTCTGGAAAGCTGCGCCTGGTGTGTTCACCCTGTTCTCTTTCCTTCCCAACAGAGTTCATTGAAAGTTCGTCTCTAACCAACGAACAAAGTGGCTCAGAACTTTTCCTGACTTCTTACCCTTTGTCCCCATCATTCCATTTAAGACAGGAATCCAACACTACCAGGGGGTGGCAGACGGGGCATGGTTTTTGCATGAAATTATACCCCCTAAAAAGAATATAGCAGCATACTTAAAAAAAATAAAAATACTGATCGGCACATACTACCCAACACCCTCATTCTGAAACTGTAGTGTGAAGGGTGGGATGGTTTTGCAAGTTTTCAAAATGTTAAGATGGAAGAGATTTTAAGGTTGGAGCAGGAACTGAATACTACCTGGGAACTTCAGTTGGCAATGAAGTTTGTTTATATAATGATTTATCTTGAAGCAACCAAAGAAACTTAACTTGTTTATGTGGATGGGGTTAAATAGAGGGTGAAGTCTGTTGAAACTGAGTAAGATTCCCTGGATAATTGAGAGGCTTGTGATTTTCATCTTTCGGCAAGTAGTTTGAAATTGTGTAAAGAAAACCAATCAAACACCATATGTAACCACGATGTTGGCAGTTCATAGTAAATGCACACTTGTTCGGGGAATCTGTTGGGGTGGCTTCAGGGCTAATGGGGTAGGGGAGCAGATACTTGTTTTTATCCGTAAGCTGCCTTAATTCCAGTCAGGAGGAAAGGTGGAATATAAATAAATAAATAATTATATATAACAAACAAACAGCTAGCTAGCTAACAAACTGATGACTTCTGTTACCACGGTCTGTTCTAAGCACCTGACTGCTGGAAAAAGCAGAGAGTAATCATATGAAAGTCAAGCACTACTTTGAATTATTTGTCTTCTACTAGAGCCCAGGTGCAGTTTAACTAGCATGGCTGCCACATTCTCCAAATTTCCAAAGTACATCCAAAATACAGATGTAGCAACTAATGTCCGCTTATACTGTATAGCCAAGTAAAATCCTGCTCATATACAGCATCTGGTGCAAGGTTTCTATTGTTCACTCTTTGGAGGAAAATGGTGGTGATATCCTTATTGATACAGAGATCTCTTTCAAGACATCCAAGCAATGACATAGGCCTCCGTTTGTTCATAAGTATGGAGATGGACAACAATTGTGTTGTATTGCTGTAACTATATCTGCAAGCCATTATTCACTTACCTAAATGTCCCTTCTCAGCCACCACTTTGCTCTTCACCAAAAGTTTAAAAACTTCCATAAATTAGTGTCTGCAATATTGCTTCAACGTGCTTTTAATAATGTGAAAAGACACACACTGATACCTTGATCCGTAAGGGCTAGGGGCCACTCCTTACTGAAAAAGAGTCCCCATTTCCTTAAGTATATTCCTACAGTTGCAGTCACTGTGGCCTGATTTACATGTGGTGGAAACCACTGAAGAGCACTTGCCTACATGGTCAGCACACTTTGAAAATCCTACTTTCAATTTGAAATATTAGGATAAAGTGGGGTGGGAAGAACCACAGACAGTTGGGGTGTAGTGAATAAGTGGGGAGAGCTAGGTTCAGATTTCCATGTTGCTAGGGCTGAGTGTTCTTGGGCCAACCAGCATCTATCAAAAAGCCTTAGCATTGTTGGGCACCTGTCAAAATTTACACCTCTGTCGTTCGTGGTGGTGGTGGTGGGTAGAGACTGATACCAACCCCCTGGCCTTACTGTTTTTCATCCTTGCCACAGTTGCCTGTTCATCTATGGTTTCCAACTAAGCAAAAAGTGAAAGGAGCAAAGAGCACTCTCTTAGTCCACACACCCTCATTCATAGAATTGTAGAGTTGGAAGGGATCCCTAGGATCATCTAGTCAGGAATCTCAACTAAGGCATCCATGACAGATGGGCATCCAACCATCATGTATCCAACCTCAACCCCCCCCCCCAAAATGCTGTGATAGGTTGCCTCTTCCTTAGGGGGCATATTTTCAGTGGCGTAGCGTGGGGGGTGCAGGGGGGGCCGGCCGCGCCGGGCGCAACAACTGGGGGTTAGGGGGCGCAAATCCACAGGTTAGGGGGCGCAAATTACTTGCCTTGCCCCGGGCGCTGACAACCCACGCTACTTCACTGCATATTTTGCCTTGCTTGTCTGACAGACTTGTCCATTTACATAACCCTTCTCCCTCATTTTAAATGAGGATCAAATAAGTGGCAATGTTTCTTGTTTTCCATCTGTAAATCTGCCCCTGCTTTCTTACTTTCTGCAGATTCCACACCCACCCACCCAGCACACACATGCTGCTTTCAAACGTGAGATGTACTTTCTGCCAACATTTCACCTCTAGCAGATAACTTGCTGACTGGAATACTGAGTGCCTTGGAGCTAAATATGAAACACTTTCCCACCTGCCACAGTTGTGGACAAGGGGAACGAGAGGTTTGGGACAGAATGATTTGATGGTTTTAAAATAACTCTCTGGGCATTTATATACAGTGTGGCTCAAGACTTAAGCATTGCTTCCTGTCTCTTAATCTGTCTCTTGTAGTTCTCTTTGATATTTGAGGGAGTTTTGATGTCCCCACTGTGGAAGGACGTGTGGCTCCAGAATTGGCCTCCACAGTCACTTACGGACTTACTGTTAAAACCGTGTTTATGGAAGACAATCTTACTCGGCTATGAGTGATCACCAAAGAAGAATGTCCTTTCCAATGTCCTTTATAATGGCTGCATTTTTAAAAGCTGATTTTATTCTTGTTACTTTGTTGTTGGCTTTTATTTGTGAATGGCCTTGGTTTTTCTTCTCAAAATGGTGTATATAAATTCTGATGGTGATATGATTTAGCAGAAGTGCTGTGATTCTGCTGCTGCTTCCTTCTCCAGTAACTAATAGCTGGATGCTATTCTAACATATTTAACTTCATGTGGCTTGAAACCCAAGTCAGAAATATATGGTTTCCACAAATAGTTTGCGGTCCAGTTGGAGCACTGGCCAATCTTATTGAGCCACATTGTTGCTCTGAAGCAGAGGTTCTCAACCTGTGGGTCCCCAGATGTTGTTGGACTAAAACTCCCATCATCCCTAAGCTCTGGCCTTGCTAGCTAAGGATGATGGGAGTTGTAGTCCAACAACCTCTGGGGACTCACAGGTTGAGAACTGCTGCAGGGAACTGAGAACATGCTCTCTTGCAGCTGCACATAGTGAAAGTCTCATAGTAGCGAGGAAGCTTCCTTTCAAGAATGCATGTCTGCCTTTATTGATCTTCTCATTTAGAAACTCCTGACAAGCTTCCAAGGACGTTTGCTGACAAGTAATGGACCCGAAATTTGTATTTAATATGGATTGTTGTTGAACTTGTAATGCTTAACTGTATTATGAACTGAACAGAATTTCCCCCCAAAGTTCTTCTCTAGCTCATAATGTTAGCTGAGATTCTGCACATGTGCCATGAAATTTCACCCTCATTTAAACCCCTCACATACTTCTGGATATAGCGTTTGAGAGGCCATTGGATTTAGCCAAGCTATAATTCTAAGGGAACAATATGATAACATGTGCATGGTGTCAAATTGCAAGCAGAAGAGAACTCTGAGAGAACAGATGTGCCCCCCCACCCCAATTAATCTACCAATAAAGCTAGTAAAAATTAAACCAATTGTGCATCAGGCCAATGGGAAGTTGACCCATTACTATTGCAAACCTTGTGCCAAGCACCCCAAATGAGAAAATGCCACAATGCAACTAGAAATATTAACTACTGCTGTTACTAGTGCTGCTGCTGCTGCTATGACAGAAGCTAACAAATTCCTGTGTGGAAGACTGGTACGGATGTACTAACTATCAGAGCTAAGGGAAATTGGAATAGTAGTGGTAGAATAGCTGTAGTGTGAACAGGACTGATCAAGTATTGTTCCATCTTTCCTTTAAGGAGGTTGTCAGGTGAGTCTTCTCCATTATCTGTTTTTGTTGCTTCAGAACTGCTGAATTATTTCTTTGTGCATTGCTCCCCATTCAAGCCAGTTTATCTCCATTTTTCACTGCAACACTAGGTAAACCTTTGCCTGCTGTTTTTACAGCGTTCCCATCTACAGGCTTATGCACAAACTTTTAATTCTGACTCCTTCTTGGGGTGGGGTTAATAGTTCAAACTCATCATTTTTCTTAGGGGTTGAAGTTGTACAAAAGCAGCCCGCTGTGAGATTGTTCTGGCGTCTTGGCCCTTGGCAGTTTGGGGGAGTAGGGCAAACAGAAGAAACAGAATCTGAAACTCTCTAGGGAAACTTGGGAAGGGTCTTATAGGCAGTAGGCTGACCTGAGAAGTCAGAGGAAGCCTGGTTTTTCATCCAAATTGCATTCCAGCGCAACCCAAATAGCTTACCTTTTTGGGACCTTGTGACTGGGAATTGTTTGTTTCTTTAGAAAGGATAGCTAGAGCCTTTGTAATTTTTTTGGTCATATCTTAACGTATTATAAATAACATCAAATGGGAAGAATGGCCACCTTAAACCACACAATGCTTTTTTATTGTAGAAATTACATAGCAAGGAACATCTTGGATGATTCCTGTAATTAGCCCACTCTTTGCATAAAAACTATCTGTAGTGAAGAGACACTCTAATAAGAAACATCCTTATACTTCCATATTAGTATTAATGGGACGTATACTTGAGCACTGATGGAACCAATACAGAACTAGGAGGATTTTATTTTTCAGTTTTGGACACTTGCTGAATTGCACTGTAAATTTTTAATGTGAATTGTCAGGTTAATTAAAACTTTCTTAACAAGACTGATAAGAGTTGGTTCGAACAAGGAAGAAACACTGTATTAATAGATTACGGCAACTTACGCTGCAGTCCAATGTGAGATTCTTCAGGGGAAGACAGACACTTTTTAAAAAAGCACAGTGGGGACTCTTGGAAGCACCCTCATGGCTTTAAGCCAAACTATGCCTTTCAGCTCCAGCTCTGGGGGAAATGGTGTTGTAAATGTGAAGCACTAGCTGGATCAGTGCTGATATGCTGGGCCTATATGTTGTCATCCAAAATCAACTCCATCCCCCAATTTCTATAGCACTTTTTATAAAGCCCCCCCCCCCAAATATTAAAATGAGAAAGGGATAAACAAATGCATTAACATTATTTTGGAACTTAGCTTAATAAAAGCACAGCCTAAAGCATGGGGGAAGGTTATTGGCTGGGCCAAAATTTGATTTTTTGATATACATGTAATTTCATTTGTGAAACTGGGAAGAATTTGGGCCAATCTTGCAGCCAAGGGACTCGCTGTTAGCTTTCTTTTTATGTTACACCTATCTTCACTCTTCAGTACTGGGCTGACATAGAGGCTAAGGTTATGCTGATTCGTAAGTTGGTGCATCTTTATTTTTAAGTTTTGCATAGTGTATTTTTAGAAGGGCATCTCCTTTTTTAAAAATCAATTCCTTAAGAATACTAGATGACTGCAGTCTTCCCAGTTTGTTTCACCATCTTGCTTGTTTGAACTTTTAACAGTGGATTGGAAAACATACTGCCTGCACATCCTTTGCCCTTCTCATTGTCAGCTGTTCCTCAGCCTCCACATCTGTCTGCTTCTCCTTCTGCTTTTAGGAGTGCTACCCAAAGGAGAGTGCACTCACTTGGGCCCTCAGGCCAGGCCCCAGGCCTCCCACCAGCCTTGATCCTCCTTTGTACTCTCCTCCTTGCTCAGTGCTTGGGTAATTGTCGCCTCTTGTCGGCTAATGATTATAAATTAGTAGCTGAGTGTATAAAAAGTTAATGAAGTTCTTGTGAGTGGAACCATTATGAGTTCCCAGGACGGCACGTAAAGGTTGGCTGCTCCAGTAAAAGAAGCCAGTTGAAGTTTGGCCTTTCAAGGTATAGAGTTTCAGCTTCGCTTGTTCTGGATTTCCTGGAGGAAGCCAAGCCTGCAGAACTCCAGCGAGTTTGGAGCAATGTGATGCCTGCTAGTTTTGCTGCTGAAAGAGATGCCTGAAACGAGACCTGTGCCTTGCCCCTCCTCAGTGAAATTAAATTAAGTTAACAAAGCAATGAATAATAAGAAAATGGGCTTTGTTTCTAAAGTATTGAAATAACAAAATGAATGACAGTGGAAAACTATACACTTTGTTAAGTCAGTTACTACAGAGAAGGCATGGATATTATAGCATTTTTCTTTTGCTTTCGTGAATTGCTTGTAAGTTTTTACAGGGCTGACTCTGTCTCCTCCTCCCTCTCCCCCCTCCCCTACCCATGCATGTGTGCACACCGACCGGTTCATCAGGGTAAGGCCTGGAATGTTTCAGTACCAGGGTGCCATGTGAAGGTGCCGATCTGTATAGATCATGCATTATCCCATGGACTTGGTACATGTTTCTGTAAAAAATAATAGTACATACACAATATACTTGTACATGGTTTTTGGTCTCTGAATTCATAAAGGTATTAGAAAGAACACAGATTAAAACTATCAAATGGAAGAATGAAACCTCAGTTTCTTTAATTCCAATTTCCTTCTCCTTGCTATACCCCAGTAAGGAGCCATTTCCTCTTCCTCTCCCTCAAGAAATTTTTGATGCATTACTATCATGACTTCTTACCTCCCTGCCGTTGGTGAAGTGTTCTTCGTACCTCTCTCTCCTCCTGCAGCACCAGTGAGCATGTGTGAAGTATCTTTCTCCCGCCATTTTGTGGTGGTGACACCCATCCTCATATATGGATTTCTGCATGTTGAAATGGCTCTTCCAGGTGGCATCAAAAAGCTAAGCACTGCTCTCATCTGTTTCAGCCTCAAGGCTCCACTTTACTCTCTTTGTGATTCTGTAAAATGTGCACAGACACACTGTGGCCTGGTCCACACATCACAATAAAATAAGCTATGGTTTTGATGTGAGCAAGCAAGCATGCTGGTGTAGTTTTGGGAACTTCTCCTCTCCTGCTTCTGCTGGGAAACCATTTATGGTTTGGTTTAGTGTTATCAGACCTGAGATTCATTATTTGCTTCTCTCCAAACAATGAGGGATAACTGAGGTTTGTTCTTGTCTTACTGTTCATGGTCTGTTTGGGGAAAACAAACCATGAGTCTGGCATCAGACACAACACTAAGCCAAACCATGGCGTCTTTGCTGGCATCATGGCAGTAACTGGAGCAGGGTTTGGGAGCAAAGTGCCAACTGTTTCAGCAGCATGCATTGACATGTTCATATCAAACTATTCTTTATTTTAACTATGTTTTAATATGATGGGCAAACTATCATGGTTGAGCTTCTTAAACCATTATGGATTGAAATAGAAGTCTTTTCTTTTACCAATATAGGTTTTCCAGGACCTTACTTGAGAGATGATGCTTGCACCTTTAAATTACATGAACTGCTGAGCAAAACTGCAGCAGGTCACAGTGCCTTCCTTTACTTCTGCTCATCCTTCTACCTCACTTGCTGTGCTTAACAATATTCTAATTTTGCCCCACAGCAGCCAAGATGATGGGAGAAGCCATAGCAGTCTCCATCCTGACTGCTAAGTGAAGTGACTGTAAAGGTTGCTTCCTTTTAATCTGTGTGTATTGTATAAACTTAGATTTCTTCTTTTTAAGCAAGGTACCAGTCCTTATGGATTCTTGTTAACATATGGAAAATGCCATGGAGACTTGGGAAGGGCTTCTCTCATTCAGGGGCCACAGTGTTTTACTTGGTCACTTCCTTGTTTACCTTGATGTAGAAAAATAGCTAAAGAAGCTGAAAACCAAGACCAAATAAACCAAATGAAGACAACCTAAGAGATATATATAAACCTTTTCCTCAATTTGCCTTTAGTCTGCTCTCTTTTTAATTCACTTCTCCCATTATTCCCCTTCTTCAAAACCTTTCTTTCCTTTCTGTCAAATAAAGCATTTTTCTTTCCTCTCTGCACTGCCCATTACCCTATTTCATCAATTTACCCTATTTTTGTAATTGTATCCATGTATTCTTTTGTAATTGTAACCAAGTGTGTGTTTTTTTTATAATCGTATCCAGGTAGGTAATTTTAAATTGTATCTAGTTTTGTTTTTGTTTTTTCTCTTGTAATTGTGTCTTTACTCCTTGTAAATGTGAATCCTTAGTGTGACCCTTAGGCAATTGCTACATTTGGCACCTTTGCAAATGGCATTGACCCCTTTGTATCCTTGTGGTTTATCAGTGTTTGTTCAACTTCTCAATGATTGTAACTACTTTCAGGAAAATAAGAAATGGAACCCATGTATTCAGATTGCATCACTTTATTGTAACCATGAAAGTATAAATGTTAATTTTAGCTTCAACCTAAGCACTTCCACTCAGCTCCCCTTCCTTCTTTCATAAAGGGCCAGATGACCAGATCCATCTCATTTGCCATCCCTTCTTGGATTTCTAGACATGACCTTACTCATGTGGATAGGATTTGCACCCCGCTTTGTATCTTGCACCCGAACCTCCCTTTTGCACCTTGCAAACCTGTACCTCCCCTTGTAAATTGACGAACCTGTGACGAATAAGACCACCCACAATTGCGACTGTATAAAATTCTGGACTTACCTTTGGGTGGGGTTCCTCATACCTTTTGTCACCTTTGCGTCGGGAACCTGTTTGCAACTAAATAAAGGGTCTTTGCTCTTAAAAAGCAGCTTGCTTCTTTCTTTCCTTGGTTGGACATCACCCGTCTTCTTCAACCGAAGCGGACCCTTTTGGGGCTCCGAACCCAAATTCTAAGTGTTTTGCATCAACCTCATGTTTATTCTTTTGTGCATGTGAGTGATTCTGCTAATATAGAATTCAGTCTATAAGAACCCTTCTGTTATTAGTCAATTTGGGAGAATCTGAAACTTAAAAACAGTAATATTGTCTTTCTTAATTTACACAATTCTAATACATATGTACCATATATACTCGAGTATAAGCTGACCCAAATAGAAGCCGAGGCACCTAATTTGACCACAAAAAACTGGGGAAACTTAGTATAAGCCGGTTCACCACACCACAAACCTGGTGGTGGTGGCAGCGGTGGAGGAAGAACAAGCAGCTCGAAAGGACCCTCACTTGAGTATAAGCCGGGGGGGGCGGGCCTTTTTCAGCATAAAAAATGTGCTGAAAAAGTCGACTTATACTCAAGTAGATACGGTAAGTTGCTAACGTGCTAAATCCCCAGTAGCAGATGGGGGCATGGCATGGTGGGACTTACCTGACCTCCTGGCTGCTTACTGGGAGGGTGGTTGGTGCTGTGCAAACACATAGCTGGGTACACCTTATTGGCTCAGGAGGTGTGTTTGCACAGCACAGTGCTCTCCACCATCATCTTCCTCCTGGTAAGCAGTAGTGACTCAACGGCTGGGAGGTCAGGTGAGTATCACTGTCCTACCGCACTGTCCACTGCTGCCTATCATAAGAGTTCAGTCTGGGCAGCTGCTTCTTCTTTTTAAATTAAATACCATATCACATTTTTAAAAATTGCAGAATTTGGAAACCTTTTAATACTGATCACACATTGCTCTGGTAACCATCCACCTTTGACTTTTCTGAGACGCCCAGATATGCAAAGAAGAGAGAAAAGGGTTATTTCACAGCCAAATCAAAGGGGGGAATTTGTGTGTGTGTGTAGTTAGATGAGAGAAGTGAAGTGTCTTGGTCAGGCCACATCATGCTAGCCTGGCTGCTTCCTGTTTAGTTTAGGGAGCTTTTGTTGAAAGTGGGCTTGGCTATTTTTATTAAAACTCATATACCAGGGGTAGGGAACTGCTGGCCTTTAGACTGGAATTGGCCTGCCCAGCCACCTACCAAATTGATTGTGGCACTATTAATGGCAGAGATGGCTTTTTGCTAAAGGAAAACACAAGACAGGTGAGGGGGTTAGTACTGGGGTGGTTTTTTCTATATTGATGCTGGAGAAAAATAAACTAAGTCCAGTTGCACAGAGTCCAGCAGAGTACCGGTTTGGTTTTTTTGCAGAGACATGTCCAACAACCCTTACAATTACAAATACTAAATACCATGTGAAATACTACACACACACACACACACACACACACACACACACAAATACTATACTAAATATTGGTGAGCAATTTCATTTGTGTTAGGGCAGGAATGATGAGAGTGTCTGAGGGCACAGTTATGAATTCATTTGATTTTACGTTAGTTTCTTGTCCAGTTAATGTAAGTGTATTTTGTTCATCTTTAAGTTAATGGGTGTGGTGTAAGTTTGTGTGTGGAGTGGATATTGGATCTCCTAATAATGAATATAATATTGAATTTGATTATGAATGTGATTTTTCAAAATTGCAAGCTGATTAGTTTTTAATGCAACTGCACTGGTTTCTGATAGGCATAGCTTGAAAAATGCAGCTGTTGGCTTTGGCCCCACCTACTTTTGGCATGTAACCACCAGAGGGTCTGCCAGAAAAGGCTTCCCCACCTCTGACATGAATTCCTCCATCAGTTAGCAGTGCCAACATTTTAATCTGGCCATTCCACACTGGGACGGTGTGAGTGTACAGCCTTGCCTCTGAGATATTAACCAGAGCAGTGGCACTTCTGCAAAACCAGTACCTTGGCCAAATGCCAACTTCAATCTCCCCAATTTACTCTGTCAGATTCCCACTGCTGCTTTCAGGTGGTTCTCCTACAGTTGTTCTAGCAGCATTGCACATAGTTACACACAGCTGTCTTGCTTCTTCCCAGAGGTGGCTACAGTTGGACTCATTTTAGGTGGTTGTGTGGCAAAGAGATGGTTATGTTTCTCTAGCACATGGACTTAATAAGAATATGAGTTCATCTCCATAGTTACAAAGGAGGTTCTTACAATGTTTGTTCTGTGCTCTAGTAAATACAATGCAAGGATGATGGATAGAGAATCTGCCTTATATGCCGATGGTTCTAGGTTCAGTTCCTGGCATCTCCAGGTAGCTTTGAGGAAAACTCCTGCCTGAAACCCTGGAGAGTCACTGCCAGCCAGTGTAGACAATGCTGAGCTAGGTGGGCCAATAGTCTTACTTCCTTTGTTCCTATGGGGAGGCCTTGCTCCCTGTTTCTCCATAGTTTCTGACAACAGTGGTATGTTTAGTTTGCAGGACTCATTTACTAGGGGAAGTGAAAGGGTAAATTAGAAGCAATATGACATGAACTCACCTGAGTTGTTCTGAACTCTGAAGACACACTCTCAGGACTACCCCAAGCCATTTTGTCACCTGAGGCAAACCACAAAATGGTACCCCCCTCCCCACCAGGGAAGAAGGGGTGAGTGAAGATCTACATCAGGAACAAGGGAGTGGAGTGAAGATCTGTATCAAGAACAAGGGAGGGGGAAATCAAATCAGCCTTATCCAAAGGTTGAAGTGGAAATCAGAGGCCATCACAGTGGGGGTGGGGGGAGAAGGGGCCTGCTCTGAATCATGATTGGTGGATGTAGAGCCCAGGAGCCCACCATTTCCTTCCTAGGGGTGAGAGGAGACCAGGATTGCCTCCTGTTCACTGAGAAGCCACTGTGGAGGCGGCCTGGGAGGGCTTCCGAGGAGGCAGCAGATCTGGCCTCCAAAGAGCGCACCACGGCTGTCGCTGCAGCATACTTCCCCTGCACATTGTTTTCTCCTCAATCCACTCTTTAAAGCTGTTTTTCTCCTAGCAGGAGTTGCTTTTGGTTGCAGAGCCCCATCATGTGTGTTTGTGTGTGGGGGGTGGGATTAAAAAAGCATTTTCAGGAAGAAAAGAATGGGTAAGCTTGGCAAGGGATGGCTTCAGTTCCTTGCCACCAACTCTGCTTTAAATTTCCACTCTGCCATGTTAGGATTTGGTGACATCCTGCTCCTGATTCCAGGGTCTTTTATTTTGCATAGGACTTCATTGGAAAGGAGGTGGTTCCTGACCTCAGGCCTGCACCTTTGTAATAGGGGCTGTTCGTTTTATTGCACTGCAAGCCTACCAGTGTCTCTCTCATGTCTGTGGATAATCTTGTTTCATGCTATATGAAAGGATATCTCCAGTTACCCATGGTAGGAAGTGGGGGAGTGCAGTTTAGGTACCATAGGCCCACTTAGCACAGTCCTGTAGCCACATGGTGTTACTTCCCTGTGATGCAACCCTACACAGCTGTGGTTTACTTGGAAATAATTCAACCAGGTGGGCAGAGCTGCTTGCAAAGACCTTCCTCACTCTTTTGTACTTGTCTCTTGCTAGGTAGCAAAAGCTCTTGCAATTGGTTCCACCCAAGAGTTTGCAACGTTTGCACAATGTCACTCTAGTTGGCTCTAAAACTGCTTAGTAGTCTTATCAAACTGCTGTAGAAGTAGCAAAAAATGAGAAATTGAAGGGTTACAGTTAAATCCTTGGAACCCACATTCTCTCCACTATCAATTCATTCCTTTTTCCCTGCGCCTAATTTTCTGTTAAGTGCAAGTATTTCAGGAATTTGTAAGGAATTATGATGGGGGTGGGGTGGAGGGAGTGATGTTGATGGAGAATGGGAGGTAGGGAAGACTCATCCAATACAAACCATCTGTTCTCCAGCTTCCAGAGCTGCAGCGTCTGGGATGAAGGCACTGATCTAAACCAGACGTTGTTTCAGACAATAAAACCATATTACATGTTAATGAGAGTGTACATCTCAGAAGAAAAGGTGTGAGGCTCACTGGGTGTTCTCACCCTCTTGGGCCAGGTGTGGCTCCAAAGCCAATGCATTGTCACTTGTTGTCATCAGAGGGCTTTTACGGCCAGTTAATGGGACCGACTGCTTTCTCTCTGGCCCTTATGTAGAAGAGATGCCCTCAAGTTTTGTTTTAGTCTTAAAAAAGAAATCACAAATGACCACCGCCCAGCGGCTTTTAGCCTGATGCTTCCTTTGAACTTTATGTAGGAATTTCTTACTCCCCAATAATTCATGGATTTGAAGACTAGGTGAGGTCGCCTTGACTTTTAGCATGAGAAATATTTTACTCCTGCTCTCCAAACATGTCTTAGGTTTGATCCATGATTTCAAAATGAACATGTTAAAAAATACAAAAGCTTGTTTGTTAGACCCATCGTTCAGGAATAACCTGAGCTGAAAACAGACCACTTGCTAAGCAGTTTTGTGAACTCTCTTCTGCCATGAATTTTCTGTGTAACTTTAGTCAACGCTACGTGTGGCCTGGTTCACGTCATGCTAAGCCAAATCATAGCTAAACATGAACAGCCAGCATGTGGGGACATGGAGCAAAAATCATGATTGCTCCGCTCCTCCCCCAGTCCTGCTGCTGTTTTGTTAACCAGAGCTAAGCCAGGATTTGGCTTAGCGTTATTTGACCATGACTTTTGCTCTGTGCTTGCTCATTCATGCTTAGCACTACATGTGAACTGAGTCATTATCGCTCAGTCACCATGCCATCTGCAATATGAAATGATACTACTAACTTATATGACAGGGTTCTTGTAAGGATTTCATCAGGACAATGTATGTGAAACACTTTGGACACTGTACAGTGCAATATGAATAATAAGTAGCAGCATTAGATATTAGGTTGGGATTTGCAAGGGCCATGTGTGTTTCCATGTGGGTTACAAGAAACAGGTTTGATAGGGACCACACTGGGCCACTTAGCTATTCTCCCTCCCCTGTACTTTTCCATTTAACATTTTGAACATAGCTCTGCCCATTTTAGTACAAAAAAACAAATTGCTTGCCTTTATAGAAGTTTAAACCTCTCTGCTACTCCCAACACTTGCCTTCTCTTTTAATGGCACTCTGGTAATTACTGCTAAGCAGAGCTATCTATCTCCAAAGCCTTTGGCATGACCTTCCCCCTGCTTATTCCTCTGTGTTCTCCTGAAGAAGAGGGGCTTATGCCCCAGACATGCCACAACTGGCATGAATAAGATTCTTTCCTTGGAGGGGAGGCTGCAAGAGATCGAGCTTGCTGATAAATTTGAAGTAGTGAGGCTTTGAGAGATGTGGGCTGAAGGCACAGTTCAGTGAAGGACCCATCTCTGGAGGCAAATGGCGTGCCCCCAGCAAGAACCACCTTTCTTTGCAAGAAGGTTTAAAAGGCTACAACAGCAGACACAGGAATAACTCACCAAATGCTCACTTTACTCTTGTGTGGATGTTTGCGGACTTGAGGTTTTGGCCAGTTCACATAATACGACTGTGTGAGGTCTGGGCCGTACATTACTGGTAGAGCACATGCTTTGTATGCAGTAACCCCCCATGTTCATGTTTTGCATCTCCAGTTAGAAAAGATCTGGGGTGCGGATCCTGCCTCTGAGACCTTAGAGAGCTGCTCCCAGTTGGAATGCTGAATACTAGGTAGACCCAGTAGTCTGACTTCGTAGAAGGCAGATTCATGCATCATTTTCTCCATGGCAAGGGGGTTATGTGCACAATTTAGAACTATACAGACGGCTGTTAAGAACTAGGGAGGTTTAAATGAAGAAGAGTCTAAAATTGTGGTTTGTGCTTAAATTAAATGATTCAGATATCCCCCCCCTTTCAAGTATGGTGCAATTCATTGCGCTTCATTTCAGTGAGAGGTGTGTGTGTGTGTGTGTGTGTGTGTGAGAGAGAGAGAGAGAGAGAGAGAGAGAGAACTTGTGGATTGTGCCCCATGACTCAGATCTGTCTCCCATTCTTCTGTCTATAATTGCACCCATAATCTGCCTCACCTTGATTCATGGTAGGGCCACTTCTGGCTTTTCCTGGGATTCCTGGGTTCATGGTGGGTACCATCCAAGTACTTGGCACATGCCTGAATTGTTCTAGTGCCAGCAGTGCCCTGGCTTTCTTTGTTGTACTGTATTTAACTGGAGTTGCAGCCTGCCTGTCGCTGCTCAGTTGGGCTCTCATTTGTGTTTCATTTCTTCCCTGAATCTTCTCTGGCAATAAATTTGGAACCCTTTCCTCCTCCTCCTTCTTGTCCTGCCAGCATTCTACTTCTTTGGTGATTTTGTGCTTTGTGTATTTCTGGAGCACTGCCTCCAAAATACAGTATTGCCTTTCTCCTATTGCCTTTCAAAACTCAAAAGTCTTATTTTAGTTTGTTTGGTTTCTTTTTGTTTGCCTTTCCATTGATTGTTGCCTTTGTTTGGGCTTTTTACCAGTTGCTGCCTTATATTCTCATTTTAATTTTCTTTCCTGCTAAGCCAGTCTCCACCATTCCTGAAGTCTATTTCTGATGCCGATTTTAAAACTGTTATCCCATTGTGCCACAGAGAGCATCAGAATGCTTTATTCACAAAACATTTTTTCCTCTCAGGATCCTGAACTGATTAATATATAAATAATTACAAGACTGATATATCTATAAGATTATTCTGTGGGACATCAGAATATAAGTGGCTCTAACGTATACCCCAGGAAGCTCTGCCTCTTAAAGTACATAAGACGCTTCCCCCAAAACATCACCAGATCCCTATCAATTGCTTTGACGGTGTCATGTTTTTCTTAGACTGTTTTTGGGTTTGCTGGAATTTTGCAGCTGAATAGCAGCAAAGGAGTGGAATTATTTTTCATTTCTTCTGTTTATTATGCATCGAGGGCCCTGAACTGGGTTTGGAAAGGAAAGAGGTGTGAATTAGTTTGGGGAAGCTTGAAAAGCCTCACTGGGGGATCAGGCAGCATAGATCCAAGGCAAGTTTCTGTCTCCAGTCTTGCCTCCCCCTCTCTGCCCCGAAACCTCTCTACTTAAAACAAGCAAAGAGAGCTGACAACCCACAACAATGGCTCCCTTTCTTCTCTGTTGCTGGTGTTTTGATAGTTTTATGTTACACCCCCCCACCCTCCGTTGTGGGTTGGAGCTATGGAGGGGGGCATGTAGAGAATCTGACATGAGCGACATGATGTAATGTTTTTTTTCCAGCCTAGAAACGAGGCAATTTTTCACCCAAGGTCAGCAAAATTTATGTCAAGCCCCCAGACTCCTAGCTGGCTGGGCCTTGAGGTGGAGTGGGGGGAGAAGGAAAGAGCATTTGGAAAGGCAGGCACCTAGCCTGCCCTGGCTGCACTTTTGTAGTTGGAGGGGCCAGCCTCACTCCACAGCTTCAACTAAAAGCATTGCATCTGCAGCCTATGAGTGGGGAAGACCATTTTATACCCCGCGTTTTGTTGATCAGCCATCACATCTGTTTCCTATTGAAAGCCTATTTGGAGGAGACAGACAGAGAGAGCGCCTTTTTATAGTTTAATAATCTTGGAGGCAATACGCCAGTCCCTTGCGGATTGTCCACTAATCGCTCCCCTCCCCCATCCCTTGTGGTTTTCATTTTAACTTCCACTAAAACAAAATAATCGTAATAAACCAACTTGAATGTTAGAGTTCCACCGAAATTATCCTTTTCAGCACCACCTCTGCTCTTTCTTGGGGTTCTAGAATATACAACGCACTTCTATTCAATCCCTTCCCTTTATGCTTTCCATTTTGGAGGGGGTTTTTTGTGTTGGCACTTAAAAGTTACATATGATAAGCTGTGAGTTGTCAGCTCTTTCTGCTTGCTTGGGGTAGAGGAAAAATGAGGAAAAATACTAGAGGGAGAAAGGATCCACCCACCTGATTTCCCCCTGCCCCTATACAGTGGTACCTCCGGTTACGTACTTAATTCGTTCCGGAGGTCCGTTTTTAACCTGAAATTGTTCTTAACCTGAAGCACCACTTTAGCTAATGGGGCCTCCTGCTGCTGCTGCGCCGTCAGAGCACGATTACTGTTCTCATCCTGAAGCAGAGTTAGCGGAGTCTGTAACCTGAAGCGTATGTAACCTGAAGCGTATGTAACCTGAGGTACCACTGTACCAGCTTTTCAAGCCTCTCTCAAACTAACTTACACCTCTCCTTCCTTCCTAGTCTAAGCACCACAACTGGATAAGATCCCCACCACCACTGAGGACAGACTAGTGTTCCTGAAAGATGACCTGGCTTTGCTGACTCTCCACATAAGTGATGCTCAGGGGTGGGCATGTGCTTGGGGAGTGTTAATGTGGCTTGCAAAGGAGAAACCTGGGTGGATCTGAGGGGTGAAAATGGGGTGGAGGAAGTACGTTCACCCCAAACCACTTAAGGCTTCCTGGATTAAACCCAGCACCTTGAATTGTGCTGGGGAGATTATCTAATTATGTGGGGACCAGAAGAGGCTTGGCCCGCTCTTTTGTGATGGCTTCCTTAGCCTCTGGTTTTAGAAGGCTCCAGAGGATCTAAGGTCAAACGAGGGCTTCTGGCGGAGTTTCATTACAGATGCTGAATTCCCTCTCCCATCAGCACTGCGCTGGAACACTTTTCAGGTTTGTAACCTCCCAAAGTGGGACATGGGTGGCGCTGTGGGTTAAACCACAGAGCCTAGGACTTGCAGATCAGAAGGTCGGCGGTTCGAATCCCCGCGACGGGGTGAGCTCCCATTGCTCGGTCCCTGCTCTTGCCAAGCTAGCAGTTTGAAAGCACGTCAAAGTGCAAGTAGTTAAATAGGTACTGCTCCAGCAGAAAGGTAAATGGCGTTTCCGTGTGCTGCTCTGGTTCTCCAGAAGCAGCTTAGTCATGCTCGCCACATGATCCGGAAGCTGTACGCCGGCTCCCTCGGCCAATAAAGCGAGATGAGCACCGCAACCCCAGAGTCGGCCACGACTGGACCTAATGGTCAGGGGTCCCTTTACCTTTACCTAATCTCCCAAAGTATTTTTTAAGTGGGTTTCTGGAATGAGGTTGGTTGGGGGAGTGATACAGGTTTTAATAAACATGCATCCAATATGACAGAGTAGCACTACAACAAATGAAACCTCTTGAAAAGCCTCACCTCACTACAGATGGTGCAGGAACTCACAAAAGAGCATCCGGTGATCTTAATAGTCCCGTTCTGGCGGCGGGGGGGGGGGGGTTAGGCAAACTGACAAGGGAGAAGGTAAGTCTCTTCAGATTCCCCTTTCTGTTCTCGTCAGGGTTTCTTGCTTGGGCACAAGACAGATATATCAAAATCTCTGGTTTGGGGAGCCCTTTGCCTCTTTTCTTGGGTCCCAATCAAACTCCCTTGTATTTTTTGCAGGCTGTTTTATTTTACTGATTCAAACATGTCAGCTGCTCCTATAATGAGGATGCTAATACCTTGACTCCTAGAGCTGCAGACAAATAATTGAAATTCCTAACTATGCAAATTTATTGCAACCTTTTTATAGCCCCATGTAAACTTTGATTCTGTAAATGGCTGCATCAACAACTTCGTTTGTCAGAATATTCTTTCTTTACTGTTCCTGCTCTGCTCAAATCCATGAATGTTGGCATTTAGTGTAGGTCTTGCAATTAAAACTGCAGCCCTAATTTCCCAATTTCCCAAGGAGCATGCATGAGCAAGTCCCACGGAAGGGAATGGGAGCTGCAGAAGAGCTTTTAATGTTCAACTTTTGTTCATTTCAGTAGGACTTGTTCATGAGGAGTTCCTCCTGGTTTGTGTCTTAGACTTACAGGGCTGGAAGGTGTAATTGGTGGGATTCTTCTGGAGCAAATCGCCAGTAAAAGACAACATGATTCTTTGGTCACATATGTCTTTTCCCTCTGACTTCTGCTTCCCCAAACTGGATGCACCCTGATCCTGAAGCTTTTGACTGCTGCTTCACTTCTTTTTCCAAGTGTATTCTTTTATCTCTACCCCCCTTTCCATTTTTGTTTAGCTTCATTGCTTTTGATGTTCCGAACCTCCTATCAGCACAGCTCCCATAATGCCAGCCCTGTGCCTTTCATTATCACGTTAACAAACTTGAGTCGTGCCTAACGAGGACGCCTCATACGTTATGCTAATGATCAAGAGACATGTTAATGATATTTTAGAAGCCTAATTAGTGGAATATATAACTATATGCAATTTGGTAATGGACTGTGACAACAAGTTGTTAAGAGGGGGCTTGACAAATCCGGTTGGATGTGGCCTCAGATAAACATTTGCTGAAAATGGATGAACAGGAACTGGTTGTGGGTGAGGGAAGAGAGATTTGTTGTGCATGTGTACATGCATGCATGCATGCATGCATGTTAACTGCATATAAATGCTATTCCAGCAAATCAGTTAGCTTTCCTCTTTCCCTTTTGACACTCAGATGCTGTTTTATGAGGAAGTAAGTCCCCAGTGATTTCAGTGAAATTTGCTTTGCCACAACTGCATTATGATGCAATCTCTGATTGGGTTTTTTGCACACATACAACTAATTTCCAGTCTTTATTCCAGAAACTAGTGTAAACCTACATAGAGTTTGGACTTAATATCCCGCCCTTCACTCCCCTGAAGGCAGGCATGTCCAAAGTCCGTTTCCAGGGCCTAATCCGGCCCACCAGTTGATTTAATCCAGCCCCCATGGCAGTATATGTCCTGGGGTAAAATCCTAAAAAGCTCAACAACTTCAATCCTAAAAAAACCCCTCAAAAACTTTGGTAGGCCCTCACGCATTTTCACTTCATCAAATCTGGCCCTCTTTGAAAAAAGTTTGGGCACCCCTGCCTTAAGAAGTCTCAAAGTGGCTAACAATCTCCTTTCCCTTCCTCCCCTGCAACAAACACTCTGTGAGGTGAGTGAGGCTGAGAGACTTCAGAGAAGTGTGACTAGCCCAAGGTCACCCAGCAGCTGCATGTGGAGGAGGGGGGAAGCGAACCCAGTTCACCAGATTACGAGTCCACCGCTCTTAACCACTACACCACACACTCTCTCCATATATATATTTAAAATAGCATAGAGACAGTGTTAGACAATGTCAGCAATGTACCAGTTTCACCATGTGTAAAATGGGCATCAGATGGACTTGCCTTAAAGGTTGTGTGGTATAACAGAGAAAATTGCTCTTGCTGCATCTCTAGCAAACTTGATCTTGAAGATGGGGTTGAATCAGTCTAAATAAATATTGACCTTCTTGTGAAGCAAGAATTGTTCAGCTTGCAGGTACTTCTAAATCCATCAAGTTCCCTGAATATGCTAGTATTGACAGGGTATTCTTTTTGCCACCTTTGCCAGCTGTGGCCTTTCTTGGAGAAGGTATATCTGGCATAAGTTTTCCAGGCCCTGGCTATTAGACTAGACTACTAGACTAGATTACTAAGTGCTTGCTATCTAGACTTGCTTTTATAAAAGCAACCTGGAAACTTTGGTGAAAAATGCTTGTTTTCTGGCACTGGAGGGTCAGATCACATTCTGATCTTATATAAATATGCAGTGGTTGTCCATTTGTATCTGGATTTAAAGTGCCGGCAATTCTCAGAAATTGCCTGTTCCCATATGAACTTGCCCAGCCTCTGCCCCCAACTGCTCCTGAGTGTTTTAATGCTTTAACTTACCCTAGGACCTTAGGGTAAAGGGTGGGTGATAAAGAAACAAACAAATAAATAAATCATGTCACGTTAACTGGTCTTCTCCAATTAACACACAGGGCTGGTTCAGACATCTGTGTGCATCATTTGACTGGTAGATCAGTTGCTGACATGTAGACAGAACTTGCCTCACACCTCAAACGGAGTGCTTTTCATTGGAGTTGAGTTCATGCGTTCAGCAGCTGCCAGTCACCAAGTGTAAAATGAGCAAGTTTAGAGAAATAAAGTGATGGGCATGCATGTATGGGCCAACGCACGCTCTTCCAGAGGCCCTAGTGGGATGGATACTCTCATCCTGGGGCTTAAACCTGCCTTGCTTGCCAGGCTTTCACCTCCCCTGGAGAGAGTTCACACTTTGTCTTGTATCACTGCCCTGGGAAGTACTATCACTGCTGTAGAATAGGCTTGATAATGAATTATTATCTATATTTGGTTCTGTTTGGTTAAAAAACCCCCAGAGTTTTTTGCATTTCTCCGGTGGTGTCATTGACCCCAACTTCTTGGGAAACTACAAAACTGGATAACTTCTCTTCATCTCGTAGAGTGATTGGTGTTTTGACAGGAGCCCACTAGCTATGCCAACTGGAAACTCAGTAAGAATTCTCACAAAGGACTGATTGACCCTGCAGAGGGGTAGCGGTTACTGTGATCCTACATATTTTTTTAGGGAAACTGAGGTTGAGGGACAAACTTACTTAGGGACACCAAGTGGATTCATGGTTGAGATGAGATTTGAGATGGGATTTGGAATGCAGTTCAAAAATGTAGTGGCACTGAACTTTAGATGTGATGTTGATGTTAAGTGTAGAATTTGGTGGATGCTGGGTTGTGAGCAAGTGGGAGACGATCACTGTAAGAAAGTACATAGAGAAAGAGGTGCCTGCATTGGCAGGAGGTTGGATTGGGTGATGCAGGAGGGATCTCAAACTTCAAGATTCCATGAATGTGTGGATACCTCTTTTGTGATCCAAGATGGTATTGTGGCTTATATGTTCTGCAGTTTTGTGGCTATCTTACAAACGGCTATGTTTGCTTTTGTTCAAGTATAAATTCTTTGGCTTCTGCAAAACGTGTACTTTGCAAGCTGTTAGTTGCTATAAATTGCAAATGTATACAAAATGAAAATGGAAATTGGTCCTGTTGCTTTGTGTTGCTTGAAGTTACACCATATCCACTTGTCCCCTTTCCCTACGTGTGACATGAGTGAGATGCACAAAATGAGTGGGGCTTGCGCTATCATATTTGACATAAACCATGTCACGATGCGGCATGAGTGAAGTTTGAAGGAAAATGGGTCGGAGTTATAACCCACTTGGTAAAGCACCAAATTAAAGAAATTTTTGGGACCTGACCATCTGTGTGCTTCTGATGCCCGTTGTGAAGGGGCCTCAGAAAAAACATCTGGAAGCATTGCCCAGATGCTGTGTTCTCATTACCTGTAGCTGCTTGCAGCTTTTCAGCAGCAGCAGGTCCTAGGAGAACGGTGACCATGTCCCCCCTTCAACCTCAACATCTCTCCCCCCACTCCACCCCAGCATGTCTGTCCTCCCCATCATTAAACAAGAACAGTAAAGCAGAAGAATCTTTACACACTGTGATTTTATACCATGGATCAAAGATCAAAGCAGAGCACAGTGACCATAAAAATAACTGCTTTTTCAATTTTACAATGCTTTCAGTGGTAAAGAATCAAATAAATTTAATATTAATTAAACACTTAGCTTTTAACCTCCTTCTGCATCCACATTTGGCTGCCTGTTGGAGAAAAATTAATTGGGCATCTTAAATCTTGCGTTACTAAATGCTTTGACAGAGGTTTCAGAAGCACTTATAACTTAAAGCTAAAGGCAATGGGACCATTTGTCCTTGCACTCACTTAATTGAAAAGTCTGAGATTGGAAGGTGGGGGGAGGGAGGAAAGTGCCATTTTATGGTTGAGTTTCATTCTTTCTTTTTTCCTTAAAAAAAAGCATAACTTACAGTTCCAGTATTACAACCTCCGTTTTAATTCCATCTCTGTAAGTGACACCTTGCAGAATGGAAACGATTGATCTTCTGTTACATGCGCCCTATTGATCCTGCACCATGCTGGAATTTGGAAGAAATTTGATATTTGTAGTTTTATGAGATGATAACATTTAAAACCTTTTTCTAGTATTCTTCTCTCTGCTTCACAGACTTGGATATGGAAAATAAAATCAGAACAAAAACATAAACAATTAAGTATTAAGAATTTGCATTGCTTTGTGAAATATTGAGCATTCATTTGAAAATGTAGCTGTTTTTGGAGCAAGATGCACCATACCTCTAGTTGCATCAGCACACACTGGATTAAGAATGCCAGTTGCTGGGGTGGCCAAGTGCTGAGAGCATTGTTGCGCTCATGTCCAGCTTTCGGACTTCCTGTTGGCATATGTTTAGCTACTGTGAGCACAGAATGCTAGACTAGATGGTTCATTGGCCTGATCTAGCATGACTCTCCATATGTTTAAGGCAGGAAGTAAAGAGGAATGGAGTGTTACACAACAGAATACTAGATAGTAACTTTTTAAAGTAGGAGAAAGCATGGGAAAGCAGAAGGAGCTACAAACCTATTTAGAGAAGTGACAGGAGCTGGAAATCAGTTGGAGTGCTGGCTTGGATTGGCTCCTTCAGTGACCTGCACCAACCTTCCTGTCACCTTGCCTCTTCCTGTCTTCTTCTCAGTAAGTGGCAGCGACACACCTACCAGGAACTGAATTTAACGTGGGAAAGTATGAGAAACTGAGAGAAATGAAACTTGACACTTTTGTCCATCCTTACCATATGTTCACCAGCCTTTGTGAGGGAAATTGTTGGGAGAGTCCTCATACCAGTTGCATCCCATATTCAGGTCGTCCAGCATGCTGTGGTTTTGTTTCTGTTTACCTGTACAGTGGTGCCCCGCAAGACGAATGCCTTGCAAGACGAAAAACTCAAAAGGGTTTTTCGGTTTTGCATTGCTTCGCTAGACGAATTTCCCTATGGGTTTGCTTCGCAAGATGAAAAGACTCGCAGAACGAATTATTTTCGTCTTGCGAGGCACCACTGTATATTGATAGGTAGAAAAGTCACAGTGACAATCTTCTATGATTAACTTTTAAAAAATATATATATATTTAAATGTTTGTCCATGGCTTTTCTTGCAGCAAAAGCAGAAAGGTGTGTGTGTGTGTGTGTGTGTGTGAGAGAGAGAGAGAGAGAGAGAGAGAGAGAGAGAGAGAGAGAAATCCTTACCGGACATCATAGAACATTGTAGGCACAGCTGACAGTTCAGGGGAGTCAGGGGAAGGGGAGACATCTCCAGAACCAGAGATGCCCCCATCTTCACAGACATGACAGGTTCTGAGGTGTCATGAACAGCAGAAAGTGCACTTGGGGCATGCAAGAGAACACAATCCAGCTTAGTAGTTGATCAGGTGAAGACTGAGATGAATAAAAAGAGAAGCAAGGAGTGTCTGTGTCTGTTCAACTTCCACCATAGATGGACCATGGCTTGACTGTTTCGGGAGCTCCACTGGACTGCAGTCTTGAACTGACTTTAGGATTCCAACTGGATCTTCTTCAGAGATGGGAAAGTGGCCTTATGGTTTGACTTTGAAGCTATATTTGATCATTGGACTCTAGCATTGCCATTGGTACTGTTGTCCCAATAGCACTTTCTTCTTAGACTATGCTGTTCGCTGTGTGCACTATTGGGACTTAACTCAGAGTATGCTGGGGTTCAGAACAGGTATAAGGAGCACCCTAAGCTGCAGTGGCCCTGCCTCTTCTCCCATAGTCTGGCCTCAATGGTTCCATTGCATGGACCACCATCTCCTCATCCCGAATCTACCTTCTCCAAGATGCTTATTATACGTGGTTAAGGGCTTCAGTAGGTGAATATCTTCATCTTACGCCTCCTATCTCTCTCTGCCCTCTTCCATGTCTTGATACTTTATATATCCTGGAAGCTCACAGGTACTCACATTTAGGTGGTGGTGGGATGTTAAAATATTTTTCTTTTAATTTACAAATGTATGGACTTCTGAGTGGAATCTCCCAAGTATGTAGAAACTACTACTTTATTATTATTATTTGCATGGACACTTTGCTTGAAACTGACAAGCACTCAACCAGCTGAGTTTGCTGTTCGAAAGAGTGAGGATGATAACGCCTGCGATATCTTTTGTTCTGGCATTGTCAAACCGATCTTCCTCCTCTACCTCTACCCGCCCTCCCCTCCTATGTCTTGTCTTTTCAACTGTAAGCATGAGGGACGGTGTCTCATTTCCATTCATTCACTACACTCTCCAGCAACATTTTTGTGCTGAATGTTAATTGCTGTAAGCCACTTTTTTTTGCTCACATGCTCTGGAACGTATTTCCACCAAATGTTTGTTCAGACCACTTTCCGCCATGCTTGTTACCTTTGCCTTCGCCCCAAACTGGCAATTGTTTTAATTCAGCAGAGCTGCCTTCTTATAGAACTGTAAAGTGCGACCTTAGAGAGAGACCTGCTCTGGTTGTAAGCTTGCAGCTTGCCACCTTTTTCCTGACAGAGGCTCTTTTAGCCTGTTTCCTTTTAACAGGCGCCTGCTTACAAGACATTAAACATATATGTCCTTTCCGATCATGGGCATGTGCTGTGGTGAGAAGATGGCACCCGTGGAGTGTTTGGTTTGCAGGCAGCTGTTGTGGAGGGAAGAAGGGCTACTGTAGTTCAGATGGGTGAATCGAAGTGAAGTGAGATAAAATAACCTCTGGCAGGACTCTTTTGACCTGAAGGTTTTGCAGTCTGGATGGTTGTTCTTCAGACAATAGCAGGGCTGCTAGCTCAGGAGAGGAAGTGCTAGAGTTGTTAACCAGCATTGTTTGCTCAGATTATACATTGCCTAGACTTAAAAGAATTTCCCCATTGGTTAACCTATTTACTTCTGAGTCCAGTTTAAAATGCTGGTGCTTCCCTTTAAAGCCTTAGACAGCTTGAGAGGCAAGTACCTTCTCTCATACCAAGTGGATGCTCTTCTCCAAACGGGAGTAGTGAATGTATGCCTCCTGGTATCAGCATCCTTGCTGGGGTTTTTTTTTAGGCATTGTGCAAAAACTTTTCTTTATTCACCCAGGCAATTTAAAACACTTTTACTTTCTTGGGTCTTTATTTGTGCTTTTTTTCTGCTGGTTGTTTTGAGTGAATTTCTTATTTTCTATTTTTGTATATCTTCTTGAAACTTTGATAAAAAGCAGAATACACATGGTTTAAATTATTAAATGGAGCTGCCAGCTTCTTAGACAACTGTCATGACTTGTGACTCTTGAATATAATCTTTCTTATCCGGCATGGCACAATTGGATTAATTGTTCATGTATACAAAGGCTGTTATTTTCAACATTAACCCAAACTTTGCCTTAACCAGCAGTGAAAGTGAATTTTGATGTTGCGTATGCAGTACTACATCCTTTAGCAGTGACATAACATACTTTTTAACGTAACCCTTTCTGACAATTTTTATGGACTGTGCTCAAAGAGTGGCCAGGTTTGCACATAATGAGAAGCCAGAGTTAAACCAAACAATAACTTAACAGGGAACAAACAAATGGGTCTGGTGCATGCTGCTCAAATCCTGCTTCTCCCCATCCCTGTCTTCACCATGCTGGGTGGAAACAAGCAAGAATAACCCAAGGATGAACCATGGTTTTTCTCCTGGGATGGTACTAGTACAACCCTTCTTGGCTGCACACCTGGTATGACTGCACTGCTCACCCTGCCCCCGATAGAGCCAAAGATCAGCACGGTAAGGCTCTTTGCACCACAAGGGCTAAGAACCTGAGATATACATGATGCAGACCATTATGTTCAGAAGCAATTTCTTGTTCACCCTCTTGGTTTATCTGCTCATATTTTCAGATTCATGGTAAGGTAAAGGTAAAGGGACCCCTGACCATTAGGTCTAGTCGTGGACGACTCTGGGGTTACGGCACTCATCTCACTTTATTGGCCAAGGGAGCCAGCGTACAGCTTCCGGGTTATGTGGCCAGCATGACTAAGCCGCTTCTGGCGAACCAGAGCAGCGCACGGAAATGCCATTTACCTTCCCGCCAGATCAGTACCTATTTATCTACTTGCACTTTGACGTGCTTTCAAACTGCTAGGTGGGCAGGAACTGGGACCGAGCAACAGGAGCTCACCCCGTTGCAGGGATTTGAACCTCCGACCTTCTGATCGGCAAGTCCTAGGCTCTGTGGTTTAACCCACAGTTGTGGTAGTTTCAGTTAAATGTACAGCTCAGATATGTTGTGATGTTTGGATGGAATCCTTTAGGAGGGAAATGCTCCTCCCCACCCCCATCTCAGGTGGTGTTTTTTTGGTAACATGTGAACTTGCAGGGGAATATTGTTTGATACATCCCAGCACATATGCCTCTTGGTACCCAGTCACGGACTACACCCATCAGCAAATCCTTTGCTCAGTGTGATTTTAAGCAGCCCTACCTCCTGTAAGCCCTCTTCATCACCCTGGCAGATAAGGCTAACTGCAGTCTTTCTGTGTACCCCTTTTCGCCCCAATCCATTTTCCCCCAACCTTTGCAAGCATGCTTTCTTTTCCTGTTATCCAAGGGAGGGGAAGCAAAAAAGAGAGAAGAACAACTGTATAAAAATGTTAATTTATTAATCATTGCCTATATAGCAGTTCATCTGAAATGCTGTTGCTATGCCAACACCCTGGGAGTTTATTTTCTTAATCCAAGTGAGGAGCTCCCGGTCTCTTGGCCCCCTACTGTGTCATTTGAATATGGTGCTGCTGCTGCCGCTGCCGCCACCACTGCTTTAAGGGGGGGCGGGAAGAGAGGGAGAGGGAGGGAAAGAGATGGGGGGGGGAGAGAAGGAGGAAAAGGAGGCTAAACCACCAAAGCAGTCAAATGCAAAGCAGTAAGAGGCCTTTCTCAGTACGACTTAGTAAAAATGACACAAATTAATATACTCTACTTAAACCAGACCAAGATTAATGGTTCTCTATCAGAGCTGCTTAGTCCAACTGTCACTCGGCAAGCACGCGTCGGACAAAATCAACACTAATCAACATTTATTCCTCTCTTGCCCTTGGGTCCGAGGAGGGAGAGAGGGCTGCGGCGTTCTCCCGCTTGTCTCGCCACGCTTTTCACCCTCTATCCAGCTTTGCCATATATCACCCTTCCTCGCTGTGCCTCTCCTTGTACAGATCCACACACTCAGCTATCAGACAACATTAGAGGCATGATAGATTTTCTGTTTTAATTTACATCTATTATATTACAACATAACAGTTCTTGATTCAGGGGAGGCTAGTGTCTCCTATAGATGGCCTCAACGGGAGGATTTCTGCATTAACTTATTAGGGCTGGTTAGAATGGGCTTTCAAATAGACTCCCCGCCCCCCACCCCTGCCTCTCTCATGCTCTTCCTTGCATGGTGAGTGAAGACACTTTGCTGCTGCCGCCCGTCCAGGAGTACTTGGACTTGTGTGCAGTGCTTTTCTTCACAAAGCTGGATGTTGTGCTTCGGCTGCCTTTCTAAAGGAGCACAGTGCTGAAGTGGAATTTGACACACACAAAAGCGCATATTAATATCAGGGGAAATAATTTCAGAGGGGTTTGTGCAGGTCCTAGGGAAGTTCCTGGTGCCGTGTGCCCGATGGCACTTCCCGAGGCTTACTTTTTACTTCATTGCTGTGTTTATCTAGATTGATAGCCCACCCATTTTAGCATTTTAACCCCTCCCCCTGGATCGTTCCAGCACCCCCCAGGGGGCGGTATCACCCACTTCGGGAAACACTGATCTAAATCATATCTGTGGTTTTATTGAAACTTTCATCCTTTTTACAGTGAATTGTTTTTTGTTTTGACTGTAAGTTACCTGAAATATATATATTGTAGAAACACAGTGTATAAATTTAAAAACTAAATACAATAACTAATAAACCAGCAACTAATAAATCAAGCACAGAACACTCCCCAGCTGAGTAAGCAAGGCCCTGCTAGGAACAGACTAATTTTCTAAATGCCAAATGGGGTTTTTCTGGCTTTCTGAAATTTCATTGACGGCCTTACTGGTATTTGCCCAAGGTGGAATACAAACCTAAAAGTACCTTAAGATAACCAGAATTTCGCACAACCGTAATAAGAATTCATGCTGGCAGCAAAGCATAATCATAAGCAGCAATGAAAAAAACAATTTAGAAGATTTGAGAAAAGATGTATTTTTATTTTGTTTATTTTTACTAGCTTGGCATACAGGAATTTGCCTTTCCCATTTTGCCCCCTCCCCTCTGGTTTGGGTAGGAGATTTTGGCTATTTTGCAGGTTCTGGGTGGAGGTGTGCCGGCTAATCAAACTTGATACCCATTTTGGCCTAGGGCTAGTATATATACAAAAGATGCAGGTTGGGTGCTTCTGTGTGTAGGGTTCTACAAAATGGATACCACAACAGAGAAGACCATGCCTTACCTATTAGACGCTCTCAGCTCATGTGTGTTGGTGCCACACGCAGCAGACTTTTTGTGTGAAGGTTAAGTATGTTGGATTTAGTGGACTCGTGGGACACAAACCTGTTCAAGAAGTCTCCAGCACACATCACACTGAAATGAGTTAGATCTGTGGAAGATCCCAACAGTGATCTTGTGCAGCTCCCATTTGTTTCAACAGGACTCCCATTGAATCCTGCCTTTTATCTCTCTCCCTGCCATCCACCCCTGACAGAGTGCAATGATAGAGCCACACTGTATGCCCAAGTGAACATGTTAGGTAATTTATAGTATGTTTGGAGGGAAGCTGGTAACTTGCATGTAAATTTTGTGTTCAGCATTAAAGTAAGTGATGCTTACTCAAAATTTGAGCTTAATATAATCACACTTTTAAAAAAAGGAGGGAAGGAAGATAATTCCAGTAATAGGAGGTGTTTGTGTTAACCATGTCTCAAAAGCTGGCCTCAATAATTTTAATGATGGGGAAGAGACTCTCGACTATGGAGGTTGGGAGAGGGAGGGAGACATGTAAAACACGGACATCCCTGCCCCTCTGATGAGCTGGCTGTGTTTATCCCTTTGTTGAAGCCATCACATCCCACTGGGTGCAGGAGAGATGTTCAGCATTGCTGCATTTGCAAACCACTCTTGTACAGTGGTGCCTCGCAAGACAAAAATAATCCATTCCGCGAGTCTCTTCGTCTAGCGGTTTTTTTGTCTTGCGAAGCAACCCTATTAGCGGATTAGCGGATTAGCGCTATTAGCGGTTTAGCGGATTAGTGGCTATTAAAGGCTTAGCGGCTTAGCAGCTAAAAGGCTATTAGCGGCTTAGCGGATTAGAAAAGGGGGGGGGGAGCAGGAAAAAATCAGAACACTCGCAAGACGTTTTCGTCTTGTGAAGCAAGCCCATAGGGCAATTCGTCTTGCGAAGCAGCTCAAAAACGGAAAACCCTTTCGTCTAGCGGGTTTTCCATCTTGCGAGGCATTCGTCTTGCGGGGCACCACTATAACACTAATAAAATGGGAAACACTGCTTTACAAGGTGGTTACTTAGGATAACTTCACTTCCATAAAATCTGGTAACCAGATCCAAAATATTCCTGATTGACTTTCAGGTGGCTTCCATTTTTAAAAGAACACACCCAAAATGAGACACCCAAAATGTTGGAACAATTGGATAATTCATTTGAAACTAAAAAGCCAATGGCTATTTTTTATAGATATTTATTATCAACAACTAAGTTTGATATGCAGAGTTTAATAAATGATTGGAATGTTCACTATTACCTAGACAGTGGGAAAATGTCTTGACATTGGTATCAGATGTATTGATGGAAATATTTTCAGAGGTGAATATGCTCTTGAACTATATACCCATTGTATGGAAATTGACAGCAGGACAGCGAAAATGGATTCAATGCACCCTAATGGTAGCCAAGCGACTGATATGGGTGAATTGGAAGAATTATAGATAATATTCCCCTTAATCAATAACTTGACAACATTGGCAACATCTGAACGGACAACTTATAGACACAGACTATTTTCGATAAATACAATGATATTTGGAATGAGTTTACACAGAATATATTTGATTCTTGATGATTATGTGTGTACTGTATTAGGATAATAAGAATATACATATATGCATGGTAATGTAGCAGTATTTTTTCTTTTTTTATTTCTCGCTTTTTTCTTGCTTTTTTCTCACTATCTTTTTATAAATGAAATTCTTCTAATAAAATATTTTTTTTAAAACCCCGCTTTCATAGCTGTCAACTTTTCCCTTTTCTTGCGAGGAATGCTATTCGGAATAAGGGAATTTCCCTTAAAAAAAGGGAAAAGTTGACAGCTTATGCCCACTTTTCCAGATCTCTGACTGGCTTTGCTGAATTTGTGCTAGAAAGAGTTAGATAACAGAACCATTGGCTTCACCTGAACAAGGTAGACTTGAAACTGCAAAAGTATTGGGTAGGATTCCACTAATCAGCCTCATCAGCAGAAGCTGATGTGAGTGAACATAGTGAACATTCCTGCAGAAAGACTTCTTTTTGCACAATGGGGCTTTCTTCACTCTCCTCCCCCGCTGTGCCTCCATGCCCACCCCCCCAAAAAAACCCTCAGAGTAGTGGGGTAGAAAAAGAAAGGGGTAATAATTTCACCTGGTAATGTTTGCACAGACAGAATGTTTGGAAGCTAGCAATGATGAGTTCTACTTTTTGGGATTAGTTAACAGGTGTCTGCCCAGCCACCTTCTTAGGTATCAAAAGAAACAACTGGAGTAATCATAAAGATTTAGCGCTCTATGAGTTTATCAACTAAACATTGCCTTCTGGTTTATTAATGGGAGGCATTGGCTGCATTTAGACATAGCAGTAAACTATGGTTCTATCTATCTTGTCTGTCTATCCCCCTGACAGGACTCAAGACAGCTTGCTGATCTTTACTTGAATGGCTTATCTTTACTGGAAGGAGCCTAGGCAAATCTTGTGTGCTCCCACTTTCCACCGGCACAGCCATGAGGAGACTGGAAGCAATCATTTCAATTAACGACAGTTTACTGTTATGCAAGGCGAAACCCTTAACTGAATGAATGAATGAATGAATAAATGGAGTTACTTTTAACGATGGCTTACAATAGTTAACTACAGAGAAGGGAGTGTGCAAGCCCAAGGCTTGCCTTGGATCATTTTGTAACAGTAAACCATAACTTATTGTTGTCTCCAATTTCAAGCACTGTTTGCAGTTCTCCAAATGGAAATTCTAAAGGAGATGGTTTTTGACTTAGAAGGGGTACCTCTATTGGTAGTACCCCTTGCATGCAGTACATGTCATAGTAGGCCACAGGCTGAACCTGAGTTGACAGTGATGCAGCAACAAAAATGGGATAATACTCTTCTGGGCTGCATCAACAGAGTTCTAGTGACCAAATCAAGGCATGTAATAGCACCACTCTATTCTGCCTTGGTCCGACCACACATAGAGTACTGTGCATCGATTCTGGGCACCACAATTTAAGAAGGATATTGACAAGCTGGAGCATGTGCAGAGGAAGGGTGAGCAAGATGTTCAAGCATCTGAAAACCAAGCCTTTTGAGGAACGGTTGATGGAGTTGGGTATGTTTAGCCTGGTAAGGAAGAGACTGAGAGGAGATAGGAACTTCAAATATCTAAAGGGCTGTCACATGGCAAATGGACAGAAGCATATTAATGTCTCTTCTTAGTTGTGACCCCTGAATTCACCAGCAGAGGTGGGGGTCCGAGAGGCATAATTGGTGGGTTATGTGTGACAAACAGCAGTTATTGGAAAGAAGAGAGGTTGTGCTGAGAGCATCTTCAGGTGTGCAGAGGTGCCTCTTTCTGGAAATCTGTCACTGGTTAGTGAATCTATTCCTTGTAGGAACACATGCTGTTTACTTACGATCTGCCTGTATTTGTAAAGAAGGCAAATATTACAAAGATGTCCTAAGTATCATTTTCTCTCTTCTCCAAAGAAACATAAACCTGGGAAGTGCTTTGCTGGTTTGCCCTTGGGCATATTATAGAGAAAGGTGGAAGGCACTGCTAGGTTCAGCCCAGTCAAGAGAAGATTGGGGGTGGGGTGGGGTGGGGTGGGGTGGGGTGGGGTGGAAAGTGTTTTTCAGATATTTAGAAGAGCCTTGTGAGAGTGTTTACCACTAAAGATGGAATAAAAAGAGATGGATTTAAACTACAGGAAGTCTGAGTCAGGCAAAATGTCTGAACTTCCCAACTACATGGACAGTCTGGCAGTAGGATAAGTTGCCCTGGGAAGCGGAGAAATGTGTTTTCTTGGAGGTTCTCAAGAGAGGCTGGGCCAGGAGGAGGGGGAGAGAGAATAGTTCTTGGCTGTGGGCCACCTGGAATTTGGCACCATGGCACCAGATTTAAAAACAGTTCCCCCTTCTCTTGGGTTATATGTGACACAATCTAGTGTAAGGTGCCTACTTTTAAGTGTTAGTCTCATTTTAGTATGCCTGCACAAAAAGCATTTTGGAGCATACGGTGGCTTCAGTTTGGGAAGAGAAATACTCTCTGGGACATAGGAGCCAGGTTCTAGGGGCTGAGGAGTCTTCGCCCCCCCACCAATAAAATATTTGAGCACCCCCCCCCCAGTAATGGGTATTGCCATTCAAATGGTGTGCATGCACCACATCATGTGATCGATTATGTGGGGTGGGGCTTACCTGGGCCTCTCAATATTTTATTCAAGTTGGCATCCCTGCTCTGGCACATGCCAAGCTCCCATATTCACCTTATCTGCAGGGTTTTCCATCCCTCATCTGGAGACAGCTGATGGTGGCAGTTATCAGAGCTAGGCTATTGAACAGGATGTTCCCTTTGCCCCTAGGCTGATGTGGTCTGACAGTTTCTAAATGTTGCTATTAGAAATACAAACCAGAAATGATCAAAGAGGCCCAACAAAGAAGTATAATTCTAACACACTGGTCCCTACCAATGCTCTTTGCGCCTTACGGTTGCCAGGCTCGAAAAAAGTACTCCTCTCTCTTTTGATTTGGCTTTCTTCCCAGCTGAGGACTGGATGACATCATGAGCAGCACATATCACAACAGGATTCAATAAGCGACCTTCTCCCTGGGTCAATAGTTGCCAGGGTCAGTTGGCTGCTAAGCTGCATATCAGCGATGCTTTTCTGTGCTGGTAAAGAAAAAGAAAAAAAAAGAGCAAAAGGAAGAGACTGCAGGAAGAGTCCAAGAAGGGAGGAGGGGCAAAATTATGTGCAAGTGTTTCTCTGCGCAAGGGCTGCTTTGAATGTCAGGGATGTGGTGCTCCAGAGCGGTGTTTTAACCCTTTTTTTCTCCATACTCTGCCTGCTGCAAATCTCCATTGCTCATCACAAAGCTCTGCAGTAGTGGGGGTGGGGGTGTGGGTTGAGTGTAAGCAGTGTTAGAAACTCAAATATATAAGCTAGGCTCCACATGGCTACTTAAACCAGGGTTACGGTTGCCAAAACGGAATGCCTAGTTGCCATTTTGTGGCCAGACTGCTCAAAGCTTGTATTTTTCAATAGGACTTTTGGGTACCTGAAATTCATTCTGCTTGTGCAGATAAAATATAATGGATAGAATTCTACAGGATGTGTTGCTAGTGTTAAACGGTCAAGATCCAAGGATCTCCAGACGTGCACCTCCAGGTGGTGGAGACATCACTGGCGCCTGGGCATCTTCACTTGGTCACAGGTGGCCAACAGCCAGATGCAAAACGCGCCTGGTGCTTAGTGAATTTCAGGCACTGAGTGTAGGAGAGAAAACAGAAACCCTCACGTTGCCTGTTGTTTTCTCTTGAGGGACTGATAGCAACTATTTGGAAGGAGGAGATTTACCTTGGGAGAAGGGCACGGAAGGAAAAGATTAAACACCACCTCCAAGAGCTTCACATTCCTGGTGTTCAGACCAACCCTATGGGCAAAATCATGGATGTTTGTTGTTAATAATAATAATAATAATAATAAATTTTATTTATATCCCGCCCTCCCCAGCCGAAGCCGGGCTCAGGGCGGCTAACAACAGAGTTTGTTGTTATGTTTGTTGGCCTTCAGTCTAGGAACATATTTTTAAAAGCCACAAAGGACTGAATGCTCTTGTGCATGTGCAGAATGCTTTCTATCACCACTTGTGTACATGCACTTTTGCTGCAATTAGACAGTTTACATTGGCTTCGAAGTCTAAGATCAGATGTGCTTTAACCAAAGTTTAGTGTACTTAAAAAGGCAAAGGACCCCTGACAGTTAAGTCCAGTTGTGAACGACTCTCGGGTTGCGGTGCTCACCTTGCTTTACTGGCCGAGGGAGCCAATGTTTGTCTGCAGACAGTTTTTCCGGGTCATGTGGCCAGCATGACTAAGCCGCTTCTGGCAAAACCAGAGCAGCGCACGGAAACACCATTTACCTTCCCGCCGGAGTGTTACCTATTTATCTACTTGCACTTTGACGTGCTTTCGAACTGCTGGGTTGGCAGGAGCTGGGACCGAGCAACGGGAGCTCACCCTGTCATGGGGATTCGAACCACCGACCTTCCGATTGGCAAGCCCTAGGCCCTAGTGTACTTAAGACCTGTTAAATGAACAAATGCATTAAGCTGTCCTTTTATGATTAACATTGGATGGCCATGCTCCTGATTTCTAAGAAAAGAATACCAAGACATTGCTGATCTTGCTTCTCCTGTATTTTTCATGTCCACATTTTCTTTTCTGAGCTCATTATGTATTAATTAATGAAGCTTAGGGAAGTTGTTTGGCTGGGATTTGGATTTTTTTCTTGCAGAGACTGTATGCTGAAGAGCCAAACATGGCAAGAAATCTTACATAGTACATAATCATAATAATAAATTAGAATTTATAAAATATGTAATAAAAAGCTAGTGTGTAATTACAGCATTTATATCTCACTAATCCTTGATGTAGCCTTGTGTGGTTTGCCAGTGTGCTTATTGCAAGCAATAAGAGGAATCCAAACAAATCTTACAAATGTACAGCAAAATGTGCCCCCAAAATATCTGCCTAGGAAAAACTATCCTTCCACCAAATGACAATGTATTTACTTATAATTTAAAATAAGACGGTTGAATTAACTCGCTTCCATCCTGATGTACAAGAAATATTCCCCATAGATTTGTTTCGGAACTCATTACACTAGAGCTGTTCAAAACCACATCAAACACGATGACTAAAAGATGCCATTTTTTTTGTCTGAGGCACCCTCTGACCTTCTACACCTTGATGGACTCACAACTCCCACCAGACCCAGCCAGCATGGCCAATGGTTAGGGATGATAGGAATTATAAATCCAGCAATAGCTGAAGGGCTGCAGGTTTCCCACTCTGGTCGAAGGAGAAATATTAGAATAGAATCATAGAATCATAGAATCATAGAGTTGGAAGAGACCACAAGGGCCATCGAGTCCAACCCCCTGCCAAGCAGGAAACACCATCAGAGCACTCCTGACATATGGTTGTCAAACCTCTGCTTAAAGACCTCCAAAGAAGGAGACTCCACCACACTCCTTGGCAGCAAATTCCACTGTCGAACAGCTCTTACTGTCAGGAAGTTCTTCCTAATGTTTAGGTGGAATCTTCTTTCTTGTAGTTTGGATCCATTGCTCCGTGTCCGCTTCTCTGGAGCAGCAGAAAACAACCTTTCTCCCTCCTCTATGTGACATCCTTTGATATATTTGAACATGGCTATCATATCACCCCTTAACCTCCTCTTCTCCAGGCTAAACATGCCCAGCTCCCTTAGCCGTTCCTCATAAGGCATCGTTTCCAGGCCTTTGACCATTTTGGTTGCCCTCCTCTGGACACGTTCCAGTTTGTCAGTGTCCTTCTTGAACTGTGGTGCCCAGAACTGGACACAGTACTCCAGGTGAGGTCTGACCAGAGCAGAATACAGTGGCACTATTACTTCCCTTAGACACCCCCACAGTTCTGAAATGGTTCTCCCAAGTGCATCCCACCCCTAGCACACCACCTGTTTCTCCCCCCCCCCCAGCCTGGTTTAAGGTCTGGTGTGATGCGGTATAGTGACTAATAACAGACCAAATCTTGAATTGAGAAGTGAGTGATTGGAATCCAGCCTCTCCTATGACAGCCTTATGGGGTTGTTTTTATTATAAATAAATAAAAACATTATGTTACATTTTTATGGTGCCCATTCTCCCCCGGACACGTGTGCACCACCCTGGGCTTTCCCCCATCCCAAGCACCCCTCATGCATGCTGGCACCGCTGCTCACTCTTGAAAGTAGTTGCTTGTGCATCCCTTTCTGAGAGTGATGAAGTGAATCCAGGCAGAATCTGAAAGCATAATAGAACAACAAAGTTGGAAGGGACCTCAGAGATCATCACCCCTTGCTGATGTACTGGCTTCTGCCTCCTTGAGAAGGGGCCATTTGACCTCGGCTTAAAAACCTCTAATGATTTGCATGTGTACATTCTGGCTCTAGCACTGCTATTTCCTAACGCCTAAATGGGTACCTCCTTCCTGCCTGCACCTTGCCCTACAGCTGATCAGTACTAACAGGGCAAGATAATCAATGGTCAGAGGTGCTACTTGCCACATATGACTCCTCGCTTATCCAGCAAATAACTCTTTTTAAGCTGGACGAGCGGCAAATGCGCGCTAAGTCTATGGCCAGAAATGAACACATACAGGGAGATTGCATCCACGATGATGATTTAACCTTGATAAAACAGTGTTTTCACCAAGGATGATGTTCCCCCATCTATCTTCATCCATCATGTTGCAGTTGAAATATGCTAATAAGGCCCATGGCCAGGAGCGCAATGCAGTTAAATGGGCCGTTGCAGCCATTCTCTGTACCCCATGACAAGGTGATGCTAATTACTGTCCCAGTTTGGTGTGGGAATCAGTGTATGCGTATGTGTGTGGGGGGGAGTTTCAGAATAGGTAGTAGGTCAGGGGAGTGGATCATCAGCGAAACAGTTTGTGTTGAAGTTGCTCAGAAAGAGTCTGAAATGTGGATTCCGTGATAATTTTCTGTGGTACTTAGTAGTCCTGACTCCTTGGAGTTTGTGCATGAGAGATTGCAGCATCTATAGAAAGGCATCCATGAATCTTGGACCCTCCTCCTTCCGGAGTCATTTGCTAGAAGTGATATACTAGCGTGATTCCAGTTCATTTCAGTGAACATTGTCCAAGAGAATTTCTCCGTGGATTGTGTCTATTGGCTACCATAATAGATGTTTGTACATTATTCAATCCATCACCCTTTCAGGTAAGGACAGAATAATCAACTAGGTAAGGGTTTCCATTGATATTTCACCAGATGTGAAACTAACAGTGAGTTCCTCAAGTGAAATTGTGGTGGAATCTGAAAGGAACAAGCAAGTTTCCTAGTGAAATTGAAGGGGTCAGGTTTCAACATATTTTCTAGTCTACACATAGTTATCTGACTCTTGACAGCAAAGTATTAATGGAAAATTGGGAAGAGGTAGCAGGACAGTTAGGTACTAAATTTTCTACTCCGCTTTGAACTTGCTGGGCACATTGGTAATCAACGAAGACCCACATTTTAATTCTCAGCCCATATTTTCTAGTCACTGGTGACAAAGTATGGCTAGAACTTGATTGGGTCCGCAATATGTTAGTTTCTGCCAGAACTGAACCGTGTGTGTGTGTTGAAATTTGCCTCTTCGTTGCGGAAGAACTGTTAATTAAGCAACTGCTCCAATCACACTGCCCCTCCAACATCAGAAGTGTTTCTCTGCTTTATTGTGGAAGTCTTAAAAACTAATTATAGCTCAATAAAAGTGGTAAAAAGCTTCCATAGCTGGTTTTAAGGCTTCCGGGATCTGTACAGTCTCCTGAGTGCAGGGCTAAGCTGAAATAGTCCTCTTAACTTCACAGCTTTGCTTGCAGACTGTAAGGAAACCTTTGCCCATTGTATACAGCAGGAGCTGCTGAGGTCAGCAAAGCTCAAACTATCCCCATCCCACTTGAAAATTGCTGGTAGACGACTAAATAATTTTTTATTGCTGTCAAATACTTTAATGACATCTGCCTTGCCTTTCAAATGCAATGGATATGTCAGTTTTTGAGAGAAAAAGTTATGTGTGAAGTCATTAAGGGGGGAAATAATCAGATGCAGAGCCAAGTACAGATATACTAAATACTATTTAAATAGTAATAATTCTTAAAAACCTATGACCCAATTGCTAGTAACATGTAGTTTCAGCTTCAGATCCAGCAGCACTGCATAATATCCTTTTTAACCCATAATGGATGTGGGGCAGACAGACAGGATCTCTGTGCTGCGGAGGGGCACTCCGCATCAGCTATGTCACCAGCTGTGCTCAACTAGCTTTTTTATGTGGGGCCAGGAATCATTGCTTTCCCAAGAACAATATAGTATAGTCTGAGCATTAGTAAAATGGGAAGCTGGGGAACTATGTTCAGATCCTGCACAGCAAATGGGCAACAGCTCTGTGTTTGTTGCTTGATAAGCTTATTGTCTATGCTTGGTCTCTGCTGAAATATCACACATATTTTGATTATTAAACTTTGAGCAAGATCTTGACAGTCTGGAAGGATTTCAGAGGAAAAGCTCAAAGATGAAGTGCTTAGAACATCAGGCCAAAGAGAAAAGTTTTGAGAAAGGAGCTGGGTGTGTGTTCAGTTCTACAGAAGAGAAGAAAGCTGGAACAGAGGAAAGCAGATAGTGATCAGACTGTTTGAACCTGTAAAATGCTGCCAGAATAGATGAAAGACGATTGTTCAGTGTGCAAGAGAAACTGGATTTGAACTGCAGAAAGGGAAGGATTTGGTTCATATCATAAATGGGTTTCTAGCCCCAAGAATGGAGACTATAGATATCTTAGGAGGGAAGTTTTCAAACAGGTGAGATAAGCCTTTGTCACTTCAAGCAGAAGCACCTGATGGCAGGCTCCCCACTTTAATCTTCATTGCTCTGGCAAGCTCACTTGGTTGTCTTCGTGACTGGTCTGTTCTTGGGAAGAGAGCATGCTGATACCTCCCCTAGTTTCTCAGTAATTCAATTTCAGCTACATAGCCATCCATCAGCACTTGAGTTTCGGGTTCTCCCCCCCCCCCCCATAGACATACGTACACGGAATCTCCCAACAAAATGTTGCCGCGTGAAGTGATCCTGTTTCCAACCAGTCATTATACACGCACACACAGTTTTTGTTTTTCTCTATCAACACACCATATGTTTGCTTTGGCCTCTGATTAGTTCTCATTGGACTGTTTTTGTTCCTCCATGTGGATTTTTTCCCCTTAAGATTTTATTTATTCTTCTTTTGCAGACTTTTCTCAGACCTGCAGGTGCCTCTTTCTGGTGCATGGGTTGTGCTGGTTTGGCTACATAAGGGTCAACTATCATACAATGAGTTTGATCCTCCTATATACAATATCTCCTGTCCCCCCCCCCCTGATAAAATTGCTCAGATTCAGAAAGAGGTAGACTCCACCGTGGTAGCCGGGCCAGGGCGGGAGAGTGCCAGAGCTCTGTCTGGTCAAGTTGTATGGGATCAGTTTCAACCTGTTACAGTGGTACCTCTGTGTGTTCGTTTGTGTGTGTGCAAGAGAGAGAGAGAGAGAGAGAGAGAGAGAGAGTGAGTGAGTCTGTCTGTGGATAAAGGAGCCATAAAAACAAAACTTTGTTTCACTGACAGAAGCTGCTATGCTGACTTTGGTTTTACTACATGTGCGAACTCCCCTCCCCCCCATTTTATTTTGTGAACCTTTAAAATTGCACCCAGTCTGCATGCAAGTCAATGGAGCATGAGACTTATGCTAGCAATTGATGGATGGATTTGGCCTGAGAGGAGGTCCAAGGAGGTGATATAAGTAGATTGACCTTTGCAGCAACCTGAGAAGTGTGGGGAATTTTTCACTGAGAATCCAAACCAGCTTCCAAACCCACTTCTAACCTGCCATGTTAGCAGCGGACTGCAGTTTCAGGGATGCCATGAACTGCTTTCGTAGGTCAGCCCTTCCAGTCTGTAATAGGGGCACAACAATAAGGTTGTTGTATACTACTCTGTCAACACAACATGTAACATGAGGATTAAAGCAGTGGTGAACAGTTCATGGTTGTTGTATACTTCTTTCTCAGCTTCTGCCCAACCTCAACAAGCAGTTGGGGTTTCATACCTCCAGACAATACCTGCAGGGGTATTGTAAGCCATCTAGAGCCTATCCTATGGGACATGTGGGTGGTTCTGTGGTCTAAACCACTGAGCCTCTTGGGCTTGCCGACCAGAAGGTTGGCGGTTCGAATTCCTGCAACGGGGTGAGCTCCCGTTGCTCGGTCCCTGCTCCTGCCAACCTAGCAGTTTGAAAACACATCAAAGTGCAAGTAGATAAATAGGTACCGCTCCGGCGGGAAGGTAAACGGCGTTTCCATGTGCTGTTCTGGTTTTGCCAGAAGCAGCTTAGTCATGCTGGCCACATGACCCGGAAGCTGTACGCTGGCTCCCTCGGCCAATAAAGCAAAATGAGCGCCGCAACCCCAGAGTCTTTTCAACTGGACGTAACTGTCAGGGGTCCTTTACCTTTACCTTTTTAGAGCCTATCCTGCAGTATGCAGAGTGAATGACACTGTAAGGCTAGATCTCAGCAAGAGCCTTTCCCAGCTGGCAGCAATAGGGGTTGTATTTGCTTTGGAATCTGCATTAGCAGGGCTAATTTTCAGTAAATAAGGTATCAGTTAAGAAACAGCAAGATCACTCTGCTGCTATCTCATGGGAGTTTGTTTGTTTTTGTTTTAGCAGTAGGATGGACAACACTGGGGATTCCCAATCCTGGCTACATCAACATTTGTTTCATTGATTTCTATGGTCATTTCTCCCTTTCATCTCTGGGGATATTTAAAAATAGTTTCTCAATGCAGTCCAGGAAATGATCTGTCCAGGCATTGATAAAGTTCTGTCTCTGCTCTGTTGCTAGTTTCTCTCAGTGAAGGAAAGAGAAAGAGAGCAATGGCTTCTCAAAATTCTCCATGGGTTGAAAGAGGGGAGCATTTTGCGAAACATTTTTTGGAGGGTTGGAGGATGTAATTATTTGAAGAAAATTCTTTCTTGAGAAATCTTGGCGCACTTAATGTTGAATAACACTCTGTTGCTAGTTGTAGTTGCTATTATAATTATTTATAGCCTGCCTTTTCCCCAGATCAGAACTCTAGGTGGTTCATAATGGTGGATGAAAGAAGTACAGTGGTACCTCGGGTTACATACGCTTCAGGTTACATACGCTTCAGGTTACAGACTCTGCTAACCCAGAAATAGTACCTCGGGTTAAGAACTTTGCTTCAGGATGAGAACAGAAATTGCACGGCGGCGGAGCAGCAGCAGCAGGAGGCCCCATTAGCTAAAGTGGTGCTTCAGGTTAAGAACAGTTTCAGGTTAAGAACGGACCTCCGGAATGAATTAAGTACGTAATCAGAGGTACCACTGTAGTGAGGCGGAATAGAACAGGTAGGGACCAAGCCCATGACTTCCTTAAAATATCATTAAACAATATTAAAACTGGAGCTACAGTTGCACCAAAAAATCATGGATGGTGAAACTAGAGAGGTTATATCATCAAATATTTTCCGGAGGAGGGGATTTTCCAACCATTCAGGTGGAGCTCAAAAAAGAAAATGGTACCAAGTTTCCTATCCCTTCTCAAGGTCACAAGGACCCCCAGAGCCTCAGGGGATGCTGTCTGCACTCCGCAGCATTTCCCCCTTCCATTCTCCTCTGTCCTCCACCCACCTCAGACTTTCCTTCCTTCTGTCTTTTCTTAATGCCTCAGTCCAGGTCCCCACTGCCTTGCATGGGACCAGTCTCTAGTGCATCAATGCATCAGGAACTTCCCTTTATTCTTTCTGGAGGCTCCTTTCCCACATGTTCCCTGCAGCTCCATTTCTAGCTGACCTGGCTCACCTACCAGTCAAGCTGGCAAATGATCATGCGGTCTCCCAACATTCTTCCCCCCCCCACCCCCCCCCAAAAATGGCCAGAAAGTTATTCTCTGAGAAATTTTTGTTTGTCCCTAGATTCTTGGCCTCATTTTTCCTAGAAAAGTCCTTGCACACTTGTGTGGGGGCATAAATCAGAGGGCTTTCTCGGTGGCTGCTCCCAATGTCTGGAACTCTTTCCCTAGAGCAGGGGTGGCCAACTCTCAAGAGACTGCAATCTACTTTCAAAATTAAAAACTGGCAGTGACCTACCCCCGTTTTTGGGGGGTTCTGCTCAAAGTTGTTGCGCTCTTTTTAGGAAAGAGGTTCTAAAATTTTTTTAGGGGTTCTAATATTTTTTGGGGAGGGGCAAAGTCACTCACAAAAAGATCCCTATGGATCAAGACAGCATTACAGAGAAAGCTCCATCTTCCCTTCCGGAGATCATACGACAATGGAGGAAGGGGCGAGGGGGCGGGGCAGGAGTCAGTTTTAGCGACGCTAGGGAAAGGGAGCCAGAGATAGACCGCAATCTACCAAAACCTTGTGGGGATCTACCAGTAGATCATGATTGACATGGTGGACATCACTGCCCTAGAGAAGCTAGCCTGGCTCCCTCCCTGTTGTCCTTCTGCCACCAGGCTTCTGGAAACTGACTGCTTTTAATGAAAGGACTAGTGACTCCCTGTTACAGTAATCGTCTGTATGTTTTTTAATATAACTTTTATATTTATATACAACTTTAATTTTCTCAATGTTTTGCCTTGTTTTTTAATTATACTTTTCTATGTTTTTAGCTGTTCCTATTTTATCTGTAAGCCACCTTGAGTCCCTGTCAGAGCAGAAGGCGGGGTTTAAATAAGTGTATAGTATATAGTCACCATCAGTGGCAGAGCATATGCTTTGTATTCATAAGATCAGAGGTTCAATCCCTGAGATCTGCAACTGAAAGGAACCACTTGGCAGGGATGAGGAAGACTATGGAGAGCCACTACCAAGTCAGAGCAGGCAACACTGAGTTAGAATGGCAAGCTCAGAATAAACAGCTTCAGGCATTCGGACTATTCAGCACGGTCAAAGGTCATTGTCCTTGCATGCCTATGTGCCTTGTCTGTGTCAATCCCGTGGCTGTTTGCAACACACACAGCCCAGCCAGGGGTCAGTCCACTGTCCCTCAGACCTTGTGGGGGGCTGGACTATATTTTTTTGGGGGGGGGATGAACGAATTCCTATGCCCCATAAATAACCCAGAGATGCATTTTAAATGAAACGACACATTCTACTCATGTAAAAACACGCTGATTCCTGGACCATCCGCAGGCCAGATTTAGAAGACGATTGGGCCGGATCTGGCCCCCGGGCCTTAGTTTGCCTACCCATGGTCTATGCAATGCCTTCCCCAACAAGCCCCACCCTGGCACCAGGGCCGCCCAATACATTTGGGCACCTGAGTCAAACTACAAAATGCCATCATCAGGGAAGAAGTGGTGAGTGATGATCTACATCAGGAGCAAATGGGGAATAAAGTTCTGCATTGGGAGGAGACAAGCGCACCTCCTATTTGCTCAGAGGCTGATGTAGAGGGGGCATTGAGGGACGCACGCACATGGGGAGGGCTGATGAGGTAATCCAGCCTCCAATGAGTACGTGGCAGCTGTTGCCACCGCTGTGGCAGCGATGGCGGGGGATACATTCCTTGGAGGCTGGATCTGCTGTCTCTGTGGATTCTGCCACCCGAGGTGGTTAGCTCACCTTGCCTCAGGGGTGGGCCAGGCACAGACATTAACTTCCGACCAGGTTAAGGCATCCCTCTTCTCCCAGCCAGGGAATATGATTATCATGCTTATCTGTGCAAAGGACCACTCCTTCCTCACCAACGCTTGCTCTGCTGTGAAGGAGAATGGAACAGGGCTTATGGAGTATCCCTTCACCTTTCCTGTCATAACCCTCCTCTCTCTCTCTGTCTCTCTCTCTCTCTGTGTGTGTGTGTGTGTCTCCTGCAGCTCATTCCTTGCTGCTGGCCTGGGTGAGGAAGGAGATGTTTTGTTTGTTTGCTGGCTCCTTCCTGAGAAGCCTTTGCCATTCTGTTGGATTTTTAAAGCTAATCCCAAGAGAAGCTACACTGTTATTTGCAAGAGAACTCCTGTTTTCCTCTCAAATAATGTTTCCCTAAGGGAGGAGAATGGGCCTGGTTCCCGCTGACATTTAAACTGATAAATGTAATTTGTATGGTAAGATGCTGCTAATTTAATTGCATTTCCTTTCCTTCATCTCCTCTGCCCCGCACCCCCACCCCTTTCTCCCCAAGAAGAGAGGATCGCAGTGAAAGGCCTTGGCAAGGTGTCGCTTTGCATTGTGCAGAATGGGAAAGGTCTCTACCTGACTTATTTTGTCCCCTTTGCTTCAGCTGTCACTGCTGACAGCCCTCATGTTTATTTCATCTCGCACGGTGGCTGTCTCGTTTCCCTATCCTCCGATGTCATTAACGCACAGAGAGTGGGGCCTGCAGTGCCGAGCCTAATGAAATCCACTGTGGCTCTTCATGCTCCCCACCTCGTTACCAAGGCTCAAGGTGTCAAATTAAATGCAGCCTGGAAAAGGAGAGAGAAAGTGAGGGGGAGCCTGGGGGTGGGGTGAGGGGGGAGAGAGAGAGAGTCATTAGAAGAGAAGAACTCATGAAATGCCTGCCCCTCATCTGGGATAGTGGGGTCTAACCCAATACCTGACCGTCTTTGCTTTGTGCTTCCCTTTCTGATGTTCACATTGGGGACATCTCTGCACTTACACTGAACGCCTTCCCCACAGAACAGGTGGAGCCTGCCTGCTTCCACACATTTACAGAACGATGACACGGCTCCCCAGTAGATGCAACCCTTGTGTCATCTCGGTTTAGAAATTAATAGTGAGCTCCATTGCCAGCAGAGCACATTACTAACTTTATTGATACTATTTTCTGTTTTCCCCTGACGAGACTCAAGGCAGCTTACATATAAAATTAAGAAACGCTAAAAGCATAGGGGAAAAAACACGATTAAAAATTGTTAAACTATATATATATATATTACACACACACACACACACACACACACACACACACATGATTTATTAAAATACATTCTGCTCCTCGCAAATTTACAATTCATTTCTCATCTTTCTTTTCCTCTTTCTAACCACTTTTCTCAGCAAGGGCTTCTTTTGCACACACACATGCCCTTTCTTCCTGCAGAAAATTTAATTTGTGTTCAGAACCCACCGAGAATCGTCTTCTTTTTCATTCAGTTCCTATGTGGAATCCTGGAATATGAGAATAAAAATGCCTCTGAGCGCATTCAAAGTGTATTTTAGCCATCATTTAATAGCTGCCTTCTCATGCTAGAATTCAGGAGCATCATATGCTTACACAGGATTTTCGGTATAAGTGCTGAGTTGACAATCTCCCCCACTACCACTCACAAAAAATCACATCTATTTTTCATCCCCCACTCCTGTCTTCCAGTGGTAAGTTCTTAAACCCCCCCCCCCCCAACACTGGAAGAAGGCACTTTACATTTTTAGTAATATTCATGTTGATGTCCTACCAATAAGTTAAACAAGGTGGTAGAAGCCAAAATCCCGTCCTTGGTCCCCAGCACTGGAAACTTCCATTGGAGCTCCAGCAAATTCAGGGGGCTGATGAAAACAGGAAGACAGCTCACCAGTAGCAATAGAAGCATCTAATGTTCATTTAACTCTGCAGGCTTGGGGGAGGAAAGTTCAGGGGCAGGAAAGCCAGGAAATGCAATGCAGCAGAGCCCATTTCATGTCCATTTCTTGGCTTGCCTCAGATATTGCAAGTTTAAATCTGGCATCAGAAGTAAAGAGGTATCTATGCAGCTTGTTTGTGATACATATAATGGGCTTCAGTTTTTATTGTCAGAACCATACAAATTGCCCAAAAGTTGTGGGTGGGGAATGGGAATGTACTTGATTCCTGAAATATTAGATGATTTGAGAGGGCTTCAGGATAGAGCTCTGAAAAAACATGGCAGACTCAGCTGATATAGGATAATTGGAGAATATAATGTAAAGGGGTGGGGGAGGGAATGTAATGAAGGGGAGACAAATAAGAGCAGGAGTTTATTAAATAGTTTTTTAAAACTGTAATGCAGATTTTGTTCTGTCGTACTGTGTTTTTTAACTCTTGTGATAAGTTATCAAATTCTGAGATTTCTGTTTTTTTAATTGCAACAATTCCCTAAGCCATGGAATGGGTACTAATACCTTAAGTGGTGGCACAAACCTGATGCAAGATGTGTTGTTGAAATGTCTGGGAGCAATAGATATGTAAGTGGGTAGTTGCTAAGAAAGTGCAACACAGTCACATATAACTTTTTGTGTGTGTGTGTGTGTAAACCATTTAAGGGTTTCCCCCCTATAATCAAGTGTATATAAATTTTATGAAATAAATAAAAAAGAAAACTAACAAATGAGGGAACTAGTGAAAAGGAAATGTAAAGCAAAGTAGGGATAGTCAAATCTCTCCATGATATACTGCAGAACAGGAAAGCAACCATCAGAACCAATAAGATGCCAGCAGGGCTAATGCATCAAGGAAGCTAATTGAAGGTTAGAAGACGTCTAAAAGGGATGCAGGTGGCATTGTGGTCTAAACCACTGAGCCTCTTGGGCTTGCCGATCACAAGGTTGGTGGTTTGAATCCGCCCAATGGGGTGAGCTCCTGTTGCTCTGTCCTAGCTCCTGCCAACCTAGCAGTTTAAAAGCACACCAGTGCAAGTAGATATATAGGTACCGCTGCAGTGGGAAAGTGAACGGTGTTTCCGTGCACTCTGTGACTCATCATGGTGTCCCATTGTGCCAGAAGCAGTTTAGTCCTGCTGGTCACATGACTTGGAAAACTATCTGTGGACAAACGCCGGCTCCATTGGCTTGAAAAACGAGATGAGTGCGGCAACCCCATAGTCGCCTTTGACTGGACTTAACTGTCCGGGAGTCCTTTACCTTTTACCTTAGAAGATGTCTTTCAGGAAATGAAAGTCTTGTCCAAATGAGGAGTACAAAAAAGTACAAATTTTGGCAATGAAGTACAAGTAGACAATAAGGAATGCGAAAGGGAAAAAATAATAAATTGGCCATTAACATCATTAAGAGAAATTCCACACCATGAGATGCAATAATGGGCTCTAACTTGGAGGTTGTCAAAAGCGGTTAGAGAAAACTAACAATGGCTATGTGCTTCCTCCACTGTCAGGGGCAGTATCCCAGATGGCTGTTATATTTAGTCTTCTAGTCAAACTCAGTGCTGAATTGCTGGCTAATAATGATCAGAAGCAATGCAAGGAGCAGGATTAGGGCTAAAAACCTAAAGTAGATTCTTAAAACTCCCCCCCCCCCATTGACAAATGCAGTCAGAAATAAAAAGGTAAAGGTAAAGGTACCTCTGCCCGTACGGGCCAGTCTTGCCAGACTCTAGGGTTGTGCGCTCATCTCACTCTATAGGCCGGGAGCCAGCGCTGTCCGCAGACACTTCTGGGTCACGTGGCCAGCGTGATGAAGCTGCATCTGACGAGCCAGCGCAGCACACGGAACGCCATTTACCTTCCCGCTGGTAAGCGGTCCCTATTTATCTACTTGCACCCGGGGGTGCTTTTTTGTTATATTCATTTTATTTTTATACATTAGTAGATCAGCAGATTAAATTTGGATTGTGATTAATTATCATCTCAATCCAATTATTAATTATTACCAATGCAGTGTCCTTAGTGAGCATTAGATTTTACAACAACAAAAATGGGTTCCCCCTCTGAGGAACTTGCAGAATAATACCCGTATGCAACAGAAGAATGAGTGGAAGAATGATTGGCAGCAGGGCAGTGTGATGGAATGGTGAGTGAGTTGACAGGTGGGGGGAGCTGGTTGAGATGGCGAGTAAGAGGAGTTAGTGAGATCAGAGAGCTAGAGAGAGATGGCAGGCCAAGGAAATAGAATAGATGGAAAAGTCAGGTATACTGTTTAGAACAGGCAAACTGCTTTTTTATTACCGTATTGGCTTGAATATAAGCCTCACTTAACCCCAAATTCCGACCGTGAAAAGTTAAAGTGCGGCTTGAAAAGTTAAAGGCGCCTGCCTTGTGCGTAGTCCCCCGTCCTCTCCCCCAAGGCCGGGAAGGGAGAGAGCGAGGAGGGGGGAAAGGCCGCTGGCAATGCAGCGTGGCTCCCACACCGCCGCCCAGCATGCAGCCAGGAGTAGCAAGGAGTGGAGTGGCTTATATTCGGATATTTTTTTATTTTTTTCACACACACCCCCCCACAATTTTAAAAGTGGAGCTTATATTCAGGTGTGGCTTATATTCGGGCCAATACGGTACAGTGGTGCCTCGCAAGACGAAATTAATCCGTTCCGCGAGTCTCTTCGTCTTGCGGTTTTTTCATCTTGCGAAGCACGGCTATTAGCGGCTTAGCGGATTAGCGGCTATTAATGGCTTAGCGGCTTAGCAGCTATTAGCGGCTGAGCGGCTATTAACGGCTTAGCGGCTATTAATGGCTTAGCGGCTTAGCAGCTATTAACGGCTTAGCGGCTATTAATGGCTTAGTGGCTATTAGCGGCTATTAACGGCTTAGCGGCTTAGCGGCTATTAACAGCTTAGCGGCTTTAAGAAAAAGGAAACAAACTCGCAAGAACTAGCAAGACGAAACGTCTTGCGAAGCAAGCCCATAGGGAAATTCGTCTTGCGGAACGACTCAAAAACCAGAAAACTCTTTCATCTTGCGCGTTTTTCGTCTTGCGAGGCATTCGTCTTGCGAGGTACCACTGTATTATTAAACAACTATGAGTGCTGTTTTCCATAAATACATATAGATGCTGGTTCTTAGACTGATGAATGTGTTTTGGTCTGGGTGAATTCTAGGAATAATATGCCTCACTCTACATGCCACCTTTGCTATTCTACATGATTAAGCATATAAAAGGAGAGTCCTATTGTTCTTCATAATACATTGGGTGATGGAAGCAAGAACCAGGGAAGGCTGGACTCGGCTGAGTGACTGAACTTTGTGTCCTCCAGGGGCCACAGCCTTTTGGGGACCCCTGAAACAGCACACCATACATTAGCAATGACTTTTAATTGAATAGGTAGCTGTAGGGACAGAAATAGCTCTGCTCAAAAGTTCATCTCCTCCTTTGCCGCTTTGTTTTTGAGATTTGTCAGTGAGTCAGTTTTTGATCTTGTGGTTTTAAGAAGTTTATTACACCTGAATTCCATGCAATGCATGCTGCGAATCAAAAGTGGCAGATGATAAATCCAAACCAAGGGAACCAGTGTCTTATTTCATTTCACTTTTAATTTGTATACCACCTTTCCATATTGCTATGCACAAGGTGGCTTACAAGCTGGAGAAACAACAACATGCACAACAAAACTATAACCATCTTATAACAGTCCAGTCCAATCCAATCCAATCTAATCCACTTTACCACCTGCCATTTTATCTAACTTGATAGATTACTTTAACGGGGTGTGTTTGTTTGTTTGTGCGGGTTGTTGTTTTATTAATATTGGCTGCAATAAATGAAATTTTGGGCTCCTAAATCATAGTTGCTAACATATTTTTTTTCACCATTCTTTTATATTACTGATACATTTCTCTTTCAATTGCCTGAGATGCCACCTGTTCTGTGTCAAGTCACTCAGGAGTTTCTACAGTTGCTAAAGATTTACATTTCTGAGAGTTCCTCAGCTGAGTTGTCTGGTTGTGAAATGCGGGTACAATGGGTTGAGTTTTTGTTTTTGTTTATTTGTGTAGGCTCTGCTGTACCGTGCCTTAGCTGGGAAAGATGGGAGTGCTCTCTTTCTTTTTTCATAAGGGGCACTCCTGTTGCTGCATCTCTCCATTAATGTTGTAAAACAGATGTGTTGGAAGGTGCTTAAAAATGACTTAAGATGAAAGGTGACAACCCCTCCTTTTCATTCCCTGATAGTTCCCAAGCCCCCCCCCCCAAAAAAAAAGTGTACTGGAGGGCTGGGGGACCCTCTGAAGCAGATTTTGAGGGTGCATGTGGATACTATAGGGAAAAAGCAAGGAAGATGAAGTGCCATCACAAATGTGGAAATGGGTTGTGCAGTCAGGTGGATGGAATTGGATATTGTCCTTAAGGTGAAGCCTTTGCTAGCAAATATTTTGAAATCCAACAGATTTTCCTGTTGCACCATTCCACTTTTGAATTAGAATTTGCATTTTTAATATATTTTAACATTCCATTTTATTGGCGTTTCTTGGTATTGGTATTGATTTGGCAGATTCCATATATGAAACACCGTCATAAACTCCCAGCTGTCAAATACCAACCACCATTGCATGTTATCTCTCAAATGTTGTAAGTTTTTAAAATACCTTTACATTTCAACTGTCAAATATTGTTATTAAAAGCTATCATGCCAATCACCCAATACTATCAAATGTGATATGCCAGCAGTCTCGAAACTGTTCTCCAGGGAACTATTGAGTTCTTTGGAAGCTTATTGTAATTTACTCAGTGAGAAGATCAGTGCTCATGGTCAGATTAAAAAAAAAAAGTCCTTTGCAATGTGCAACCTCAGAAAGCTGGTGAGCTGTGGAGAAGGAACATGGGAGTGTGGGTCTCAGAGAAGGGGTGATGGTATCATCCACCAGGGAACAGGGGGTCAGGAGGCATAATTAACAGACCCTCCTCGCTCTGGGGAGTGAATGAGATGATAACAAAGTCTTCAAGTTTTACTGTTTGTGCTGACTTAGCATAGAGGAAGTCAGAGTTGGAAGAAAATAATCAAGCAAGGGCTGCTGTGTTGCTGGGGATGTTGCTTTTGTTTCAAACATTGCAAGCTTTGGATGGGATGGATTGTTTAAGGAGGTGGCAGAGGGATGTTTTTAGAGTTGTTTGGCAGGGCAGGAAGCCTCGAGTAAAACTTAAGATATTGATGGATGCCAAAGAAGGAGGTGGACCTGCCCTGCCAGACCTTTAAATTTCATTGTGAACCATCTGCTTTTTGCTGGTTGAGAGAATGGCTGCTTCTTGAAAACACTGAAGTGTTGGACAATGGCAGACAAAGTTGATGGACTATATGGAATTGGAGGAAATGACTGGCAAGATCCGAGACCAGGGAGAAGAGTCGGTGGAAGAAGATTGGAAAAAGTTTAAAGACTATTTATAGAAATATTGTAAAATTAAGGAATGTTAGAAAAATGTTGGAATGAAGTTATATGGCTTTAGTAGAAATGTCATAAGGAATTAAGTATAAATAGATTAATAGAAAATTAAAGGAAAAATAAGGCAAGAATGTGTTAAGATAATTATAGGATAGAAAACAGAGTAAGATGGAAAGGAATTGCTGAAACAATTAATAGAAGTGGAATACAAAAAGGGAGGTGTGAGGAGGTCGTGGAAATAAGTGAATGAAATATAAGATATTGAAAATGTTTGAGGTGTTTTTAAATTGTTTTTGTTGGTTTTTGCTTTGTTTTGTTAGTCCATGTAGCGTTTTTGTATTGCATTTGTATTGTTTTTTCCTCTTTTCTTTTTTGTTTGTAGTGTTGTGTTGAAAATGTTGAAAAAGTAATAAATATCATTTTTTTAAAAAAAGAAAATAATCAAGCAAAGGATAGATTATTCTTCTTTCCTTTATTCATAGTAGCAATTGCAGTTGTTTTCCTAATTAAATCTAAAGGTTGGATTTCAGCCGGCTGAAGATCTTTTCTTAAAAGCTCCATGTGTTTTTACAAGTTAAACTTATGTGGCCCAAAGCAAGCACTGCTGTGTGTTCAATGGAGCTTCATTCTCGGGAAGTATACATTCAGGATTATATCCCGTGTACTGCTCTTCTGCGGGTGCTTTGTGTGTTTAATAATGGAGCAACACTGTCACCTGTATTTTTGGATTTTTCCATGGCTGTAGGAGCTCTCCTGAAAATATTGCCTGAACTTCAAAAGTTAACCACACCACCACGGATGGTGAAGCCTAAAGTTGCTCACATTAGCCTAGAGAAGTGGTTCTCAGCTAAGAACTGTGCACCCCCAGTTTTTCAAAAGTCAAGCCATGAACCCCCAACCTTTGAAAATTTTAATATCTCTGTGGCAGTTTTTGTTATGTGAATGGTGTCACGGACCCCCTGGGTGGGTTTTGCAGACCCCCTATGGTCCGTGCACCACTGATTGGGAACCATTGCCCTAGAGCATTGTGGGGTTTGCTTGTTTGCAAAAATAATGTGGACTGGAAACAGGCAGAGTCACTCATCCCCTTTGAACAGCTGTCTTTCTTACACACTCCTTTCATCACCTGGAGAAACCTTGGAATGTCCCCAGCATTGCCTGCCTAGTAACAGAAGCAGGAGGATTGCGGGAATAATAGTACTACCAGTCTCCTGTTTCAGACAATATATCTAAAGAAGAGTAAATGTTAGAGCAGCAAACATTATTTGATTAATCAGTGTCATTAATGGGGTAGAAAGAGAAAAAGGTTTATTCATAGTTTATAATTTTGTTTCTCGTTTAAATAGGTAAGCAAAAAATCCTGATTTAAGGAGCTATAATAGGTTGCACAGGCGTGCCAGTTGCCTGCTCAAGGATCAAATTGGATGACCACTTCTCCAAACCCCACAGTTAAAAGATATTTTTTCCTTCCTGTTTGTGTCCAAAGCTAGCCGACAGTTTGCCTTTCAGGGTAGAACTGCTGTGCCTTTTCCTTCAGCTATATAAGACCCACAGGCAACTGAAGCTGACAGTTCTCAAATGAAATCAGTGTCAATACATCTTTTAGAACTGGATCTTACACAACACTGATGGGCCTTTTACTGGAATGTTTTTTGAAGCCATTTAGGCTCTCCTGTGTTAACTGCTAATAGGAAAGGAAGAGAAGCTGACCACTTTTTTCCAAGACACCTCAAAACGTACATTCATTGTGGTATTGTGATATGTTCATTTTAATAAAAAGTGTAAATTTAAATTAATTCATTAAATTCAAATATTTTAATGTGTGTGTGTGTAATTGACCAGTAAAGATTGGATAAGGGTTTAGATCACCTCACTCTAAGAGGCAGGAATATGGGAGAGAAGGACAAGAGAGATGTTTTCAAATTATAAATGGTTGCAATAAGGGAAGACCCACAAGGAAGGACAAGAAACAACAGGGTTAAGTTTGCAGCTAAGAAAAGTAAGAGATTGGAAATGTTTCCTAAATGGGCAGTGGAACAACTTGCCTAGGGAAGATGTAAAATCTTCCTCTTGGGTGGTTGTAAAGAAGAAATTGGATCAGCACTGAGCATTGATGGGAAATGCTTTGAGCTGTCTAGGTATCCGGTTGTTTCAGGACTATCTGACACTAACTGGGACTATTCTGATTCTCTCTATCATTGGTAACTTGTAGGTCATTGATGACACTTCATATCTTTTATTTATTCATCTTTACTTAGTTTATTTTCAGTACAATTAGTGTTTCCGGATTAAATAACGAGTGGCCAGTGAGGAACAATTATGCATGTGGCCTTGCCTTGCTTTTGCATCCTTTGGACTTCCTGCATCATTTGTACTGTGTCTACTCCTTTTTGCTCCTAGACTTGCTTTACGTTAGCATTTTGCTTGATGCTTTTCTTCTATTAAAAAAAGGTGAAGTTGTTGCACTGACAGTGCCTTGCGAGTATCAGCATGACTGAGAGACCATGAGTTGAACAATCCTCCAGTTGGGTTTTCAGTTGACACTTGTTTCTGCATAGAATCCTCGGACTTGTACACTTCCGGTGTTCCTTCTGCCCAGTTTCATGGCTGTTTTTGTCCTTGCTGGACTTCCCTCCATCACCTACTGCCCTTTCATGAGAAGGCGAGGAAAAGAGGTGATGGATGGTTTTGTCCTGTAGGTCATGCTCAGCCCTCAGGCGCCTGCCATTCCATGGCACCACTACCCTGTGATGAGTCCCTGTCTCTGTCCGGTGGCAGAAGGACACAGCTGTGAGGCTCTGTATGAGACGCTTCCCTTTACATTTTCTGCAGCACCGGTGTCTGGGCTGCCAAGGCATAATCCGTCAAAGCGCCCTCCATGAGGAGAAAGCAGAGCAGGGGGCCTCGTGTTAAAGTCAAAGGAAGAGCTGCCTGACTTTAGCCTCCAGCTGCGTATGGGGCTCTGCTCTGGGCTTGGCAGTAAATAAATAAAAGATGGGAATTGGGAGGGGTGAGGAGAGCTGCCATGTGTAACCCACCTTTCTTGCTTGTCAGACCTCTTTGCCCATTGTTTCTGACTGAGAAAATGGTCTTAGGATCAGGCAGAGAGGCAGTGATTTGTCCAAGGCCACCCAGGAAGGCTATGGTGATGGAGCTAGGCTTTGAATTAAGGTTCTCTCAAAGTCTAGATCTCAAGCCAGTGCCACTGATTAGTGTTTATAGTTGTTTTTCATTACTCCATAATAGCTAAAATCTGCTTTTATGTCAGCATAACTGATTTTTTTGGTCTGCCATCATAAACCTTTCTTTGAGATGCGTATCTGTATGCAAAAATTCTAATTGATGAAGACTATGCTAATAAAAATATTCATTCATATTTACAACTAGCTGAATCTGCAGTCCTAAGCACTTGCCAGGGAGTAAGTCTCATTGAACTCAGTGAGGCTTACTTCTAAGTAAAGATTTAAAGATTAACACTATGGGGTTCTAAATCCCAAAACAGTCAGATGATTTTTTTTCTTTTTAGACAGCTTTGAGCTGAGTTTATGCATAAGAAATTTAGCTTCTACCATAGAATCTTCCTTTCAAGTCTCGTTTTAAAGACCCTTACCATAACACTAGTATTGCAATGAAAATTTTGCAACTCATGTGCATGGCATCAGTAAATTTGTTTCATCTCTGCTACCAGTTATTTGTTTTAATGTAATTTCCAACAGAGTTGGTTCCATGTTTCACCATTTTGAGGTGAGAAGTTTTGGTAGCTGGACATTGGACCATTTCACACAAGAGTTCCTCTCAATTGCTTGTAGCTACATTAGCAAAAATCAAACATGTTAACCAGATGGTCATAGATATCACTGGTATCAATTCTCATGATTACAGCTGATAGACAAATGGTGCTGTGATCCTGGGGATTGTTACTGGCCATATTTGTTTGGAGACACAGCTCCCCTTATCAGAAGATGTAAGATGGGTGTAACTAACTGCTGAACAAATTCCCCTGATGAACATCAGCGAAATGAATCAGGAATTTTTGATTTTTCTATTTATATTTAAGGAAGCAAGAACATATAACTCAATAACACAAGACTAAAGAATGACTATATGGCTCAGTTAAAATTAAATGGACACACACAAACAGAAAATACAAATGAATGAATGAAAAAAAAAATCTGGGCCATTTACTTCATGTTCCGGGGGGGCGGGGGGGATGTTGTTATTGGTGTTGGGGAGGGGATAACATTTTTAAAGAATAATTTTAAATATAAACATCAGGATGTTGTCTCCAGGTTTACTTACTTACTTACTAGTGCACCTTATTGTATTTGCATGTTTCATACTTTCATATTTTGCAATTAGCAATCAATTGGCATTTGTAACCAGGATTGCTAGAAAATGTAGTGTGTGAGCTAGCCCAAGGGATCTCACACAGCTGGCACCAGAAAGCTTTTATTCCTGCAGGTCAGATTGGTTCTCAAATATGCGTGTTCTCCTTCTCTTCTAGTATGTAGTTTGATTCACTTGCTTGAGCCATCTATTTTGCCTTTCTGTTCCATCACTCATACATTTATCCCCAGCAATGGAGCATATTGAGAAGGAGTGATCTCTATCATGACTGATGTGTGATGCACTGTACTGGGGTTCTCCCCACTAATGGGAAAGGCGTCACAGTTACCATTAGTGGAATAATTCGCTTGTTGCTGTTACATTGTTAAAACTGGTCAGGTTTCTGCACGGTTGGTTCCTGGATAGTCAACTGGCTGGAAGCCCCACAGGAGCTATTCTGCGATTTCCAAAGAGGTGGGGGGGGTATGATAAATATGACAGATTTATTGTGTGAGAATATTTTTGACAATCCATTGAATGATAAAATAGCATCATCCAGAAATTGCACTGCAATCAGAGATATGCCCAGTTAGAAATGTGATACTACATGTGCGTGGAAATATGCCCACATAGGGTATTTCATGTGCCTGGCCTTACTTGCAAAAAGGACATTCATTCAGTTATTCTGGATGTGGGATTATAAATGCACACTTGTTTCATGAATCTCTGGCATGCTGAACACTATACATGAAGCAAGGTGTTGTTTAAGGCTGCACATGAATTGCTGAATAGATAAAGGGTGTGAGATGTTGTTTTTGGTCCCATTTAAATCAGGCCTGGGAATGGACAAAGCTCAAGACTCCAGAAAGGAGTCTCTGTGGTATTACTTGTTGATAGCAATAAGCTAATTACCTGATTAATTAGATAGTGAAAAATTCAGAAACCCCCATGGAAATCAATATCCCTTTCTTTTTCTTTAACCTCTTTACTCAATGTAGGTCACAAAACATGGAAACCCGCCAAGCTGCAAAGGGTTATTTGGGTTTATAGGCTGTCCTATAACCTTTTATTTTCCTCACATCCCTTTTTAAAATAACTTCCTCCCTACTCATTCTGTTTTAGAACTGAGACTGAACTAGGGTTGATTCTAGCTGTTTTTATTTCCTGTATAGCACAGTTCTGGTTGGCACTGATACTTTAAGAGTAGTGGGGCTCTGGTTTGAGAATTCAGCACCCTGTAATTTCTTTAGCAGGACGCGGGTGGCGCTGTTGTCTAATCCACCGAACCTCTTGGGCTTGCCAATTTGAAGGTTGGTGGTTCAAATCACCACAACGGTGGTGAGCTCCTGTTGCTCTGTCCCAGATTTCTGCCAACCTAGCAGTTCAAAAGCAGGCCAGTGCAAGTAGATAAATAGGTACCACTGTAATGGGAAGGTAAGCGGCATTTCCGTGTGCTCTGGTTTCCGTCACAGTGTCCTGTTGCACCAGAAGCGTTTTAGTCCTGCTGGCCACATGACCCAGAAAGCTGTCTGTGGACAAACGCCGGCTCCCTCATTCTGAAGCGAAATGAGAGCTTCACCGCAAGGTTGCCTTTGACTGGTCTTAACTATCCAGGCATTCTTTACCTTTACCTTTACCTGTCTTTGACATTGCTGCTTTTGAATCCTCTGTGGAAGATTGCTGCTCAGCTTTTCTGTTTTGGAAACTGAGGCAGAGAATGAGTGATATGCATAAGACCACACAACGAGGCAATGAGAGAAGTAGGCCTTGAACCCTTTGCTTCCAATTTCCAAGCCAGATACCATTAGCCCTGTGTATGTGGTCTCTGCTTATGTTTCCAATTCTGGATGTAGGCATGCAGCTAGCATTTGCATTTGCCCCTCCTGGTGTGCATGGCATGGATAAGAGCTATCCAGGGGAATTCAGTGCAGTGGCTTGTCAGTAATACTTTGCTGCGGGCAGCAGGAGCACATATGGTCCGAAAGAGACGATTAAAGGAAGCTCCAAGCCCTGTGTTGCTGACAAGTGATAACTGGCTTCTTTAGCTCAGATCTGGAGGGTGCTCATGATTAGACTGGACACTATCTAAGGTTCCTAGCTTCCCAAGTCATCCCCTTTGCATTCAGTTGCCCTGCAGGGCTTCACTCTTGGGAATCACATTGGGTTCTTTTGTGTTTCCTTGTTCCCTGCTAGTTTGTATTGGCCTGACCCACTTCTCTGGAAGTGCATCTTTTATTTCCAGTTGGAGGCTGGGCCCCTGGGGCTAAAACTGCAATTGCCTGGATTTCAACCTCCAGATTTTCCATATCCACCTTGATGAATGCCAGAAAGAGTTCTAGCAGTGCACATCTGACAGATTTTGAACTCCAGAACCCACTAGAAAAATTTTGATCATGGAACCCATTTTTCAAGAGGTGAGAATTTCCTTTCAAAGTTGCATTTTCATAGTTTTTCAAAAACCAAGTATTAGAAAATTGCATTTGTCCTTCTAGCATCCAGGTGAGTGACATTACCCCTGCTATACTAGGGAAGGATTTTGGTATATAACAAACCTCAGTATAGGACTAGAAAAATCTGAAGCTCTTGGACATTTTGAGCAAGCATGCTGGAATCTAAAATACTTTTCCATTTATATCCAGAGCTGGCCTTAAAAAGGTCTGTTGCTGCATTTTAGGATCATGAAATATTTTTTTCGATTCCTATTACAGCAAGCCTGCCTGCCAGCAAGCAAGGGTCTTTCAACTAAGACTACTTTATCAGCTTGCAGGTTGTAAATGTCAAGCCATATTGCAGGGTGCTTTCTGTTTTGCCTAGCTGGCTAAGTTCAGTGCAGAAGGGTTGCCTCTGAAAACCAGTCCCTAGGAATTGCAGCTAGGCAGAGTGCTGCTGTGTTTATGTCCTGTTTTAGCTTCCAGGCTTCCCACAGACATCTGGTTGGCCATTGATAACAGGATGCTGGACTAGATCGGCCATGGGCCTGATCCAGCAGGCTCATCTTACATTCTTAAGGGTTGTAGCTTCCTGGAAAAGTACATTCTATGTTTGCAGACGGTTCCAGGCTGACTCACCAACATCACCAGTAACTGGGAAAGAGACAGATCTCAGATCTGATGTTTTAGCAAATTTCTCCTGCCGCTCACAATTAACAATATTGGGCTAGATGAACCTATGATCTGATCCAGGATAAGTGTCAGGAGCTGGAGTCCGGGGAAGATCAGCAATAAAACACCTGGTGTCAGTGAAGTTAAACAAAAACATAGAAGGCCTAGCGATCACAGCAGCTCTTCCCAGTAGTTCTTGCCCCAATGAGGAAGTTGAGAGAGCTGAAGGTCTCCACCTTCCCACTGCTCTCTAAGTCTCCTTCCCCAGTCCCTGGTCGTCTTGTCTCTCTTTGCTCTGGCCTCTTCCTTTCTCTGCATGGAGAGAGAGCAGGGGGGAGGAGAGCTGGTCACAGCAGGAGTGGGAGGTTCCCTGGCTTCTTCAGCAGCCTACATCATATCTGTCCCTTGACCCCCTCTGCTTCTGCCTATGATTCTTGACTTCTCTCTGCCACAGCCTCTCGCTGCTCACTAAACCCTGTTGCTACTTTAGCTTTCAACACCTCCTCCTCCCAGCCTGCTCCCTCTTCTCCCTCTGGCCACTCATCGTTGTCCCACCACCAATCCCCTGGCTCTGAGCCTTCTTCCTTTGGGGGTTTCCTGGGGATTTCCCAGCTGGTGCCTCCCACCACTCTGCTGCATCCGGCCAGTCCATGATAATAAGGCAGTTTTGACTTTCAGTGGGGCAAAATGTTCCCCATCAGGATTTTACCTGGACCTAAGTGTGCAATGCTTTTCCAAGTCTTGATGGTGATGGTATGACGTAAGTGGAACCAAGATTCAGCTCCAGAATCCTTGAGCATGTCTCTGAGCATGAGCAGTTAATTTTTCTCGCTAGTGACCAGACTAATGACGGGGAGCAGCCACCAGTACGTTTCTGAGCACAATTCAAAGTGTTGGTGCTGACTTGTAATGCCCTAAGCTGAGAGAAGTGAGGCTACAGGGAACCAGGCAGAGGGCCTTCTTGGTAGTTGTGCCTGCCCCATGGAACGCCCTCCCATCAGATGTCAGGAAATAAAACAACTATCTGGTCAGGAAAGTTTTTTAATGTTTGATGTCTTATTGAGGTTTAATTTGTTAGAAGCCACTCAGATTGGCTGGGGGAATCCAGTCATATGGGTGGCATATAGTTGTTATTGTTGTTGTTGTTGCTGCTGCTGCTGCTGCTGTTGTTACACAGCTCTTTTTGACAACAGGCCAATGGCGGCCATGCATTTGACATACATGTGGCATTAGTGCAAGGGCGGGGAGCTTGTGGTCCTCCAGATGCTGCTGGACTCCCTTCTTGTGTCTTAGCTGCCATCTACCACTCAGTGGTTAGGGCCTCTCCCCCACCCATGGAAAGTGGCCGAGTGTAATTATGCAGAAAGCTCCATTGGAGCTATATCAATAAGACAGACGTCTGTTGTATCATTCTCTCTCAGTAAGGCATTTCTTCTCCCCAATTGCTCATATAGAATCATAGCCTAATAGCATCCCATTAACATAATTGCCAACACAACTAGTGTTCCGTGTCTCAGAGCCATTTACTTACTTTACGATAAAAAAAAACAACCCACGTACCAAAACCAGCCTGGAAATCACACCAAGGAGGTGCACAGGGAGGATACTTTGGCTGCTTGCCCCCCTTTTGGTGCCATTTTGTTGTTTGAGACCCGGGTGTTGAAGGATAAACACGGGAGAGGTGGGCTCAGCTGCAGGACGTGGGATGCCGAGTAGTCGGACCAGACTCATGAGCAGACGTGTGCTAAGATCTAAACGGATTCTGCCAGGCGAAATGAAATTCCCATTATTTTTAATTAATCCTTAATTAAAATATATTACTCCGCAGATTCCGCAAATCTCTCTTAATATGCAAATGCAGCCCATTCAAGGATATTTACATATCATTAATTAAAACGGCACATTCTTTCAGTCTAACAAGCTGAGGGCCTTGGCTGCTGCCATGCTGGCACACGGCAACTGGCCCTGGCAGTGCCAAGGCCAAACAGCAGAAAGATGTTCAGTGTCAGCCACTCCACAAGGGGTTACAGCGCTGCCCGTTCACCTCTAGAACCCTGGTTGCATGCCCTGCCTTGGTTCAAGTGCGGTGTTCCCCCATCATGAGGCCAAGTGTGCCCTCCACAACATGCAGCAACTGCAGGGTGCCCAATTCATTATCTGTGGCAGCCTTCCTGTGACCTTGTACAAAAAGCAGTTGCTATGTTTGTCCATGGTCTTTTTGGGGAGGAGATCTCCGTGAGCATAAATTATAGGCTGTTTTATGAAGTTACAGCTAACCCTGAACTGAGCACCCTAAAGTGACCCTACACATTATAGACGTGACCCTGATTAAGGAAGTGGCTGACTTGGATTTCAAAAGATTATCGTGCTTCACCTTTCCCTCAAGTAGTTTACCTGGGCCATTTTTTTTTCTTGAGCCAGAGACTCAGGAGGAACATCATTTCTGAGAGCTATCCTACAGGTGGAAAGTTGTGGCTGGTGGTTTTCATTTCCTAGTTTCACCCACCTGCTGCAACTTGTCTCTGTGTGATGATGTCCAAGCAGACTCCAGATAGATTGGGGAGCAGAAGAGCCTGAGGGAGAGAGACATGAAGGGGATGGAGGGGCACAGCCTGATGTACATCATTAACTTTGGTGAAGCGGAAAATGAGTGGATTTCCTCCCGTCCCCAAGCACCATATTTGAAAGTGTACAGAGGGGGAGGGAAGAGGCACTCGGTGTCTTCTCAGAAGTGACAAAATATAATCTGCACTTCCGACTTTCATAGTTTTGGGCAGCATGAAAAATGTGAATTTGAAAAATTCCTTACGAGCTTTTCAGCGAGCAGGTTAATTTCAGAGAGCGTTTATTTGAAGTTGATGGAAATTTAAATCTGGATATTAATTCTTGACTCTCATTCTTGCCTTCGGTGATGTGGGTATGAAAAGAGTTGCTTTTTATACTTGCTTGCAGCTTACTATTATTCAGTTTTGCTTTTTGTGAATTGCTCAAAAGTGTTGCTATGGAACAGTATAAAACCTAATAACAGAACTGATAAATAACAAAACTCCATAATGCATGACAAGCTGGATGAAGACTAGAGTGCAATAAGTGGCAGAAGCATTGCACCAAAACTGACCAAACGCTGGCCAGCGCTTATCATAGAGCCTTCTAGGTGGCACTGTGGGCTGCAAAGAAAGCACATTTTGCACTGCATCCTTGAGGAGCCGGTGGGCAGAACTGAAGGTTACTAACTCTCATTGTGAGGGAAGGATCTCTAGAACAAACTATATTGATTGTCCCATTGATAGGGCTAAGTGGAAACAGGACCCCCTTTTAATGAAACAGGGGGAAAATGCTGGCACCACACACACACACACACACACAGCAGTCTTTGGGTGAGCGTGGCAGAAATGCTGACCTTCTTAAAGGTAACTTAATGGGGGAAGTTCGCTCATGGAGAACCTCAGTCTTCTCAGTTTTTGTTCAGCATAGATGCACATACTTTGCTGGAACAGACTGAGTGTGTGTGTGTGTGTGTGTGTGTGTGAGAGAGAGAGAGAGAGAGAGAGAGAAACAAACAGAGAGAGGGGAATCATAGAATTGTAGAGCTGGAAGAGACCCAACGGGTCATTTCGTCCAAACCCCCTGCAATGCAGGAATCTCAACTAAAGTATCCAGGACAGATGGCTACCCAACCTCTGCTTAAAAACCTCAAGGAAGGAGAGTCCACCACCTTCCAAGGCAGTATGTTCCACTGTCAAACAGCTCCTATCATCAGAAAGCTATTCCTGATCTTTAATCAGAATCTCCTTTCTTGTAACTTGAAGCCATTACTTTGAGTCCTACCCTCCAGAGCAGGAGAAAACAATCTTGTTCCATCTTCCATATGACGGCCCTTTAGCTATTTGAAGATGGCTATCCTATCTCCCCTTGGTCTCCTCTTTTCCAGGCTAAGCATCCCCAACTACCTCAACCATTCCTCATCAGGCTTGGTTTCCAGATCCTTGATCATCTTGGTTGCCCTCCTCTACATACATTCCGGTTTGTCAATATCCTTTTTAAATCATGGTGCCCAGAACTGGCAACAGTACTCCATGTGTGGTTATGACCAAGGCAGATTAGAGTGGTACTATTTGAATCAAACAAAACACAATTTATTGTGTACCATAGCTTTGCTCCTGGCGTTCCTTGGGAATTCTAGCAAACAAAAAAAATATGTAGTTAAAATGAGTGCTGTTCAGTCTGCCATCTTTATTCTCAGTGGCATCCAAAGATGAAAAACTGCTTCTCGATCTCAGGAACCATAATGCAAAATTTGGTTACAATATCTTAAGAGGTTTCCAAATGCAAAACAAACATACAAACAACTTTCCAAAATACATAGTAAGTTGAATGAATGCAGAGATACATTCATATTAAAAAGTGTCTTTGAGCCAAGGAGTCCCTGGTTGAAATGTTGCCTCAGCCATGAACTCATTTAGATAAGGTTCAAGAGTTTAGTGACATAAGCAAATTGGAAAGGGGAACCTTCGCTCATCACTGGAATGTTTCACTCGCCTGTCTCAGTTATACACTGCAGTTGCCAGACACTCCCGCAACTCACATTGCCAGGCTTTCCTGGGTTCTCTCACACCCCATTTGATCCCCTCCCGATCAGTGAGGCACCACACTTTGGCTCCCGGGCTCTTATGCTGTGCCTCAAGGTCTGAGCCTTAGGGGATCTAGCAAGCTTTCCTCCAGTTCCCCCCTAGTAGTATGGAGAGAGAGGTTGAAGTAAGCAAGCCTACTGGTAAAATAGGGAGATGGGACAGTATGAGAGAAGAGAGGATCATGCAAAAGTATGCAGGAAAGGATTTGAATTATTCCATGGGTATGAGGAACTGTATACATCTGATAAGCAAAGGATTCCCAGCTTGCATCTGCCAAAATTCATTTGCTACTATTTAACATTTAGTGCTAAATTGTACTATTCAATGGCCCCTTATCCTGGAAAGAAGTGAAGTGTCACAGGTTTCTGTCCTGGGCCCGTTGTTAGTCAACATGTTTATAATGACATGAATGAAGGAATTGAGGGGATCCTCGTCAAATTTGCAGATGACACCAAACCAGGAGGTGTACCTAATGCCACAGAAGGCAGAATTGGGATACAAGATGACCTTAGCAGATTGGAGAACTGGGCCCAAATGAACAAAATGAATTTTAATAGTGACAAATGTGAGGCTCTACACTTGGGCAGGAAGAACCAGCTGCACAATGTAAGACTGGGGACACATGGCTTGGCTCACAGTAGACCACAAGCTTCAAATGAGTCAACAGTGTGATGCAGCAAAAATAAATAAATAAAAATAATAAAAATAATAAAAATAATGCTATTCTAGGCTGCATCAACAGAAGTGTAGTATCCAGGTCAAGGGAAGTAATAGTGCTGTACTCTTCTGCCGTGGTCAGACCACACCTGGAATACTGTGTCCAGTTGTGGGCACCACAATTCTATTTTAAGAAACAATTCTATTTTATTTTTCATATTAATAAAGATATAAAATGAAGAAAACACCCCTAGAGCAGCGTTGCACTTTAAGGAAGCATAACCAATCTCACTTTTGGTCTTACCACCTTTCTTTTTAATGCCATGTCTGTGCTATGATTTAATCCTAGATCAGTGTGCTAATCTGGTTTGCATCCCTGAGATCTGGAAGGATAAAGAGCAGTGGGAAGTAGGCATCTTTTCTATAGAATGAAGTAGGTAGGTACCTCTAGTGATGATGGAGGAAGACTTGTAATGGGTGGGACAAAACACAGCTAAGAGATGGTAGTTGTTCCTGGTCTGTGAAGGTGAGGGTGGTCACCATTGCCTCTACCTGAGTGAAGTTGTTCTAGGTTATGAAGGACCTGTCTCAAGTGCAACGTCAGAAAGAAATGGAGGAATGCTCAGAAGCCCTCTGTGACCAATTTCCTCAGCATTTTTCAGATAAAAGTCTCTGGAATCCCCATGGACTTTCTCAGCAGTGATTTTGGAGGACTCTGAGGCTTCCAGTTGCCACGTTTTATGGGATAACTTTCAACTTGTTTGCCCTGAGTTTGTGGGCAGAATCCTTGGAGATGTTCGGCCAACTGCTTGTGTTTTGGATCCTCTTGATAAAGGTATCTTTGGACCCCTCAGTTTTGAACAATGAACTGACAAATGCCAGATGAGAGTGAAGAGAGTGTGGATCAGTGCAAAAGCTGAAAATAACTGGAGTTGCGAGTGTGGTTGGCTAGAGCCATCTTTTAAAAAATAAACAAATCTTAATGATATGTAATCCAGAATGGGATGTTAAAAAATCACAAGAACATAAAAACAATGCTGATGGATCAGATCAGAGACCCATCTAGTCTAACATTCAGCTCTCACAGTGGCCTAACAGATGGCAATAATTCTGGTCATTTGGAAATTTTGGAAATTCTGGTTTTGTATTAGTGTGTTAAATGTTGGAAGTATGGTTGAGTGGATATGTGGAATGCAAAGTCTCCCAAGATGCCAAACTTGGCAAGAAGGGTCAGAGGAGCTACTGAATCAAAGGGTAATAGTGCCAAGGAAGAGTTTGTAAGTATTGTGGGGGTGGGGTTCAGGGCTGCATTTATACGAGCTGGACAGAGCTGAATTGCTGGAGTATTTCTGCCATTATGGTTTCACTAGGGCTAAGCAGGCAAGCAGAATAGCTAATGCAAACAGCAAAAATGCTATTTCTGGATGAAGTATCCTCTAATAAATAACCTCAGAGTATTCTCCCCTATCAGTTGGTGACATCCTGCATTCTTCTTCCCCGCTGCACCAGCCCAAGACATTTAATGATGTGGTGCATCTTATGAGATGTGATGTTCATGCTAAGTATTTCCAGCTTCACAAAATAAGAGAGGGGGATGGAAAGGCCTGTTTCATCTGTCCCCCCTCCCCCCCGTTTCTTTTTTCCTCTTCCAAAAAAGGTAGTGCACTTAGCTATATTGCTAACATAATTATTGTCCACCACTGGTTTTCTTCACACCCTTACACAAATGCATCCACCACTAATTTTCTGCTGCCTTAACTGACAGAATAATCCTATTTTTACTCTATGCCAGGGATGCTGTTGTTGTGCCGAGGAAATGGCTGACACATACAAGGCATGCTCAGCCTGGGGAAAACACACAGGTAGAAAATGCAAGAATGGCACAAAAGTCACAAATACACCCATGGTTTGGGGAAGCAAAGGAACAGATTTTTAAATCCCACCCAGGGGAAATAGGATACATAGGGAGCTCCCAGGATATAAAGCCTACAGTCAGAGATCTCATGGGGCATTTTGCTCCCCCCACTCATACACCCCATACTCCGACCCAGCCTCAAGTGACTCAGTCATGGACACCATGAGCACAGCGGCTGCAGAGGACTCCTATTGTATGTTTTCAGTGCTGCCCCCCCCCCCCGTTTGAATCCAGAGTATACCCCTAATCTAGGAAAGGGAAAAGGTCCTTCCATCCAAGGAAACCTCAGTCAATCAGGATAACTACTGCATGGATCAATGTTCTGCTTGTTCTGCTCCATAAATCTGGGCTGTGATCCCGCAAGGCTAAGTTACTTAGCACTGGTTGGAATGAGGGCTCCACCTTTGCCAGCAGAGATCTTGCCTGCACGTGGGGCTGAGTGACCCCCTCGGAGTGTGGGGATAGCACCACAGAGTTCAGACTCAGGCCAGTTGAGTATTTTTCCCCTCCTCACTTTCGCGCAGGATCAGTCGTTCTTTACAAAAATGTGTGTGTGTGAATAAGTGAATATTAAGTGAATTTTAAGATGAGATCAGGGTTTCCTCCCCCTCTCCACCCCCCTTTTATTTACCTCTTCACTCCCCAAAAGACTTGCTGTCCCCATTCAAGTAACAGCCTGGCCTCTTTATTATTATTATTATTATTATTATTATTATTATTATTATTATTATTATTATTATTATTATTCCTGGGGTCCCCTGGGAGCATGGCTATTGTGCCAGGAGTGTTCTGTCCCTGGAAAAGTGCCTGTGGCTGCTGAGAGCAGATCCAGCCCTTTTACAGGTGGACCAGCTCTGCTGGTGGCGTGTCTCACTGGTGCACCCGAGGCCTTCTGCCGTGGGGATCTGTCATGGCAGCTGTGTGCCTGGCGATCCTACAGTGTTTCAGGCCTTCTGCCAAATCCTATGTAGCCCCGCAGCTGGCAGCTCATCCAATCTCGTAAGAAAAAGAACAATCAATTTCTGATATTCCCAGAGTTTGTGTTAATGGTCTCTCTAACCACTCTGATTAGCTGAGTGAGATTGAATTTTTCTTTTAAATTGCAGTGTGTGTTGACATTCAATATATGGGGAAACTTTGATGGAAGGGAGGTAGAGGGGGTGGGTGGGCCCAAGTTTCGCATTTATCCAAATGTCTTATTCATGTCCTCTTCATCATTTGCTTCATCTTTCCTGCCCTTCCTCTCCTGCCCCATCTCGGGGGGGGGGGGGCAGGCTGTATGTGTGTGTCCGTGTGACACTGGTTTCTGTGTTGGTACTGAGCAGTCTTTGCATTCCAAGCCTGCGTGTTTCTTTGAGGAGGACAGTTCTGTGAATTCACTAGGGAGAATTTGATCCTACCAATTGGCAAGTGGCGTGTGTGTATCTGTGTGTGTGTGTGCCTTCCTTTCTACGTTGTGCTAAGGTTTGTGAGGTCTGAATTCACAGTCGTGTGGGCAATTCAGTCCGTTTGCTTTTTGTCCCATCCCCCCCCCCATCCGCGAGTTCCCTTGCATTTCTAAAGGATGAATAAATTAGACTCAAAGGAGTACATGATGGATTTTCCATTATTAATTTCCTTTTTATTTATTTTTAGTCCCTTTCCCTCACATTCCCTGTCTCTCTTTGTCTCTTTCCCACTCTGTGCGACTATATTTAGGTGTGAATTCAGCAATAGCTTTCTGTCCGTTTGTACTTTTCGTTTTGATAAACTGACATCTCCACCCCCGCCCCCCCGCCCCAGAGCCCTGTGCGGGGATTTCATCTGAGCAATCCCTCGACCCTGTTGGAACACATTAAACACTCGCCCAGACCCCTTACTCTGTCTCCATCTCTGAACCTTTCACTCTCCTTTAATGAGAATTTCTCCTAATTATTTCAGTGGCTGCAGCACAGGGACCGCAGTGTACTTAGATCTCGATTCCGGGGACGTGACTGTTATGCTGATCAAGGCAAGGGATCAATAATTTAGGCTCCAGCTTTAATGGCAGAGCCGAGAGCTTAAGTGTCTGCAGTCAGGCTCGCTTCTGGAGATTCCTGGAGTATTAATGCTTTCCACCAGATTTTTGCTTGCCTGCTACAACTGCACCCTATATATTTAAACATGTATGCTCTATGTGTATCATACTTTTCAATTCCTCTTTCTGTTGCACTGGCTAATTTCAAATTTTCCCGATTTACCCTTAAAACCTGTATCTAGTTATTTTCAGGCACATCAAAAGTGAGAAAAAAATCTCTCTCTCTCTCTCTCTCTCTCTCTCTCTCTCTCTCTCTCTCTCTCTTTCTGACACACACACACAGAGGGAGGGAGGGAAGGAGGCAGAGTCTGCATATGCCTCAGCTGACCTGTTTTACTTGATAGGTACATATGAAAATGCATCTCTTCTTTACATTTATATGTCATGTAGAATGTGAAATATAAACAGGTGCTCTGCATTAAGGAAACCTGTCTTTGGCACTCAAGATAAATCATGCAGATATAAACCCACATCTATTTACTTTGCATAATTTCATCAGCTTTCAAGACTCCGGGTGTTTTTTTAAAGAAAATAAAAGAAACTGATTTATTAATTTATTTGCATTGTCTAGGGACTGAAGATGGGAATAAAAGGAAAGGAATTTGCGGGAGGGAACGCCAGATGGAACTTGGGGGCATAAAATAATAATGGGCACACATGAACACATATACTTTGAATGTAATCCAAAGTAATTAGATTATTTTCCTGGCAGGGCAGCTATATGTCCAGGGTCCTAATCTGAAGGAGGTGGGGACTGTGCAGCAGCCTTCAGGGTGCAAATTAGGCCCCCCACTCCCCGACCTTGATGCTATTTCTGGAGGCATTAGGGGCTGGTAGGTTCATTGGCTGAAGGGCATTACAGGTTTTCAGGCCCCAGTGGCTCCCTTATATTCATATGCCCAGTTGGGAAAATTGGAATTGTAGTTCCCATGGTTCACAACTGCCCTGGATAGAGCATAGTTGCGTGCAGGGCGGGGGGGGGGGGGGTCCTGCGGTGCTGGTGAAGCCTGCAATCTCTAAATTATGCCATAATTTGAAATGAAGGAGTTTTGCATATATATGCAAGCAGAGTTCATTTCCACCCCCCACCCCTTAATAGCCAGTTACTTTTTGTGATTGCTGGGACTCTACATCTCATGAGTCTTGTCCCTGATATCACCTTGGGCTTCTGAAGTACACTGTGAGATCGGGGATGATCTTGAAGCTTCCCCATGTTGCATCATTCTTCCAAGGTGCTTGGAGCACTTTCAGAGCATAGTGTAACTGAGGCCATCTATTTTCTCCAACTCCCAAGTTCAGGAGGTATGCTGGGGTTTGATCATTCTTCCCAAGGAGAAGATTGGTGCTCACTTTGACAAGTCTGGTGAGTGAATAATTTTTGGACCATCAAAACACCATGACCTAGGTGCACTTGAGACTCAGCCATTTAGCAGAGCATTCCTGAATGCTGATAAATTTTTTGGGGCAGGGGGCGGGGAATAGAAATGCATGTCTGCAGTGGTGGAAAAAAGGAATTGGGATATTGGAGCAATCTTTTTTATGATCTGGGCCTGATGCTTGGTAGGATCTTGACACAATGCATAAAAAGGCCAGGGTAGTTCACTTCTAAGTTCATGGTTATAACCTCCTTCCAGTTCCAGAATTCAGTGCTATCAATCCCCAAGGATTCTACATTTTAAAATAAAATTGTGTGCTGGATAAAGGACTGATTCTGTTTCCTGTCATTCTTTCGTGGAAGCACTTGTACATGCCTTGGATGTTCTGTGAATGCATAATTTGCACATTGTGATCCACTTCTAGATTCTCCTTGCCACTACTAAAACTTAGCTGGCGTATCATCACATCAAAATCTATGGATACCGTTATGTCCCCAATCCCAGAGAGTCTATTAAATAGGGTGGTGGAGGTCTAGTTGTGATTCAAGAACAACGTCTCAAATAATTAGTGATGATCTTAATGTGGAATTTATGTTCCAGTGGGCTTTTTGTAGGTATACAGCAAGGCACTTTCAATATTTGCAGGCAAATCCTATTGATTTCAGTGGGCCTTAGCTTGCCAGGCTTGCCTACCTACTTATTTTTCCTGGCCTTTGGCTTAGAATTACAGATCCCCTCAGTATATTTTAATATTCCGTTCATATTAGAATATGGAAAACAACTGGTTCTTTTTTGTCTTCTTCGACTCTTCTTTCTCTTTGACCTAGGGACGACTTATCTCTTGTCCTCTGCTCAGTCTGAATGGCAAACGCCTTCCCAGGTTGGAATAATGTGATGCTGGCAGGGGGAGGGGGCAGCCCTGGAGTCTCCTGGGGGCTTTGGAGGGCTAAGCCAGGAATGAGTGATTGGCCTCGCCAAAGTGTTTAAACACCAGAATTGAAATTAATGTCCCCTCATTGCTGGCTGGGCTGATGATATGTTACAGCAAAGCACCTCACTAAAGTGAAATGAATGTTTGTTTATCCTCATGAAATATATATCAAAACATGTTGGTGGTGGAAGCCTTAATGAGCGGAAGCACTGGGTTGCGTTTGTTTCAGACCTGGGGGGTGCTGTCCCACAACTTCATTTTGGAACTTTCCCCCACGCTAACCTGTCCGCAGCTGTGTTTCCTGCGCATTAATAGGACTTTAATGGAAATGCCGGCTCATCTGTCCAAAGAAATTGATGAGCATTTCACAATCATATTAATCATCTCATTGCAGAAAGAAATGAAGGGGGAGGAGCCACTGGCTTAATGTCAGCTGCCACTCTTAAGTGCAGCACTGCCAAGTGGAACTGGCTGGATTGTGTAAGGAAAAGGGTGAAACCTCCACTTCAGGATGACCCTATGGACTGACCGGATGAGGAAAATTCTGGGCTTCTATTTAACATGAAAATCATTAAGATCCTGCCAATAAATCCATTACTGTTAATTATATTGAGAGGGCTAACGATTTGTCAACAATATTCTCCCATTGATTTTCATTCATGCCAGATCAGGTCCTTGGCTTTAATCTCTGCTGGGTGTTTTTAGCTCTTTTCAGTGATGCGATTCTCCCTTTTCTGGTGATACAGTTTCCTCCTAAGTGCTGAATGTTTCTTGATAGGGAACAAGCTACATTTCTTTATGGCTTATGGCAAACTGCCTTGATTACTTCTACTGTTGTACCCATTATGTGAATTAAATATGTATTCAGTTGCACACTGCTTGCGATGTTATTGCAGGGTGACATATGGTACCAACTCAATTAGAATGAAGCTAGCATTAGATAACCCTTCTGACTGCTTGCCTCCCGACCCATTCTTTGGGCTGGCTGCTATGGTGTCAGCTGATTTCGCATTAATGGCAGGTCACAGTTCTTCTTCGGTGCTAGCATCCTGGCTGTGTTTGCAAGGGGCTGTGAGTGAGTGTGACAAGGGATAACCCCCTGCTTGTGCAGCCTTCTTGTTCCATCACTTGCTCCCTATTTTACACATGACATAACTATGACTCCAAGCTTTGAAATTTCCCCACAAGATGCTCTTTACTAGGAGCAGGGGTGCCAGCACGCGAGGGCAATTTGGGGGCCAATGTTGTGATGTCACGAGGAGCCGGGGGTGGAGCCAAATGCGGCGGCCGTGCAGCTTCAATGGCCAGCAGCTCCTTCTCTGCCTCCTCCTGGCGCTGCCACCAGCAAGAAGCTGCTTTGACCATCCTTCCTCTCTGCGGCAGGAGGAAGAGGAGAAGGAGCTGGCCACTGGAGCCGTGTTGTGCTTAGCTCTGCGCTTCACGGACATAGGAGAGGCCTGGCCCTGACCCTCAAAATATCGAAGGGGCCCAAAAGGGCTCAGTCCCCAGGAGCAGGTGGCCCTGACTGGGAATAGCATTTCCAAAGGAAAATAGCGGCTAAGATATTTTGGGTGGGAAAATGGGTGGGAGTTAAACCAAATATGCCATGTTCCCAATCTGGTTTGGTATCAGATTGGGAGATGGTATTCATGATACGAAAAGGAAATATTTGGTATCATGAATATCAACCCATGGCAAGACGAGCTTTTATTTCCCAGCACGCGTGCACACACACACACACACACACACACACACACACACACACTCCCCCCACTTTGTGTGTGTGTAAACTATAGAACAAGAGAATGAATGTGTATTTTTACAATTTCTTGCACTGCATCTCCTCTTCCAAACATGAATTATGAAATGAATTACTTGGGGTGCAAATGTTTGAAAATGCACATTAATTCATACTGCGTGCACACACAAATACTCATAGCCATGGAAAATGAAAGCTGATTTTGTTAAATATTCATAATTCTTTTTCATCCTATTTCATCCTTTGAACATGTTGAAAATCAGAGGTTGAGGTAAGTTTAGAAGTAGTTTCTTTCAGATAGCAGACCCTGCAGGACGACTTGCTGCTGCTTCTGAATTAATATTGCCACCTATTGGCATGTGCTCTTCTGGTGGTTCACAGAAGGAAAAATTAAAATATAATATTAAAAAAAGATACAGTTATTAAAATGCAAAAGAGGCAATAACCATACCAATGCATGGCGTTTACAAAACCTTTGCGCTAAACCTTGTCTTTGGGCCTATGCAAAGCAGGCACTACACAGGGCAGTATGTAAGGAAGGAAGTCCTGCCTCCCACTGCCTGGGGCCAACTATGGAGCAGAAAGATGCCTCCTTGACAACTCAGTGTCCTCTCACAATCATTTCAACCCTTGGCAGATGGATGATTTAATAATAGTACTGGTGATGGTCGCGATGACGATGATACACTATTGGAAGAATCCACACAACCCAAAAAACAACAACCCTAAGTGCTTTATTAAAACTGTATCTGAAGGAAGTGTGCGTGCACACAAAAGCTCATACCAATAACAAACTTATTTGGTCTCTAAGGTGCTACTGGAAGGATTTTTAAAAAAATTTTGATTTATTAAAAGTAAAATGAAGCCCAGGCCCTGTCAGTAGGCACACCTTCTTCCAAAAGATACACGGTACTTAAGGGAGTGTGACACATCAAAGGGTAAGGAAATGAACCCAGAATAGCAGAAGCTGCCATTGTTGTTTGACTTGGTTCCTAGGAGGAAACAGGGCACCCTGAATTCCCTGTGAGTCCACCATACTGGCTGCAAAAAGCAAAGAGAGCAGGGCAGGGTAGGAAATGGAGTACCATATGTTGTGCAGGGAAAATGCTGTTCTTTTATCTCCCCTTGAAGTGCTTTCCAAATTCCTTTGCGTCTGTCAGGTGGTTAGGATCCTGCTCCTCCCATGCATGTAGCTTTCTCCCTTTCCTCCTTTGTGAAAAAAATAAAATAAAAATATATTGAAAGCCCCAGCAGAAAGCAGGCTGTGATGCTGTCGTCCACAGCGTTGATGTTATTTATTTTCCTCAGTTGCTGCTCTGGAAGCCCGGAGTTGACAGAGCGGTTTTGTAGAATAGAAACATTATAGACTGTTACTGTCAGAGTGTTAAATGTGATGGATAGAGAAATAGAGAAGAGGGAGGGGACTTTATACTAGCCATGTCTGAGCGCCAGGGTGCTCATGGGAAAATAAACCATCCGCATATAAGAAATGAATGAGGTAATGTGGCGGGAGCTAATGGGCTCTTGCAACGCGCCAGAACAGAAATGCTTATTACAGGATGGGCTTAACCCTTGCCGTGCTCCTCGTTCCCTCGACACATTTTTATATTGCCACTAGCAAAATGCCCGTCGTTGTCATGGGCAGTCCGTGTGTGCGTGTGTTCCTGGATATTTAAGGCAGTGGGGTGGGGACAGGGACAGCGTGCATTTCTCACCCCTTGAATATATGTTGTCAGCCACCTAATGTGCAACACACAGTTGTCCCAAAGTGTGGCATTGCATCCCAAGGGAGCAAATGGCAGCTGTCCACTTATAAGGAAGAAAACGAAGGAGAAGCAGTCAGGATCGCCAGTGGGTTCTAAGCATTCCCTTTGCTCCTGGTGACACGTCTTTGAAGCAAATAATAAATTGATCCTCCTCCCAGTTATGGCCTGGTCAGATCCAGGTCAGCTACTATGATATAGCCCAGGGGGTGCCCTCCATATATTTTGACTTGCAGTTCCCATAATCCCTGATCATGCACCATGCTGACTGGGTCTGATAGGAGTTGTAGCCCATAGCATCTGGACAACATTGGCTATCCCGGTGTGACTTATGCCTGTGATCACATGAGTGTGATGAAAGATGCGTGCTCCCTCCCAATGGCATGGTTCCAGTCTAGATTCCCGCAAGGCTTCTATTCACACGTGTACTTGTTTACATTATTTGAACAAGTTCACATCTGTCTTGGCCCTCAGATGGATTTTTCTGAGTTTCTTAATAATTGATCCAAAGTTTGAAGATGCTTCCAGGTGTCAATGTGTCCGGAGGTTTTTAATGTTTGATGTTTTATTATGTTGTTGTATGTGTTGGAAGCCGCCCAAAGTGGCTGGGGCAACCCAGCCAGATGGGTGGGGTATAAATAAGAAAAATATTATTCTTATTCTTATTAATGTGCACATTCCAAAGCTGTGTATATTTTAAAGCACCTTCCTCTACCTGGTGCCATCTCAGTGATTTGGAGCGTGACTCCCTTCTGCTCTAACCAGTAAGATCATAGGACTGTAGGGTTGGAAGAGACCCAAAAGATAATCAGTCCAACTCCCCTCAATGCAGGAATCTCAGCTAAAGCATCCATGACACATGACCATCTCAAAGAAGGTGAGTCCACTGTTGAACAGCTCTTAACTGCCAGAAAGTTCTTCCTGATGTTTAGCTGGAATTTATTTCTTCTTTTTTTGTTACTTGAAGCCATTGGCTTGAGTCCTAGCCTCCAGAGCAGGAGAAAACAATCTTGCTCCATCTTCCATGTGACAGCTGAGAAGCATTGAACTCTCAAATCAGCTATGATCTTACTAGGTAGACTTAGACAAGCGGCCATATCTTGGTTTTTTGTGTTTTCTGCATGATTTACTTGATTCTCTACTATATGCATGGCCTAATATCCTTGAGTGATCTACTTAAGCATTTTGAATCCTCTCCATGGCTTTACTGATCATCCTGCAAGTGTGTTCACTCATCTTTATTTTAGTTATGGACTTTTAATTCTTGCTTTCTATGCTTCTGTCACAATTGTGTTTGTCGATTTGTATTGTCCTGTTGCTGGAATGTATGTAAAGCTCTCTGATAGGAGATGGGTATTTTTTAAAAAAATAATATATTATTCAATAATATATATATATATATTTATAAAACAAAAACCCAAACACCCAGCAATGTGCAATGGTGTGCTTTGGTTTGGGGTAGATAGGAAGGAGAGCTGGACAGTGAAGTGAACCTTGGTTTTGGAACTGGGGAGTTATATACATGTCTCTATGAAATGTTAGGAGAATACAATTTAGTAATCTGGACAAGTGCAGTAACAATGCTTACTTACCGTATTTTTCGCTCTATAACACGCACCAGACCATAACACGCACGTAGTTTTTAGAGGAGGAAAACAAGAAAAAAATATTCTAAACGAAATAGTGGATATATGATTTTTGTGGTTCATGCTGTGGCCACAGACATGTGATCTGACAGTGAGTTTGGAGTAGCCCAATGCAAAAATCCTGAGGATCCATGTGGATCCATGCTTTGTAACCACGGAGGAGGGAAGGAAGGGAAACCACGGATCCTCTGCTCACGACTGCAGCAGATCCCTCCCGCCACCCGCAGGCATTCACTCTATAACACACACAGACATTTCCCCTTACTTTCTAGGAGAAAAAAGTGAGTGTTATGGTGCAAAAAATACGGTATTTATTGCATTTCTATCCCACTTTTTCCTCCAAGGAACTCAATGTGGCATATATGGTTCTTCCCCTCCTCATTTCATCCCCCCCAACAATCCTGTGATGTAGGTTAGGCTGAGAGGCAGTGACTGGCCCAAGGTCACCCAGTGAACTTCATGGCTGAGTGGGGATTCGAACCCTTGTCTCCCAGGTCCTAGGCCAACACTCTACTCACTAAACCACACTCATTCAGTGTTATCACCACTATCATTTATCAACACTATTATTATTGCCTTTGAAGTTTTTTGGAGTTTAACAGCATTACAATCTGCTGTAACAATGTTACATTAACACGCTACTGTAAAATTATTTTATTTATCATTCTGAAAAAGGGAAAAGAAAAGTGTGGCTCTTTTTAGTCTCACCTGCAAATTTGCATTTGCTCTTCAGTCCCCCTGGTCTCTGCCCTTTTCCTGCAGGGCTCAACTCTGGAACCAGATTTTATTTTTATTTTTTTAAAAAAATTGTCTTGAAAGACAAGTTGGTAACCATGTGACACTGCCAGGCCCCACCAAATTTGGGATGCTGCTGACATTGCAAATTTGCCAGCATACCAGTGTCAGTTCTCTGGGCAAGTTTAAAAGTGTACATATAATCTGAAATCTGTCATAGGCCCAGTGATTAGATGTTCTGAACTCCAGATCAACATTCTCCTGTGCAAACATTTTGTGCCTTTTCTCTATAGTCATAATGGCTAAATGAAAGCTAAGATTTTCAGGCCAACAATAGGTACTTTGGATAGCACACAAGAAGCCCAACTTTATGAGCTACAGCCATGCTGTAAAGGAATGTGTCCAATATAACAAAGTATCCTTGCGTAATCCAGACTGGGACTTGCATTAAGAAGACTTGGGTTCAAGTGCCAGCCCAACCAAGAATTTAATAAGTGGGCCTGTCCTTGTCACTGCCAATTATCCTCAGTTGCTGTCTGAAAAACAAGAATAACTATGATAAAACTCATAAAGCTGCTATGAGAAATCAGTTTCTTAGTCCTCCTGGCCCTTTGACACAGCTTTAGAAACCTGGGACCAAGGTAGAAAGCTGTTTAGTGTGCATAGCAGGAATCCAAAACCATGGCTTGTTAGCATTTATTTATTTTATTTTATTGCTTTGAAAGGGTTCTTACACATCTCCAAAGATTCCAGTGTCAGCTCAACTCTGTTGTCTAATCAGATGCAACTTTAACGTTTCCTGTAGCATCTCGCAGTTATGCTTTTGTGTGCTCGAGAGAGGGCTAAGTTTCAGGGGGGTATGAAAGGAAGACCTGCCCCCACATTTGTGGCTGCTGCCCGAAAGGATTAACTTGTCTCCCCACCAACCCACTTGCAGCCTTGGGAAACATTCTTGCAAATTCATTTTTATGACTGTCCCTGAATCACTTTTGGATCAAATGACGAGTAAATGTAATCATTTATTAATTTTCCCCCCCAAGAAAAGGCAGCTCAGACTTAGCGTTATTTGGTAAAACGTGCAATTGAAGCTTGTCACAAGTAATTTATTCTTGCTTGCTATAATCTGAAGGAATACAGACACAAGACCTATAGGATAAAAAACAAAACAAAAAAAAGAGAGTAAAGTATTCTAGCTTTCGCTGACAGTACAAAGGTGTCATATACAAGAAGGATTGACACAGACCAAGGGGTCTTGTGGGAAATATGATAATAACTATAAAGAAGACAGATTATTCCCCAGTTGCCAACATTCAAACCTTTTTACAGTCAGTTCAAACATATAAAACTTTATTGCTCTAGCAGAAAGGGGAACAATTTCTAGTTGCACAGCTTTCCCTGGGCTGGCTTTATACCGTCTGTGTTATTGCTCTATAGTGGCATTTTAAAGTTTATTGAACAAGACTTTTACAATTGAAGGAAGTATATAAAACTGTAAATTTATTAGATTTTTCAGGATAAGTGCCCTTTCTAGTTGTGCTCAAGAATTCGGAGCTACGAGAAACCACTAGTTACAAGACTTATTAATATTAAAGACTGAAGGTGCGCACATTTTATACCTTAACTGATCTCAAAAATAATATTATTACATTACTGAAAGCCAGAGCTGTCACAGCACAGAGGTGTGAGGATAGTGAGTACAAGAATGCTGTGGATTTCTATGTGGCACTCAGCTTGAGCCACAAATCAGTTAAGCTGGATGACTTAAACCAGGTGGGCTTGCACGCCAGTGTAACCCAGTCTGCAGTCCAGTCAAACTGGCATTTCCTGCATTTAAGCTGATAGCAGTCAATGGGTTTAAATTGAGCTCTGATCCATGTTTTAGCTGATTTGTATATGGGAACTAAACATCCCATAAAACTCTTTAAGATGCTAATGTGCGGCAGACTCATCCATAATCTATGCATATGAATGGGGCCAGATAGACATAAATCCAAGCAATTTTGCTAAAGTGGATTGTGGATTGCAACCACAGTGTCTCTTATTGTATTAAAGTTATATCTGAGCAGAGCACAACACAGTCAAAGTCAAAGGAACTTATCTGGCACTGATTTCAATGGCAGTGTTTGACTGCATCATAAATACTGTTTTTGTAATGGTTTGTAAATTTCGATGGGAGGTGGCTGTTAGGGATCTGTATCTGGGAGTAAATCTCATCAAACTAATCAGGGCTGATTTCCAAGTAGATATGCAGAGGATTGGGCTATTTGATCCCTGACCTCAAGCTGTGCCATTGCAGGAACTCTGAGATGATACCCTGGTTAGTTGGGGGGGTTGGAAGCCCAGCACAACTGTGAGAACAATCCTTTCCCTTTCCATTTCCATTTCCAAACCTGCCAGAGTGGGTGGTGGAGGCACTCCAAAGCAGCTTTCTCATCAGATGCCAAAGGCAAACCTTTGTGGCAGGACCTGGTCTTGGTTGGAAACTTGGGTTGCATAATTGTCACATGACGGAGACAGACAAGCTACAGAACGGGTGGGGGGTTGGGGGGATAAGCAGAAGGTGTGGGGACATGGGTGGTGCTGTGGGCTAAACCAAAGAGCCTAGGACTTGCAAATCAGAAGGTCGGCGGTTCAAATCCCTGCAATGGGGTGAGCTCCCGTTGCTCAGTCCCTGCTCCTGCAAACCTAGCAGTTCGAAAGCACATCAAAGTGCAAGTAGATAAATACCGTATTTTTCGCTCTATAACACGCACCCGACCATAACACGCATGTAGTTTTTAGAGGAGGAAAACAAGAAAAAAATATTCTAAACGAAACAGTGGATGCATGATTTTTGTGGTTCATACTGTGGCCACAGACATGTGATCTGACGGTGAGTTTGGGGTAGCCTAATGCAAAAATCCTGAGGATCCATGTGGATCCATGTTTGTAACAATGTTTTTGCACCACTGCAGCCCCAGGCAACAGTGGGTGCGTAATTTTTTTTGGTACAAACTGTAGCCATGGGCATGCTATGTGACCTGATGGTGAATTTGGGGTGACCCAGTGCAAAAATCCTGAGGATCCATGTGGATCTGTGCTTTGTAACCACGTTTTAAGTGGGGCGGGAAGGAAAAGCACTTAAGGGACAAGGAGCACGCGTGGAGCAGGCTCTGCTTCTCTCCATCCCCCCCCCCCTTAGCAAGCTGAAACACTTTGCTGAAGGGACAGAGAGCCTGCTTGCTTTAAAGGAGCCTGCCGGACAGGCGCCGCTTACACGAGTGTAAGTGGCTCCTGTCCGGTAGGCTCCTTTAAAGCAAGCAGGTTCTGCTTCTCTCCCTCCTTAGCGAGCTGAAAAACTTTGCTGGAGGGACAGAGAGCCTGCTTGCTTTAAAGGAGCCTACCGGACAGGAGCCACTTACACGGGTGTAAGCGGCTCCTGTCCGGTAGGCTCCTTTAAAGCAAGCAGATTCTGCTTCTCTCCCTCCTCCCCCTCCCCCCCACCCTTAGCGAGTTGAAAAGCAAAGCGGGAGGACACTGAAAATCTTGCCTGCTATTTCCAGCAAAGCGGGAGGAAAGAGATACAGAGAGCCAGCTTGCTTTAAAGGAGCCAACCAGACAGGAGCCGCTTACACTCGTGTAAGCGGCTCCTCTCCCCTCTCGCTTTGCTCCTTTAAAGAAGCAGGCACTCTGTCCCTCTCTCCTCCCCATTCAGCGGCTCTTCTCCCGCTGGAAACCACGGAGGAGGGAAGCATTCGCTCTGTAACACGCACAGACATTTCCCCTTACTTTCTAGGAGGAAAAAAACGCGTGTTATGGAGCGAAAACTACGGTAGGTACCGCTCCGGCAGGAAGGTAAACTGCGTTTCTGTGCGCTGCTCTGGTTTGCCAGAAGCGGCTTAGTCATGCTGGCCACATGACCCGGAAACTGTACGCTGGCTCCCTTGGCCAATAAAGCGAGATGAGCGCCGCAACCCCAGAGTCGGTTATGACTGGACCTAATGGTCAAGGGTCCCTTTACCTTTAAGCAGAAGGCAGCTATGAGGTGTTTGTCTCACTAGGGGTGAAAACCGGGCCAAGTGACAGCCAGTTTCCTACTACTGATGTGACAATCTGCTCATTTCCTTTGAGCAGTGTGTGTATTTTTTGTTATAATCCAGAGTCTCTGTGAATTCTGTGCTGTTAAATGGTCTTTTCTCACTGTTGTATAAAATATATTGGGGTCCCAGGGTATGGTCTGAAAGCGCAAGGGGTCACTGTCTTGCTGCAGCTAAACAGGCCTATGGCTGCTCAGTGCCTGGGAACCATGTACCTGCATTGGGTTCCCACAACAGAAGAAGAGTAGAATATAAATGTAATGAATATTCATATGAGCTGCGTATAGAATATCAGAGATAGATGCGGATGGCGCTGTGATCTAAACCACTGAGCCTCTTGGGCTTGCCAATCGGAAGGTCAGCAGTTCGAATCCTTGCAATGAGGTGAGCTCCCATTGCTCTGTCCCAGCTTCTGCTAACCTAGCAGTTTGAAAGCACACCTGTGCAAGTAGATAAATAGGTACCGCTGCCGCAGGAAGGTAAACGGTGTTTCCATGCACTCTGGCACGCATCACGATGTCCTGTTGTGCCAGAAGCGGTTTAGTCATGCTGGCCAAATGACCCGGAAAACTGTCTGTGAACAAACGCTGGCTCCCTTGGCCTGAAAAGTGAGCCATACCCCATAGTCACCTTTGACTGAACGTAACCGTCCAGGGGTCCTTTACCTTTAAATTTACCTTTTATCAGATAAAGAAGTGTCATATACTTTGTGAATATCTTCTGGATATTCTGAGTAGGATGTTTTTCAATGGGATTTATGGAGGAGAACTTACAGGTGTGCTGTGACCCAGCTCATTCCTCTGTGTCATGGGCTTTTCTGGACACTGGTTCATCATTTGCCCAGGTTAAACCACCCCGCCCACTGCTTCAATTTCCAGCCAAGTGCTTTTTGCTGTGCCAAGCACAAACTGCCATACAGACATCTATCTATCCATATGACAAGAATGGTGATTGTGCTCAGAATTATTTATTTATTCAATTTGGGTGTTTATTGGATAGCACCCATAGCACAATTGCAATTCAAGTTTCAAATTCAGAATGGCCAGAGGAGAAGAGTTATTGACCTTACACTCCCTATAATCGCTCAGATTTTGCTTGATGCATCCAGCAGCTCACCCATAAGAATAAACCCAGCTAGCTATCCTACCTAAATGAAATCCACTCCAGCTGAGAAGAGGGTTAGCTGACCTTGCGTCCCTTTGGTCCCAATATGGCAGACGCAGGATAGGAAGGCAGGAATTCCTTCTGGGTAGCTACACTTCCTCAATGTGAAGCAAGCGTGGGTTCTTTTCTTTGAGGCTTTTGAGCAACATGAAACAGCAGCAAATGCAAGGGAGTCAATAAGGACTGAATTTTTGATGAGACCTTGGTTATTCTGATCACAGCTCTGCCGATGCTGAGATCAGAATACAGATTATGGAAAGAGAGCATTGGTGAATCAAAAACCCAGGCCTAAATCTTCCCAAGGATTTTAACTTTGCTCACTGTATGAATATCGGTTGCTGTTTTATCTAGCACTTTCCCTGCAGGGTGGTGAGCCACTCGGGCTGGGTGCTCTCCAGGAGCTGGGTGCATTTGCAGACAGAAGTGGCAGGACCATTACTGCAGCTAATGGAGCTAAGAACATTATCTTGCTGTATTTTTAATAGCAAAACAAGGCAGAGCTGCTGAACACTGTGAGCGAAAGAAAAGGAAAGCTTCCCAATCCCTTGTAATCCTACATGGCGCAGCGCTGCAGCATTGAAAGAGCAAACTGTTCTTGCTGAATTCATTTTGGGTCTCTTGAAGAAGGGAAAATAGACGAAAGGAGACCCTTGTGCTGAGATGAATTAATGCCAAAGTGCTTGTCTCAGGAATGCAAATGTGGTTAAGAATCTCTCAACTAAGCTCCCCTTTTGGGAAGGGGGGGGGGGAGGAGGAAGCTTGACATAAAAAGGGACACTGAGGGAATGTGAATGAAGGTTTACACCTCAATGAACCATCCTTCATTACAGCTGAACTGGTGCTCCTACAGAGATAACTAGCAGATCTGGCTAGTGCAGAGGGAGGGGGAGCTTCATGGATTGTGAGACAGACGGCAAATACCTTGCCATCAATAGACTTGAAAAGGAGACCCAGAGCCCTAGCCCAAGATTGTTGTGTGTGATATAGCTATTTGTTCAATTTGGGTGTTATTCTTGAGATAACAAGCAGCAGCCTCTCATCAGTTCATACAATTACTGGATTAATCAGGGTGAGCTGAAAGCTAGAGAAAGAGCCCCTTGATAGTTAGGTACTCTCGCATTGGTTTCATCAGTGGAATGCTGTCAGCACAAGCATGGCCATGCCATACTCGGTTTCACTTTTAAATAGGTTATTGAAATACATAGAGCTTGGTGATCACAACAACGACAACCACAAAAATCCAGATGCATGTTTGTAGAGATGCATCTACATCTGAGAAGGGAGAAGTGGTGATTTGTAGCTGTAAAACTATGAATGGAGAATAGCTAAGTACCTTCTCCTACAGTTGTGTCAGTTCAGAACCATAGCTTCACAATCTTTTCTTCATAAAAAGCACACCTCTCAAGGCACCTGTTCCATGCATTTGCATGGAACGTGTAGTTTCTTGCCCCATGCCCCAAGTGGCAGAAGAAAGGCTTGGGGCTTACAATTTTTTGGGTTCCCACCACTACCTTTTCGTATCGCTATCTGCATGAAATAATTAGTTTACAGAGCAATGATCTTCTGCTAGTTCATTTGAGAATGTATATTGACATTAAATAAACAATATAGCACTTCACACACATGCAGTGCATTTCAGGAGTTAAAATTCTTCACATATATTATTTCAGGGAGTCTTACAACATCTCTTTAAGGCTCTGATGAAATCGACAGTAGACCATCAAACCTTATGCCATAATAGATTTGTTAATGCTTGTTGTTGTTTAGTCGTTTAGTCGTGTCCGACTCTTCGTGACCCCATGGACCAGAGCACGCCAGGCACCCCTGTCTTCCACTGCCTCCCACAGTTTGGTCAAACTCCTGATGGTAGCTTCCAGAACACTGTCCAACCATCTCATCCTCTGTCATCCATCTTTCCCAGCATCAGGGTCTTTTCCAGGGAGTCTTCTCTTCTCATGAGGTGGCCAAAGTATTGGAGCCTCAGCTTCACTGTTAATGCTTAAGGTACCACAAGACTCTTTTGTCCTTTTTTTCCCCTGTAAGAAATTAGCACTGCTACCCCTCTGGAAACAATTTTTCTCATCTTGCAGATGGAAGGCTGAGGAGGATGTCTAAGCCCACCTAGTAGTGAATGATTTTGACTGGGGACTTCCTGACTCATCCTATTAGCCACTACATAATGCGAGCTCTCATACCCCTTCCTACATAAATCCATATTTTTAGAGGCTTACATGTGAAAATCATTCCCAGTAGGGATTTGAAAAAGAGGAGACAGCTTGGATAACAGTAGTGGGGGTGGGGAGGTGCTATAAACCTCAAAGACTGCAGTTGATGGGTTTTGGTGGGCAGACATGACCCTGATCCATTGAGTCTGGTGTAACTGTATTTTTATTAAAAAATATATTGTATTCTGTCCTTCACCTGAAAGTCATAGTGTGGAAATATGCACAGTTCAAACCAAATATTTAACAATGAGATAGGGTTGTCATGCACCTGGGATTTCCCAAACACGTGTGGTTTTGGGGGCCCAGCACCCCCATTCAGGCAGATTTTTTACATTTTGGATTAAATATCTGGGTTTGCGGTTTTATTTTTATGTTTTTGGTTTATTTATTTTTTTGTGGGGCATGTTCATGCCCAGAAGGCGCTGTGCCCTGGAACAGGAAGCAGGTGGCCTGGAGCGACCTGCTGGGGGTCATGCTAGGCTTGGTGTTCCCAGCTGCCACCAGGTCTTCTGCAGCCTTCCTGGGGCTCCGCCAGGCCCCGCTGTGGTCCTGATGACTGCCAGGCCTTGCGTGGCTTTCCTGGGGCTGCCCCGTCTCCCATCGTGAGCAGGAGGCTGAAGACAGCAAAGGTAAAAGAGGGGAGTGAAGAAGGGGGGAGCAGGCAGGCAAGAAGGGGAGCAGGGAGGGGGCAAGTGAGGGAGATGCGGGATGGGGGTGCCCCAATGATGGGGGGGGGGTCCTCTGGGTTTTTGAGCCCTGGAATATGGCAATCCTACAATAAGATCAAAACATCATAAAACAAAACAAAAAAAGAATTCCATTATTAAAAGCCCCCAGCAGCAGCAACAAAAAATCAAATGTCCTAAGCTAATGGCTGTCCATTTATTTCTATGGGAGAAACAGAACATAGCACTTAGGAATGTGAGCCCCTCCAGATACCTGAAATATTTGAGCCCCTGTCTGCTCTAATGATAAATATTTCACTAATAGAACTTAAGCAATTTTTGTTATTTTTGCACATTATTTCGATATGATGGAACAGATGGTCGTTTTTAAAAGCTCATAATCAAAATGTTCTCTTATTCTGAAATGCTAATCTTCCCATTTTGCTTTTAACTTTAGATACTATAAACAGTTCTGCAGTGACCTCTGACTCTGCCTAGAAAGGCACAAATGTAGCGTAACACATCTTGCATCTCCTACATCTACCTTAACTTGGTTCTGAATTGTTCCTGTGGCACATTCTAGAATGCACCCAGAACTTATAGAACCAGGATCAAAATGGGTCCCCTTCAGAACTGTGTCCCTTAACCTTAGGAGCCCACTGTGAAACTGATGAGACAAATACTCACCCTGGAATGCAGAAAAAGGCTGCTTGTGATAATACTTGTCATCTTTGTAATGGTGTTGGCCAATACAATTGCCCTGCTGTACATCAAGAGTAGATTGATATGTATTTCTCACATATGTAAAATGCCACAAGAGAGAAACTTCCCAACCTTCCTTCTGGAAAGACACACTTGTTTCAAGGTATCATTAGTACCTGTGAATGGATTGTTATGGTTTTCTGGACGGTGGCACAGTGACACTTGTTTCTAAAAATAACTGCTGGCTCTAAATGCATTTCAATTATGATTACTACAATGTTGAATAATAAAACAAATACAAATTTAAAAATCATAAGCATTTCACAAATGCTTTTATTAGGTGTCTGTTAGTAATGATAACTGTTATTATTAATTATTTCCGAAAGTTCAGCAATCTGGTATATAAACACAATCTGTTTCCATAACATCAAAGCCCCTGTGCAAACCTTACTAAAATGTAGGATGGTGTCTTAGAATAATTTCCTGCAGGATTATGCCCCTCCAAACAGGTCTGACTACATCCCCCCCCTTGTCCTCATTCTGTCCACTCCCTTTAATAGTGGCTCAGATCCACCACCTGCTTTTTTTTGGGGGGGGGGGTCCCTCAGCTCACCTCCTAGCAGGAAACTAGGTGACAAAGAGACTTTGCTTCTCTAATGTTTCGTTGAGCCCCTATGGCTTATGGCCTTATTATCTGGGTGTACGTATGTGCCTCTTCCCTTGTAGAATGTGGTTTGGCTCACTTGCTTGTGTCATCAGAGGTCATTATATTTGATTCCACATATTTTGGGTCCACCTACTTTCTCTAAAAGGGTATGAGAATGATGAATGGAGAATGCCCTGGATTGTGTAAATTAATGGGGAGTGTGGGGGGGGGGTCGGTGCATGAAAGTATCGTGCCTTTTTGGGTGGGAGAGTTCTCCATATGACCATCGTGATTCCTTTGAAATTTGGGATTGGACTATATTCATTGAGTAGGTGAATAAGGAAGAGGAAGAAGGATTAAGGGTACCTGTCTTTTGTCTGTGAAGGTTTGGGAGTTGCGATAGATTTCTCAGTGTGCTATAATCAAGTGCAATGTGGAAATGGGAACTTGCATTTTCCTGTTGGGAGAGAGGTATGTCTTGCCATTAGAGTTGTATTAGGTAGCGCCAAAATGTGTATTTTAGCATCCAAAGACAGAAAGAGAAAGAGAGAGAGAAGGAGAACAGCTGCCAACTGGGCAGTTGTGTCTGTTGTCTGCCGGCTGCTGCTACCCACTCGTTACAATTAAAATGAAGTGTCCGTCAGCGGCTATCTTCGCTGTGTGGCCCATATGTTTCTGAGCTGATACTGTCCGGATTATTCTGTTCGGGAAAACGATAACGGCTGTTTATAACCTTGGCAAAGACTGAGGCCTAATCAGGCTGGAGCACATTTTCGCAGACTGCCTGATAACAGGCTGTTAGCAGCCTTATCACTGGGGAGAGATAGGCCAAAATAAGCAGATCTGTGAGCACAGGAGCCCAACCTAGCCGTGCATACTCTGGCCTGGCCTTTCTTTTGAGATGCCTTTTCCCTGGCTGATTTCAGAGAGAATTGAAGGCACACAGGGGAGGATTAATCAACAAAGGGGATGATGTATGTCTGGGTGTTTCATTCACATGTAGCTTAAATAGAAAAGAAGGGAGATGGAACGGGAGAACAGAATCAAAGGAAAGGAAGCCTTAGAGATTTCTGAAGCTGCCATCTTTCCAACATCGCTGCCAGACTAATTCCAGTACTATGCTGCCTGATGTTCCCTCTAGAAAGTCAGTTCTTGCCCTTCTCTGCTGCTGTCTCTCAGAGACCTACCCCCTTTATGGTCCTGCTTATACAAGTGGATGCTAAAAGTATAACAGTCCATTTTAAAAAAAATGTGCCAGCTACCAAGCTGAAAATTATGTACTGCATGGTAAATAAATGTTGTTTCTGATTCACTCCTGTTGCAGATATTTATTGTATGGACTTTCCCCCCTTAGCTCACAAAAAAGTAATTTATTTTAAACATTAACAAATCTTCCTCTTCTCTTGTTGTCCCTATTGACACCAGACATGCAGGTACCCGGAGAACATAGTATGTGTGACCCAGGCTGTCCCCAGTTATACCTGTAGCTGCCTGGAAACAATTATTAGGACAATGGTGGCTAAACAATGACAAAAATAGGGGAAATTATACTGGATAAGCACATATTCTGTTCAGTGAGTGCATCACATGGATAACAGCCTGTAGCCAAACACCATCCCAGTGAATTCCCAACTATCAGCCCTCTTGAAAAACAGCAGGACTACATGCCTTGAGCAATTTTTTCCTGGATTTAAGCTTCACCAGGAGAACAGTGCTGGCAGTCTAGGAAAATAAACTACTTCTGGGTGGAGGAAGGCAAGCTGGAATCATCTCTTGCCTTCATGGCTGTCTCTTTGCTTCCTTTGCTACGTTGGGCAAATTGCAGGAACAAAAGGGCAGGTGCCTCATGTACCGTGCCTGGATTTGCACAATTGAATCCATGGAAAAGGTCCAGATTTCCCTACACAGGCCCTCCATGCTCTGTCTCTGAGTAGCAGGCAGGTGTTCAAATAAATAATGCAGCTAAAAATACCTTCTGGCAGCAACTGGGAGTTGTTCTCAGCAGCACTGGAGTGGCGAAAATGCCTCATCCGGTTTCTATGGACAGGTGTGTGTGTGTATGTGAGAGAGTGTGTGTGTTTAGAAAGGTAGAACAAACACACTGCAGGCACAAGACCGGCACTGCCTTGCAGGCTTGTCTCTGAACAAGGAACAAATCAGTGTTTATTCCATCCGCTCGAGCTGGGAAAAGATGCGTCGCTTCTTTATATGCTCTTTGCTTTACAATCAACCCTGTGCATGTGCTCTCTCTCTCTCTCTCTCTGTGTGTGTGTGTGTTTAAAGGAAGTAACGTGGTGAAGCCTATCTGCTTACTGGTCATCTGCAGACATCTTTTGATGAGACCTCCCTGTTTGCATCCAGAGTTACTCCAGTGGATGCATTCTTGACAGTGGGACTGTCCCTTGGGCCTTTCGATACAGTCTGCACAACAAATGTATGTTTGCAGCAAATTTGGGCTCTAGCACACTGGGGAGTTCTCTTCTGCAAGCTCCATTGAAATTAATGGAATTAGCACAGAAAACTCCCTAATACTTCTACAGTTTCCAATCATTTCGATGAGGCGTGTACTACTTGAGCTGCTTGCCAACTTGTAAACAACCTTGTTACAAGTGTTCGAAACCTTTGCTATCAGGGAACTGTTACCGGTGCAGGATTGTTGCATTTTGCCACCACCCAAGCCAGAATCTATCGCTGCTATGAAATTTGGATAGTTTTTCTCCCCTTCCCACCTCACCTCTGCCTCAGAATTAGCAAATTCATGCTTGATCTGAGGTCAGTGTGGAATGTGGCTGCAAGTGATGAGCAATGATTTGATCCTGGGATTTGTCACCGCTTCTCCCTATTCATGCTCCAGGGTGGTTACGAGACTCAACTACCACCAGGAAAGTTGCCAGGTTCCCTGAGAGAACCCGCCACTGCCACAGCCCCCTATACCTATTCCATTGTAATTTCTGGGCCCTGGCTGAGTGGAAGAAAATGGAGACAGCAGATTCTTTGTGAATGCCCTTGGACCTTGTGGGTCTGTGCATCTAACACGCACACAAATTTCTTGAGCTTTTGCAAGCATTCAGTTTGAAGGTTCACAGAGGCTTAGCCCCCTTTTGGAATGAGCAGTGTGGTGCTCATGGATCCATAAGAATAGTGACACCTACCTACCTACCTACCTACCTACCTGTATCCCTGCCTTTCTTGTGAGTGCAGCCCCGACAATTAGCTGGGAATTCGCTGCCCAAGTGGGCTGGATGAAGTGAGTTGGATTCAAAGTGCTTCCACCAGCACTTTGAATCCATGTTTTTTCTCTGGAGAGAGGTGGGAGATGGGACAACAACCTCAATTTAAAAACAAACAAACAGAAATTCACCATACCTTACTCAGTTTCCCCCAAGCTAGACTTTTGTGAACTTTTTGTCTTCCTTCCTTCCTTCCTTCCTTCCTTCCTTCCTTCCTTCCTTCCTTATTAAATTTGTATAACCCGCTTCATCCGATCTATCAGATGAAAAAGTTTTCATCTTTTCAATCCAGAGGTCCATTCCTGGACATCTTGACTGGCCTTAAAACATTTTTAGTATATCTGCATTGTTTTTGTGGGTCTTTTATATATAATCTATAATATGTATATATATTCCGTTTTTGTGTGTGTTTTGTTGCCTTTGTAAATCACTCCAGAGCTCCTTTTGCTGTGTGGTGTGATGTATAAATTGTCTGAACTAAAGTGTATTGAACCAGAAGTGGAATGCAGATTTATATTAAATGCAAATACTGCATGTAAAATGGGTAAAATTATTGGTGGTTCTGCAGCTTTCATGTTTGCTGGCTGGAAACCTACTCTGGAATACATGCATATAGGTGTGCTTGGATATATCCAGTCTACTTTAGATTCCTGTATTGCAGGGGGTTGGACTAGATACGTAACTGTGAGAGTCCCTTCACAGTCTACAATTCTATGGTTCTGTGATATGATTCTATGATTCTGTTCTGTGTGTTACTTTAATGAACCTTGTGACCCACTGTTGGCCCCAGAAGTGTGAGAGTAATGTGGGTGCTGCAAGCAGGGGGTAAACTGACTTTTTCTGTCTCGCCCAGCAAGAAGAATGAACATCCCCAAGGTAAGCTTGCAGTCTCTCAATGACCTTTTCGTAAAGCATTATAATCAAATCGAACATTTCCAGTTGCACCATTAATGTATGCCCCCTGGAGAAATGCGCCCTGTTATTTATTATCATTACTACTATTATTATTACATATTTCTGAGACACCCTTTGAGCTGAATACAAAGTGACCACTCCAAGAACTAGCTCCAGGGTCTCTGTTGGCAAGGAGAAGAGAGGCTGGATGCCATTCAGCTCTGTGCGATCTGTGCTGACCTCTCCCAGGACATGCTAAGTGGGGCATTTGGGTTTATCTTTTCTCCTCAGCTGCTATTCCTCTGGAAGCTTCTAGGCTAACAATGTCTTTTTTTTTATCTTCCCACTATAATGACTCCCCCTGTAATTGCTTCCAGATTTGTACCAGATTTGTCCTTCTAGCAGTTTCTCTAGTGAAGTAACTATGGCCTAATTCTCTCTAAGATGGTAAACCTGTATCTTGGCTGTACCACTTTCAGATTTGCAAGGCGGAATGGGGGCTCACATGGTTGAATAATCCTATTATTATTATTATCATCCTCATCCTCCTCCTCCTCATCATCATCATCTACACATTGAAAACTAGTAGGGCTGCAACATGTAATTGGTTAGATAATAAATTATAAACTTTAAATTGACTAAAAGAACATAGGAAGTGCTCTAATGCTGATCTAAATGATTCTCTGGGACCTTTGATAGTGAAGTGGGGGTGCTTCCTGGTTGTGTGTGTGTGTGTGAAAGGACAGGAGAAAGCAGGTGCTGAACGTAATAAGAGCCTGCTTCATCAGGCCAGTGGTCCACTTAGTCCAGTATCCTGTTCTCACAGTGGCCACCCAAATGCCTGCAGGAAACCCACAAGCAGGATTTGAGCACAACAACATTCTCCAGCAACTGGTCTTTGGCAGCATTTCTGCCTTGGCTGTTGGTGGGTGGTAGCAAGGAAAAAATCATGAACTTTGGGGTGGGGTAGCTTATCCATGTGCACAATTTCTCCACTCCCCCCCCCCCAGGACAGCCCACAATTTAAATCTCTATGTCTGAGCACCCCCCCCTTTTTTTGGCTCTGGAGCTTTTGTCGCAAAACCCCTCTCTTTAAAGCTCAAGCCGAGCAAATGGCAATCTGCGGGAAACCCAAATTGACATTTGCTGTGATTCAGCTTTAAAGAGCAAGTTCTCGCAGGGAAAGCTCGGGGCCAAGAAATATAAACAAGCTTGGACACGGAGCGTTAAAACACGGACCTCGGCCTAGAAAGAGTGAGGCGAAAGTTAAGTGCTGATAAGCCATTACTAGTTAAAGCAACCGTGGCTACATCTCCCCTCCCTCAACTTAAAAATGAAGCTTTTTTCACTGATTCGTACGGAAAATCCTCCAAGCTGTGGGCAGGGGGCCACCATGCCCCAATCGGAATGACACTATGGCATGACATACTGTTCCAGAAACATTGTGGGGAGATATGGTTGCCTGTCTGGTTCCACTTGAAGTGGCAGGAAAGCTTTCTTTTTAAGAAGAAATGCTGTGTGTGGCCAGGGGAAGAAAAAGAAGGTGCTGCTACTTTCATTTGGCCAGCAAGTCTTTTTTTACCTTAGCTGGATCTGCCTAAAGGTCCATGTGGTCAGCATCCTGTTTCCCACTGCGGTCAACCAAAAGCCTCTGGGGAGTCCAAGAACAAGGCATGAGGGATGTTGTTACCCAGCAACTGGTATTTGTGGCGTACCAAACCTAGCCCTGGATGTTTCATCTCCTGTCTTGTTGTGAAGCTGCTAACCATGGTTTCCCAGTTCAGATGAAGTGGCAAGGGGCTTATCCTGGTTTCTCAAGGCATCCTTTAAAAGGAGGAGTGTTGGTGCCACAGGCATTGGCAGAAGTCCTGTTCATTATCCAACTGGAACAGTAATGAAATATGAAATGGAAACTAAAGACTATTACATCTCAAATTATGGTGCACACAGAGTAGATCCCTGTACAGAAATATTATAATGTGTGAAGTAGCCCTCAGGCAGATGTGTTAACAACACACATGCCTGTCATTGGTTATGTGAAACTATGTGTCAGAAGAGGACACTTCAGAGGTGACTATTTAGTATTGGCTACATGTAATTGCTGTTGTTGTTTGTTGATAAGCATTTACACAAGAGTTTTAAAGGGTTTTACAATCTATAACTTGTGTTTCTCAAGCTAAAGTTGTGATGTGAGTTTACAATCCTATTTTACAAATGAAAACTGAATTGCACTATGTCAGCGATCCTTTGACTGTGTTGTGTTACAGATAACTTCTTTGCTTTTTGTTGCATTATGGCTGAAGGTTGTGCAGGCTAAGCACTTGAAACGCTCAACGTTTTGATTGAGTTGATTACTCAATTTTAGTAGAATGCTGCCATTATTAAAATGAGCCCCTCTTAGCATTACTTATGGATTTATTAATCATATTTGTATCCTATCCTTCCTCCCAAGAACTTGAGATGACATGAATGGGGTCAACCTGACTTATTTGCAACTTCAGCTCTGTTCAGTAGGTTGTGTTGAGTAAAAGAGATTTGCCCACAGCTGCCCTTTAAGCTTTATGGGTGAGCAGGTTTTGTCCCTACATCTCTGCACTGCCAAGTCTCAAATAAGATAGGCAAAGTAAGGCATAGGGAGTTCATAAATCCCATAGACAATTCATGTTGGGGCCCAGTACTGGCTTCAACCTATAAACCCTTAAATGGATCAGGACTGCAATACCTCAAGGACCACCTCTCCTCACATAAACCATCCCGGACCTTGCCATCATCCGAGGCACTTCTTTGTGTGCCTTCTCTATAAGAGGTCCAGAGGGTGGCAGCACGAGAGTGGGCCTCTTCTGCAGTGGCTCCCCATTTGTGAGATGCTCTCCCCAGGGAGGCTTCCCTGGCACCATCATTGCATATCTTTAGGCACCAGGCAGAAACATTCCTCTTTACCCAGACCTTTGGCTGATTAAACAATTGGTGGTCTTTTAAATGTGTCCAAGGGGTATTGCTTTCCTCCTCCTCCTCCTCCTCCTCCTCCTCCTCCTCCTCCTCCTCCTCCTCCTCTTCTGTTGTGTATTTTGTGTTTTTATACCGTAAACCACCTTGTGATCTTCAGATGAAGGACAGTATATAAATTTAAGAAATAAATATTTAGAAAAATGGGCAGGTGAGTGGTTCTTGACTGACCTCAGGAACCCAGACTGTCCATCCCTTGGTTGTAGGCTACTTCTGGTGGCTCTTCATTCAAGATCTAGGAGTGCTATATCACAATGAGTCACAAATCATGTAAGGCAGCTCCTTACAGGTTGGTCACTGAGAATCTGGGCATCTAGCTTCTTGAACTGCCCGACTTGGTATCCCTCAGGGGAAAGTGAACTGTTTTTCCATACAACATTTCTGGGGAGTGGGGAAGGAGAGGATCTGCTTCTGAACAATGCTTGGTGTGAATACAGAAACTATGGTGTGGAAAAGCCCTAAGGAGCATGTTTATGTAATTGCTTGCAGTATGGATTGCTAATCGGAAAATAAGGAAAGGGATGGGGTGGGTGAATGGGCAATATGTAGAATTCGCTATCTGCTAGCGCTAAAGTGCCTTTGTCATTTGAAGTGAAGTGAATGTCCACTCAAATCTACGTGGAGACATTATCTCTGGAGTGTGTGTCTGCTTAAAAGCCCTTCTGGCACAGCTGACATTTTGCTTGCAATGACTTGGAACGTTGCATATTTATGAAGAATTGGAGGCTCGCTGGGGATTCACTGGACTCGGACCTGTGACCTCCTGAGACACGGAACAGGGGATGTGGCTGGCTTATGAGGAACAGAGGCTTCCTGCTGAAACACTCTAGCCACTGCAGTTTCATCCTGTCAGCAAGGAGAGGTGAAACAGCATGTTCCCAAGGCATTCTGGGATGGTTTTGTTTTTTTTTAATTCAGCTAATATAGCTAACTCTGACTTGCATAAAGCTGGGAGTACACCCACAGAATTGCCTGTGCAATTGATCCCCCACTTCCCTCAGTTTAGGGGGAGGCTACGTGATCACCCATCCCTCCCCAGTCTTCTTTTATTGCTGCAACGTGTTAAGACTGCTACATTTGACTGCAATTCTTGCAAATCTAGGTGTGAGTTTTAAATTGCCAGCATATTCTGGTAAGCTTTTCTTTCTTTCTTTTTTGCAAACAACTTGACAAACTACTCATTGTTTACAGAGAGAATAGCAGGAGGCTTTGACCACCTAGCTGGTTCTTAACTGGTGTGACCAGGCCTCTTTTTGAATTGGCATTTTCCTTCGAATACCTTATTTGTTGTTTTTGGTTTTAAAAATGAAACCGATATGGTGGTACCCCCAAGCATCTCATCTGGTGATAGTGCAAAGCTCTGAGGGTTGAGAACTTTGGCAACAGTGACCACATGTTTTCAGGTGCAGAAAACTTCACACTTGTTGATTGGTTTGTGCACATGCACATGAGAAGAGCTCCGCCAGAGATATTAAGACCCGGAGGTCCACCGTCTCAGATCAAGTAGGCCGCAAGAGTACTTTGACACAGAACCTAAGGGCCACACACTGAATTAAATTTCCATACCATGGATCAAAGTGCTCACAATGTAGTTAATATTATTTAATATACACAATTAACATATTTAATTCAATATATGTAGAATTAAATACATAATAAATAGATTTAATATACTTATTTATTAAACAAATTCAATACACAAACAGATGAATGCGCTTTCATTAACTTTGCAGACATCAGTGGGGGGTCTGAGCTAGAAAATTCGTATTCGTCGCAAGTTGATCTCAGCCTAACCTGCCTCACAGGGTTGTTGAGGGGATTAAGTGAAGAAGGGAGAGAATCAGATATGCTACCTTGTTTTCCTTGTTTCAATGTGAACACCCTTTGGGTATGGGAAAGAAAGCCAAGAAAAAGGTAAAAGCCCTTAAAAGCACACATAAAAAGCATGGGAGTTTTGTGACCTGAAAGTTGCTTCAATCCATGTCCATCTTTAACTCTCAGTTGCTATGAATTGGCTGTTTCCTTCTGAAAATGGTGGAGGAGCCTATGCTTTTAAAGCTGTCCCTCCGATTGGCTGAAAAGCAATGACCTCTGTCCAATACACATCTGGGGGTAGGCTTAATGTTGGAGATACTTGGTTTTCTTGTTGTCCAGAGAGCTAGCAAGTCAATGCGCCATTTTGCAAAGAGGCGTTACCTTGCAGAGGCTGTTGTGGTGGTGATAATCTGATAGGCTTTCTGGCACATCATTCAGCGCTACCGTTGGTCTTGGGAGTTGGAACTGCTACCCACCTTGTGCTCGAGCATCCTTTGATTGGCTCATATCCATTTCGGTCATGCAGAGGGGTGGGCGCATTGTATTGGGCCCAGCTCTTTGATAGGTGGTAGGAGGAGGAGTCACAGCGTGGAGCACCCTTTTGGGATGGGTGGTGGGTGATGGCGGGCAGGATGAAGATGACCGTAGGGCCATTAAACAATGTGTGGCTCAGGTAAATGGGCAGGGATGAAGGAGGGGGTAAGCGGAGGGCCACCAAAAAGGTCTCTTGGGCCACATGTTGGATCACACTGTTTAAGGGGGCAGGGGAATACAGTGGTACCTTGGTTTATGATTTTAATTGATTCCAGAAGTCTGTTCTTAAACCAAAGCGTTCTTAAATCAAGGCATGCTTTCCCATAGCAGCGGGAGACTCAATTTATAAATGGAACACACTCAGGAAGCAGAACATGTTCTGCTTCCAAGGCAAAGTTCACAAGCCAAAACACCTGCCTCCTGGTTTGCAGCGTTCCTAATCCAGGTTGTTCATAAACTAAGCTGTTCTTAAACCAAGGTACCACTGTATAGGGAGAAGTACTCTGTCAGGTACTTGAGACCCAAGCCATTGAAGTTTTTATTGGTAAGCACCAGCATCTTGAATTTGTTTTATTAAATTTTATTTAGTTTTTTCAGATTTTGAAATTTACAAACAATTATCAAACAACCAAAATAGAAATAGAATTCTGAAGAATCTTCTGGACTTCCCTCCTCCCCTTTGTGGGTCCATATATTAACCTTTTCTTCCTTCATCGTGTCTATTAATCCAAATCTATCAAATCTCCATTTTAACCAAAATTTAACGTTAAACTACAAGTGTTACTCAAACCTACTAAAAATTTTAATTGTTTACAATGGTTTTTAATGTAAATTATATATTTTCCCCATTCCTTATAAAAATATTGGTCTTTCTGATTTCTGATTCTTCTGGTCATTTTTGCCATTTTGGCATAGTCCATCAACTTAATCTGTCATTCTTCTCTGGTAGGAACTCTGTCTTCTTTCCATCTCCGGGCTAGTAACATCCAAGCAGCAGTGGTCACGTACATAAATAGTCTTTTCTGATCTGTTGGAATTTCGGCACCTAGAATGCCTAAAAGAAAATCTTCAGGGTTTGTTGTTTTTTAAATAAAAAGTTATTTTAAACATCCCCCCCAGTTCATTATATTTCATTATATTCATGATGCATAATGAAATAATGATCAGCATCTTGAATTTGACCTGGAAGCAAAAATGAAGCCAATTTTACTCCTCCAGTATTAGCATCTATCTGGCCGCACTGGTCACATTCTGAAATAATTGAAACTTCTGGATTGTCTTCAAGGGCAGCCCCATATGCAACACATTACAGCCGTCCAAATGGGAGGTTACCAGAGCAGGGTCACCATGGCAAATCAGGTGTCTGTTGATGGCCTTCTCTCTCTACTGGAATTTACTTTCTAATCACTTCTCTTGCACACAAAAAGGAAATTGTTTTTGAGCCATTCTGATTACCTTCCATCAGTTTTTCAGGCATCCCTTCAGCAACTTGATATTAGGCCATGGATATTTCTATGCCAGCAGCAGGAGCCACTCATGCGCTGGTTTGAGTAGGCAGGAGAAAGAACTGTGAGCATTTAGGTCTCAGGTTAAATGGGATCAGAAGAAGAAGAGTTTGGATTTGATATCCCACTTTATTATTACCCAAAGGAGTCTCAAAGCGGCTAACATTCTCCTTTCCCTTCCTCCCCCACAACAAACACTCTGTGAGGTGAGTGAGGCTGAGAGACTTCAGAGAAGTGTGACTAGCCCAAGGTCACCCAGCAGCTGCATGTGGAGGAGCAGGGAAGCGAACCCGGTTCCCCAGATTACATGTCTATCGCTCTTAACCACTACACCACACAGTGTTATTTGCTTGCTTGCGTGCTTGAAGTATTTTTGCAACAGGCACGGTGGTGGTGGTGTGCAAAAGGAAGAGAACAATTGAAATGTAAAACGGATTAAAAACTGGACAGACAATCTTGACTGCTAGTTATAGGGGCTGATATCAATCACTCAAGCCAAGTATGGTTAGAGATAACTAGGATTTCCAAAACCCACCATTTGCAAATCCACTTCAACTCATAATTTCAGGGTAATCCTGGTTGGAGTGAATGAATCAACCACAGTGGGGCTGTAGCAATAAACTAAATAAACAATGGTTACAGCAAACGATGACTACCTCACAAGAGAGAAACTTCATGGTGAGTCCCGGCACCTATTTTTCCAGAGAGAGAAAAAGCACTGGCACAGCATATTAAGAAGCGGGAGAGCACTTGGTTGGGCTGCTGGTGGGTCTGATGCGATGTCTTGCCTTCACAGGGAGGCTCCTTGGAATTCTTCACAAGAGCACAGGCATGGGGTGTTGTTTTGTCAGGATGTCCATGTAGCTTTCTCAAAAGAAGATCTGATGGGTGACACAATCCGACAAAACATTTCTCGGTGCTTCTAACTGATGGGTGGGAATATTTCTTGTAGCCATTCCATGGAGGTAGAACTTTGTTTGGAGTTGGCTCTTGGCAGTATGGAATACATGCAGATCCCACCCTATGAAAATTCGTTATCCAAATACGAGGAATTAGTACCCAAACCTCGCTACACACCCCGCAGGTTCGGATATCCAAACAGCTAGACCTGTGTACAGTACTATAAAGAAATAAGCAGGCATAAACTTTTAGGGAAGCTTTTAATGTTTGATGTATTACAGTATTTTAACATTTTTTTAGAAGCCGCCCAGAGTGGCTGGGGAAGCCCAGCCAGATGGGTGGGGTATAAATTATTATTATTATTATTATTATTATTATTATTATTATTAAACAAGCCTGACTTTTTGTGTTTCGCTGGTCTGCGGCAGCTGTTTATCCAGAAACCAAAGTGGGAAGAAGGGGGAGTGATTGGACAATTAGGAGAGCTTCCCCCCCCCCTTTGTTTCCATTTTGCAAGATTTTGGAGGGTTTTCCTATTTTTGTTTTTGTTTTGGTCATTTTGGGGTCAAAATTCTGTGTTTGGGAACACATTAGAATTTCCCCCATAGAAATCAATGGGAATCATCAACTCGTTATTTGATTGCTCACCTAACAAATGATTTCCTGAGAATGTATTGTGTTCGGATAGCAGGACTTGCACGTATATATAAGAGAATTTAGCTATACAATCTAGCCAGACCATAATGGCCTGTGTGTGTGCAGGCGCGCGCACACACACACACTTTTCTCCAAGGTTCACTAGAGAGCTGTCCTCTGTCTCAGTCGTGCTTGGCTGTCAGAGGTTATATATCTCTGCTGTGCTCATGCTCATCCTCTGTAACCATTTTCTGCTACAGAATCTTCTGACTGCTCGGTGAAGCCTTAATCCCTAATGCAGCGATCAATGGATGTGCGCCTTTACCACTCGGATGCTCATTTTTTAATCCCCACTGCCTCCCTCAATGTCATCTCTTTCCATTTTTCTTTATAGAATTTCAGGTCTGCTGTACCTGCTGATTACTTAGTGGACATCTCCCTTAGTTAATTCCATCGATTTTCAAATCCCGCCAGGTTTGAGGTCCTTAGATTTTTGAAGCAGCTTAAATAGAATGTCTAAATTCCAGCATTTTCATTCTATAAATTATATGGCCAGCGAGATGCTTGGGCGGCAACACTTTACTGTTACTTTTTTTGGGGGGGGGAAGAGTGCATTATGGTGAAAAGGGCTGATTTTGTATGATTACACAAATACATGCAGGATAAGTCTATCAGTGGTTATAATAATGGCTGTAATGTCTCCAGTATAAGTGTGCTATGCTTCTGGGTACCTGTTCCTAAAGATTACGACTGGGAGAGTGCCATTGCACCCATCTCATGGTTCCTGGCTTCCCATATCCATCTGGTCAGCCACGGTTAGAACAGGAAGCAGGACTAGATGAGGCTTGGGCCTGATCCAGCACTGACCTAGCCAGGCAAAAGACTGGCTTATCTCTGGGGCAGGGCAAGCAGAAATAGTCTTTTGAATCTGTGTTAACTGAAGAACAGCAAAGAGGTAAAATAAGGTCAGTGTTTATGTGGCCCTTCCCGATTTCCCCTTCCCCTCCATCCTTGCTAACTTCTTTAGCAAACCCCCATCACTCCCCCTTTGTTGTGCCCACGTGACATATTCTGCGCTCCTTGGTCTCTGAGGTGGATCTGATCCACATATCTCCTGCATCATCTACACTGGGCGCAACTACAGTAAGCCTCTGCATAGCCCCAGAGCTGCCACACTTAACAATAGTTAGTGTGGTTAGCAGCTGAAGGAGTGTTTAAATTGCACTGCCTCCCTTAATGGCATATAGGCAAATGCCTTCACACAGAGGTCCCTCCCTCGGGGATCAGCTGTTTTGGTTAAGTAGGCAGAAATCCAAATATTGTAAGTAACGCAAGCAAAAGCACACAAAACATAGGCAGGAGACTCTGCTATCACTTAAGAATAAAACCTTACTAAGAGTGGTGGGGTTTTCTTTCAATAATACATGCAGATGATTGCATCTTTTGATTGCAAGCCTACCGAATAGACACCCCGTCACCAGCCCACAGCTTGCAGCAAACGATTAGCATTCAATATACCAATCATCTCCAATCTTTCCACAGTGCGTGGAGCACAATGTCTGGGCTTACCCTTCTGCGTGCTGGATTCTTAGGGCTCCTGAGGCTGTGTATTTTGAGAATATCCCATGCAGGCTTTGAATGGGAGGATCAAGATCTTTGACAACGTGTGCTGGAATGTTTTATCTGATTGAACAGAGGCCAGGACTCTGAAGAGAGGGCAAAGCATCCCTTCCCAAGCAAGGCAACTGCCCTGAGAAAAACAAGGTGTTGGAAATGCGCTAATCTCCATCACCATCATCTGAATGGGCCTGATGAGAGACTGGAGTGCAACTGAGGAAGACTCTGTTGCTATGCACAGAGAGCTTAATTTTTTTATTACCCTCTCCTATTTAATGTCTGTCTCCCAGGCAGCTGGTGATGTTTTAATGAAGCTGGAATTGTATAGTCTGTAGCCCTGGATAATGCTAAGCTGCCGAGTCAGAATCAAATTAATAATTCATGAAATTAAAGTGTATAATTAATTCGAGCTGTGCAGATGAGGAGAGGGCTCGAGCCTTCAGCTCGAAAGAAGCTTATGTTATGGAGAGAGAGAGAGAGAGAGAGAGAGAGAGAGAGAGAGAGAATGTGAGTGTGGTTTAATATCAGGTGCCGCCGCAGAGTGGCTAGAAGTTTAAGCTGCCGTAAGCATTTCTTATCTCGCCCCCTAATTTTCAGTTGTGTATCTTTGAGCCTCAAAGGGTCCACATTTATGAGAAATGTTTGCAGGCAGCTGTTTTTAGAAGGCTTCAGGGAAGCCATGATTTCACTCAATGGGAGGGGGGGAGGGCGATTTTCAGGAGATGGGGCTTCTGGATTTCATCAGCGGGCACACGCACACACAGCATTAATCAGACCGTTGGTCCATCTAGCCCTTCACTATGGTCTCTGACTGGCAGCAGCCTTCTAAGCTCTCAGGCTGCCAGCCCAGCTACCTGAGGTCTTTTCTCAGTTACGATGCCAGTGGTTGAAGCTTTAGAATGCAAAGAATCTATGCTGCCACCAGGCCTGCTGCTTTTTCTGTCTGATTCTTTGGCTGACACTTCCCATTCTGATATAGCTTTTAAAATATTAACTACGGTCTGTGTTTTCCTTTGCTGCATTAAAAAAAATTGCTTGTTCATACATTTGGTTTTCACAAATCTGTTTTTCTAGTTTTTTAATTTATTAGAGCACAGAAGCTGGCATTTTAAAGGGCAAACTGGCTGATTTGGAGGTTATCTTTTACTAGTAAAACAACAACAATTCAGTACATGCCAGGAAGTGGGACACTTAGGGAAAAATTGTGAACTTCCCACACATAGCCGGTATTCGGCTCTCGTAAGCATTGTTGAAATGTCCTGGAAAATCTGGACCCCAACCACTTTTGTGTCTGGATTTTCACTTTTTGAAATATTTTGAAATATTTTTTTAAATATGGCAACCCTTTATTAAATATAGGCAATGTTGTGGGGAGATGCAAGCTAGCTTCTTTCACCTGGCTCCCAATGATGGCTTTTCCTCCATTTCTGTACAAAGCTAGCAGATAGTTTGCCTTTTAGGATGACAACACCAAAGGCAATTCAAAGTGATGTTGCTCAGTGGAAAATCAGTGTAAACTGCACCTATTAAACCTGGATTGCATTCAGTACTTTTGGCTGTATCATGCTACTATAATACTTTCTATTTCTGGATTTGGTGAGAGGGTAGAGCTATCCATCCCTTCTAGGACCTTTTTTAATAAACTAAAAAATTATTAAAATGAGTTTCAAAATCCTGGGTGCGGAGAGCATCTTCACAAGTTTGCAATGTGTAGATTTATTTAATTGTCATTTACTTTTATTTAATCTGCTAATCTGTTGAAGGTATGTTTGATCCAAACAGAGTTGACTTTGGCTTCGCTTGCATGATATATGTTTTTTGAGTACATGAGATGCTTGTAATGAGCATCAAGTCTGTGTTGTCTGCACTAAACTGATGATCTAAGCATCTGTGCAAGTGTATAAGAGCAGGATGCCCCTCTGCTTGAATGGTAACATTTTTAACTTCAACTTTTATTTAATGTTTCTTTTGACAATTTATATACTGCTTAATTACATTTGTCTCTAAGCAGTGTCCAAGTGACTTGGTACAAGAAAGATAAAACAGTTAAACTGTAATATAAGAATTCAGTTTAAATGCCTGCTGAAATAAAAAAAGAAAAGTCTTCAATAGGCACAGCAAGTTCAACAGTCAAGGGTCTAGTCCGGCCTCAACTGGAAGACAATTCCATAAAATAGTAGACAGCATACCCTGCCTTTCTTCCATCAAGGAACTGAAGGCAGCATGCATAAGGTTCTCAAAGTCTACCCCTAAAAACAAACAGTTTGACTGAGGCAGCACATCATTCTCCCAGTTAATATTGGCAGGAGAAAGCAGGGCACAGGTACGAGCCTGCAGCTGGTAGAGGTTGGTACTTAGTTTGAAAGGGATGTGAGCAGCTTCCCATTTTCCTCCTTTCAGCTCCTGAACCAAATGCAGTGGGGAGTGGTCATTGGCCATGGAGGATGAGAGCCTGTCAGTGCATCTCCTTTGGCCCAGTACCCCCAGCAGGATCCTTTAAACTGCAGAGGCTCTGCTCCCTCACGGTTTAAGGTATGGGAAGGTGGGTTGCTGGCTGAGCTCCATCTCAGCCCTCAAGTTCCTTAGGGTCCTTTGGCCTACCAGCTCCACAAAGGCAAGAGGAGTTTGTGCCAGCTGCCAGCTAGCCTAGAGGAGAGCCCTCTGCAGCAACTGACCTTTAAAGTTGCAACAGGGGCTACCGTTTTGCAATTTACATTACCACTTTTCACCCGAGGATCACAGGCCAGCTTACAGTATAAAAACAAAAAAATACAAAATGTAGCAACAAACACAAGTAAAAACCCTCCACACAAAGTTTAAAAGGCGGATTAATAGTTTAATTCTCCTGCCAACCTAGCAGTTCGAAAGCACGTCCAAGTGCAAGTAGATAAATAGGTACCGCTCCAGCGGGAAGGTAAACGGCATTTCCGTGCGCTGCTCTGGTTCGCCAGAAGCGGCTTAGTCATGCTGGCCACATGACCCGGAAGCTGTACGCCGGCTCCCTCGGCCAATAAAGGGAGATGAGTGTTGCAACCCCAGAGTCGGCCATGCCTGGACCTAATGGTCAGGGGTCATTTTTAATTGTTTAATTAGCCAGACGCCTGAAAGAAGAAGAATATTTTTGTGTAACAAAGGCACCAGTCAAGTCTCCTTGCGGAGTGCACCCCACAGAACAGGTCCATTCTTGCATTGCCACCCTCTGGACCTCCTAATGGAGGAGGCACTCAAAGAAAGGCCTCAGATGATGATCACGGTGTCTGGGTCAGTTCATATGGGGAGAAGTGGTCCTTGAGGTTCTATGGCTCTGTCTAAGGCTTTATAGGTCAAAACCAGCGCTTTGAATGGGGCCCGGAACCTAATTGGCAGCCAGTGCAGTCAGGCCAGGATCGGTGTTATATTCTCAAACCACTTTGCCCCAGTGAGCAACCTGGCTGCCAAATTCTGCACCAGCTGAAGTTTCTGGCCTTCTTTGAAGGCAGCCCCACATTTAACACATTGCAGAGGTTGCAGAGGTTCAGCTGGGTCACCAGCTAAAGCTGATGGAAGGCACTAGTGGTGGAGTCAGGCTGAAATGAGCCCCACAGAATGCATGCCCTTAGATCTTCATTTTTGTGTTCAGCTCTGTTCCCCTACAGCAAGGATATCCAGCAGGTCGATCACGATCTACTGGTAGATCACCACAAGGTGTTGGTAGATCATGGTTCATCTCTGGCTCCCTCTCCTTAGCGTTGCTAGAACTGACTCCTGCCACACCCCCTCGCCCTGCCCTCCATTGTTGTTTTATCCCTGGAAGGGAAGATGGAGCTTTCTTTGTGGTGCTGTTTTCATTTATAGTGACCTTTTTGTGAGTGACTTTACCCCTTTGTCCCTTGCCTTTAACCACCCCCAAACTGAAGTCCCCCCCCGAAAGCTTCTTTTAAACCCCTAAAAAGGGGGATTTTCTCTTCCCTAAAAGAAGAAGAAAAGTTCAACAACTCTGAGCTGAACCCTCCAAAAATGAGGTAGATCACTGCCAGTTTTTAATTCTGAAAGTAGATTGCAGTCTCTTGAGAGTTGGCCACCCCTGCCCTACAGCATTTAATCCAGTGTAAATGGCATGTGCCTCCAAATGCATGTCGAAGTACAAATGGTCTGTCTGCACTCAGCATTGAGTGCTGAGACAATCTGTACTGAAATTATTATGTGGCTGCCTCTTCAGATATGCAATGCGAAACCTGTCTGCATGCACCACATTCCTTTCAAGATCACAATTAATGGCTTAGCTACACTTCCTCTTGTCCTGCTGCTTTGAACCGCGGAAAACCACTCTTTAGTGCTCAACTGGAGTAAATGGTAATTTGGGTTTCCCTTGGACTGCCATTTGTTCCAATCTATCGTTAAAAAGTGTTTCCCCTAGGAAAGCAGTGGGGCGAGGGTGAAACTGCTTGGACCTGGGCCTAGATAGCGTGGACCAAGCAGAAAACTGCTTCGTTCCATGATTCCTAGGCATGACACAAGCAGAATTGTGGCCAAGCCCTAAAGTCAGCTTTCATGGGATGCCGGTTGAGATTTGCATCCCCACATAAACTGTGAACCATGGCCTCAATACAGGTGCTTTTTTGACACAATATAGAAAGAAGTGCAATATAATGTAAAAACTGAATAAACAAGCACTGCTGCTTATTGTTAGAAGAAATGGCAATCACTATTTTTTTCTCTTTTGGTTCCTATTAGAATAATCCAACAAGGGCAAAATGCTTTCAAAAATGAACAAGGGTTCCCCTCACTCACCATTTAAAATTTGCTCCATCAATTGATAATCAATATATTGATTTCATTTGCATGCTTACTTGGGAATAAGCTGCATTGAAGCCAGAGGGATTTGCGGAGTTTAGGATTGGGTGTGTTGTATAGATTATATTGTAAGCACACATTTTTGGAAGCAAGGCTCATGGAAACCAATGTGACTTTCTGTGTGTGGATGAATATACTTTGGACTGGATGTGAAGCTTGCAGTCCTAAATAAAAATGTAAGTTACCTATACCTTGAAACATCTATTAAAACTGCAAGCAATGGGCAATCATTTTTTGCAAGAGTTCCTGGTAATTGAAGTCCATTTCCATTCATTTTGATAGTTCTCAGTACGTGTGGTGAAGATTCTGATGTGGAGGCGCTTTGACACCTTCCCCATATGTAGTTGGAGAACTCTTACAAGAAAAGAGATTCCAGCTAAACATCAATAAGAACTTTCTGACAGTAAGAGCTGTTTGACAATGGAATGTTCTCCCCTGGGAGGTTGTGGACTCTCCTTCCTTGGAGATTTTTAAGCAGAGGTTGGATGGACATCTGTCATGGATGCTTTAGCTGAGATTCCTTCATTGCAGGGGGTTGGACTAGATGTTCCTTCCAACTCTACAATTCTATGATTCTAGGAATCTATGGTGCTGCAAAACCCGTTTCCTTCTCAGGAAAACCCGAAAACCCCTTTTCTAGCCCTAATCTTGGCTCCCTTTCCTTATCTAGTGACACTTGTGGCTCCTTTTGCTGGCATCCCAGGGCAGTTTCGTTTTCTCTTTAAAGGCAAGGGAGAGGGGTCCGCAGTACAAATGCAGTTAAAAGGGTTACCAAGAAAAGCAAACAAAAACAACATGCAAATGAGGCTGCAGGCAACAGGTAGTCTTAATCAGACGCTGTCAGATGAATTCAGCATCTCCCCGATTGTCGCCTGCGTTAGGCTCCCTTTCGGAAGCCCTCATCTGCTCCAGATGTGGTTTAATTTACTGCGACTTGGCTAATTACTGTAATTAAGGATTAATTACTGTTAATTACTTTCACATAAACTCAACGCCAGTCAAAGAGCGGAGCCTTATGAAGCCTGCCACATAAGTGAACACAAGCGCACCAGGCTGGGTGGGCCTGGCAGGTCGCTCTTTATTTGCCTGGATGGCTGCGGCGACGCAGCATACCACTGCCAGCCTGCCATCACCTTGCTTATCAGGGGCCGGGAGAAGGAGCCCCTCAGTCCTGCGACCTCAGCATTTAAGCACAGCCCCCTCCCCTCCCCTTCCCCAGCCCCACAAGCCGTGTGGCCGCAGGAGAAGAGCCATGGAAACAGTCCAAACAGCAGATGAAGTAGCAGGCATTTAGAACCCAGTCCCAGATATACTCCTCCCCCTCCCAAACGATGCAAGGCAAATAGAAACATGTCTTGGCCAACACTGCAGACTCTTAAACACGCTGCCAAGGAGCTGAGTAAGGGACACTTGGGCTTTGGGCTTTCTTCTTTTGCGTAGCAATGAACTTGGGGCTGTGCCCTTAACAGGGATCCAAAGCCAGCTCTTTGTAATAAGGGTAGCTCTAGGATACATTTGTTTTCAAGCATGTTTTTGTTATGTTTGCATATCCACAAATGTCTACCCAAAATGGCGTATAGAGACTTTAAGCAATTTTTTTTCCGTAGGAGGGCAGTAATTCAGGCATTATGGGGAAACAACACATGGGGGGGTAAAGGAATGGGCACACTGGTGCCACCCCCATCACCTCTCCGCAAGTTGGAGAGTGACTTCCATAAGTGGGGAGCCTGCTTCTACTCATGAAGGCTCCTAACTAAGTGACTAGACAGCTGCCCTTCATTTTGCAGAGGGTGATAGGGATGCAAGGTGGAGAGCTGGTGTGGTCAGATCTTCAGTGCCCCCCCCCACCCCCAGCAATATACAGTGGTACCTCTGGTTACAAACTTAATTAGTTCTGGAGGGTTCTTAACTCAAAACCGTTCACACTTTTGCTAATGGGGTCTCCCGCTGTGCGAGCATCTCCTGCCTGCGATTTCCGTTCACATCCCGGAGCAAAGTTCGCTACCAGGAGACCTACTTCCGGATTAGCGGAGTTCGTTACCCGAAGTGCTTGTAACCAGAAGCGTTCGTAACCAGAGGTACTACTGTATGTCCTTTGTCTGATTTCCAGACTGCCTGCAAAAGGCAAACATCTCTATCATCACAAGGATACATTTTAACATTCTAACAAATGAACCAGTTCCGGCCTCTTGTTTATTTCTCCTTGCCTGCCTCTCTCTTGCTTCCACATTTGTTCTTCATTGCTGTGGATTTTTCTTCTTCTTGCAAATGATGCTCTGTAGCGAAGAGGAAGCAAGCTGCTGAGCAGTGAAATGTGTGAGATCGCCTGCAAATGCATTCTTTCCTTCCAAAGTGACACATCCACAGCCTGCTTTCCTCAGTAAGCAACAACACCAGGAAAACAAACAAAAAACAACAACAAGGAGGGCATATAAAGGGACAGTTAAACTGTGCATGCCAGAAAAAGCATGGAACAGTCTCTTGTAGTAATTAATATATCTCATAATGTGCATCATCCCCATAGTTACATTCAGTAAACGGAGTTCCAAATATGTCACTTGGGATATACTCTTTCAGTGGGGCTAGGCCTATTTTCTACTTCCCTTAGCCCAGGGATGGGAAATCTTTTTCCAACTGAGACCAGCATTCTCGAGGCACATGTGAGTGTGTGATCTGTTGGAGGCTGCAAGCTGACTGTGGGTAGGACCAGTGTGAGCAGGGACACACCCTTTGCCTCTTTCTTCCTGCCATCCCCTTCTCACACTCTCACTCCTCCTTTGGCCAGAGGTCAAAACTAATCACTTACAAAGGGCTTTCTTTCAAAATTACACCAACGGCCACACATTCCCCACCCCTGCTTTTTTTTGGGGGGGGGGTGTTTCTCGTTTCAAATTGGCATGTTAGGTTTGCACCCTGTATTCTTCCATTCAGAATCAGCTAGACTTAATTCAGCCTAGGGTCATTTACTCCCCCTGAGGAAAACATGCAAATGCAGATTCCTTTTCTGGTACCTCAGGGTAATTGCCGCTTCAAAATAGACTGGAGAGCACCTGTAATAAATATGCATTAGTAAGAACATGAGCTGTGCTGTTTGAACTGTAGAGGCTACCCTAGGAGTCGGCTTGAGTAAGATCCAGTTGTTTCTGTCTGCGAAAGAGCGAGTCAGGACATGTGGTGGGTGCATCCTCTGTTTCCACTCCTTTCTTCCTTGTAGAATGATGACAATGGGAGGAGGATGACAGCAGAGCAACCCAGGTGCTTTTTAATAACTTAAGAGAGAGAGAGAGAGAGAGAGAGAGAGAGAGAGAAGGATCTCTCTAGTTTTTGATGAGGCGCTTGCTCTTGGCAACAGCTTTCTGTTCTGCTGACACAACAACACCGGCATGAGGTTGCCTGTTGTCTGGGCATAATGCGCGAGATGGAATTGCTTCTTCTATAAATGCGTTAAAACAATTTGTATATGCAGTGTTTTCTGTGTAGACATGCGTAGCTGTACGAGAGGCACAGATTCAATGTTGTCTCTTCCTGGCGGATGAGGGATATCTGTCTGCCTTAGCTGGGGGAGAATCAGGGTGTACAAAGAGGGTGGGGGAGGAAAAGACGTGATTAAATTAGGATTGTTCTATCTGGCCTCTGTTTTCCTTGCAAGTGTTCTCCAGCATTTGAAAATGAAACATATTCATTTAGCTTTCAGAATGAATGGCTTTAATAAGGGCAGTGAGCTGGGGAAGGGAAAGCAGGACAAAGGGGGGAGGGCAAGAAAGATGCTGATGACTTGAGAGACCCATCAAGTCTTCCCCTAAGGCCATTTCCGCAGTGACATGGACCACACAACCATTAACACACTGAGAGCAGTGCATGTTTGCTACACTGCCTGTCTATCCCTCAGCCAGGTTTGGAACTGGAGAGATGTCTATCAGTAGTAATGAGATTGTTCCCAGGGACCCATGATGTAAGCAAGAAGACAAAGAGTGCTGTGCACTTTTGTGCCTGATTTATTGCACCATAAATTTCCACAAGGAAGCCTTCACAATATACATATGTGCCTTAGATATCAGTACTCGGGTACGCGACTGGACTTAAGGGTAGGGGTCCCTTTACCTTTACCTTTAGGACTGTGAGAGCTCTGCATCAGCCTGGGGTTGGGGAGGGGGCACTTTCAGTGGCAGTCAGGAAAACAAGTCAGAAAATGTGATAATCTGCATGAGGAGAGACTGTAGCTCAGATGAAGATGTTTAGAAATTATTTTATTATTTTTGCTTGAGAGCTTGGAATGCTACTTGCCAGTCAGACAATACTGAAGCTAGATGGACTGACTCATTTCGAGGAAGATTCATATGTGCGGGACTATTTTGAATGCCCAAACCATGTAGGTTCTTTCCTCCCCTTTTTGAATGACAGAGACCGTCCTGTTTGGTTCCACATATGCTCAGCGACCACATTTGAACTACATCAGAACTATATAAATCAGAGAGAGAGAGAGAGAGAGAGAGAGAGAGAGAGAGAGAGAGAGAGAGAGATCTATGGTGTGTTTTTTTTAGTATTTGTGCTTATTCTAAATAGCTCTGGACTAACGTTTGAAAATAAAAGTGAGATTAAAATTTGAAGGCAGATAAGTAGTTAGGGAGATACTGCTTGAGAGAGAGGAGTGATGGTCTAGTCATTCATGACACTTGTCATATTCAACAGAACAGCAGCAACACCCTGCCATCTCACACAAGCTGCTTCATGTACCGCTGGACTGATGTTCTGTTGGTTGTACCATAGTGCCCACTGGTGATCCACTTCCTTCAAAATGTAGCCCACTTTCTCAGCTTCGTGGTCTCTTTGCTGGTCCCTTGGTGAGAGGCAAAGCAGGCTGTAGCTTCACGAGACACTCCCCCCCCCCCCCCCGTATCCTGACTGCTTCATTACAATCTGCCTCCAGGCTCAATTTGGACTTCTTAAGCCTCAAATCATTATAATTACCATTATTAGACATAGCTGCAGGGGAACCACTGCAACACCAAATGAAACGTGCGAGGGTCCGCTCAAGCCATGGTCGCAGGTTTCCAGCTCAGGGGACCATGAGAGACGAAGGAGCCACCAAAGCTGGCTGATGCAATGGCTGTCAGCTCAGCTCACCCCAACTGTCAGGCACCGAATGCAGTGGGCTTCATTTTTTTAATTGACACTTTCCTCTTGCGCTCTTGTGCTTATATACGCCTCAGCCCCCTTTGCTTTCAGCTGCTTTCTTTTCTTTGGTAGAAAATCCTTCTTCTAGCCCCTCAAATAAAGAAGCATTGAAGGGTGGGAGACTTAAAAGGAGAATCCGTGCCCCTGAAGGATCAGGAAGGGCACACACATTGTTTGCTGCAAAAATAAAGCACAGCAGCAAAGGCGAGAACCAGGAAATGCACTCATTCCTTTATAAAAGGGCAGAGGAACCCAAGAAAGACTTTGGCCTATGTATGCTTATGTCAGATTTGGGTCTGCAGTTCTTTCTGGGTTTCCGCTGAGGAGTGAATTGACTCAGATTCTTCAGTTGGTCCATAATGCGGCAGCCAGATTGCTGGCTGGGGTTCTGTTTTGAACCCGCATAGCCCCTATTTTAAAACAGCTGGACTGGTTGGCAGTTCTTTTCTGGGTTCAATTCAAGTGTTAGTGTTTAAAGCCTTAAATGGCATATGCCCCAAATACCCGAAGGACAACCTGTATCCCTACAGGCCTCCTTAAGTGTTAATATCAGCAGAGGGTCCCCTCTTGGTGGTTTTGCCACCCTTGGAAGCAAACACAGTAGGGATGGGGGCTAGGAGAAAGACTTCTTTGCTGTAGACCATGGGTAGGCAAACTAAGGCCCGGGGGCCGGATTCGGCCCAATCGCCTTCTAAATCTGGCCCGCGGATGGTCCAGGAATCAGCGTGTTTTTACATGAGTAGAATGTGTCCTTGCATCTCTGGGTTATTTGTGCATCTCTGGGTTATTTGTGGGGCCTGCCTGGTGTTTTTACATGAGTAGAATGTGTGCTTTGATTTAAAATGCTTCTCTGGGTTATTTGTGGGGCATAGGAATTTGTTCATTTTTCTTTTAAAAATATAGTCCGGCCCCCCACAAGGTCTGAGTGTAGCCCCTAAGTTATGGAATTCCCACAGAGATATCTGGCACCTTCACTGCACAGCTTTTGACAGATGCTAAAGATGTACCACTTGATCCTGATCCTTGACACCTGAGATATATACTCCAAGAGGCTAGAGTCCATCTTGGTTGTGAGTCCTGGAAAACCACCTCCCTGCTTTACGGGCCTTTTCCCAGCTGGCTTGGGAGGGCAGGATCCTGACTGACTCCAGCCACAGAAGCTGAGGCTGCTGAACAGACTCTTCGCCTGGGATATTGTAGGGTTTTGTTTTGTTTTCGCTGTTGCTGACCTTATTTTTTTGTATAATTATTTTAGATCTTACTATGTTTTATGTGGAAATTGTTCAGCTTGGTTGTGTGTGTTTTGATGATCCGAACCAATGGCTACAAATGACAACAAAGGAAATTCCGAGTAAGCTTCTGGAAAAGCTTTCTGACGGGAAGAAAGAGTGGAACAGTCTCCCTTGGGAGGTTGTGGACTCCCCTTCCTTGGAGGTTTTTAAGTAGAGGTTGGTTGGTCATCTGTCATGGATGCTTTAGCTGATATCCCTGCATTGCATGTGGTTGGACTAGATGATCCTTGAAATATCTTCCAATTCTATGATTCTGTGTTTTTTATTTATTGTTTATGACAATTTTATAATTATGCCCATCTTTTCATGCTGTATTGAGCATGGTTTTAACTATGGAAAGACAGTATACAAATGAAATTATGATGATTATATTTATAGGCCCCACCACCCTCCTTTGGAATTGAAATTTGTTTTAAACCATTTGTAATGTTTTATTTTAAATGTGTATCCCATCCAACTTTTCAGTTCCACAGCTTGCCAGTTCAGGCAGGCCTCTTGTTTGTTAAAAAACAAAATAGTATATGTTAGTCACTATGGAATACCCAGGCACAATAAATAAATAACACACCAAAGTTGGAGTGCTTTTTAAATTGATAGACAATTGTTGATATGTTAGATCCAGAGAACAAAAGATACAGATAAATGAATGATTTATTTCAACTTCTGCCAATGCAGTATATCAGGTTTCACAGAACACTAAATTTGGCAGAATGGAAATATGGCTTACCCTCATATTTCTTATCAGTATTAATATCTATTTTTACAACAATTTGTTGACCAGGTGACCAGTTCATTGGATAATAAATGTCTGAACATAATGAAGCTCTAACTGCTTTGTGAATGAGTTGATCATTATCTACCTGGAGTGTCTAACCTTTTGCTCAGGCTATCTGGAACCCCATACTTGAAAATTGATCCCTGATTTTCAAACAAAATATCAAAATTCTCTGCAGTAAAAACATCTAAAAGATTAGTAATGAATTATTTAATTTGTTTATTTTACACATTACATAATTCAGTTGTCTTTTTGTCTGAATTTGTAATATGTGGTTTGATTGTTTTATCCTGACCATGTATAATATCCATAAGGGCTAGAATCTCGTGGATTAAAAATGCTGAAATTCTTTCTCAGGTGGCAGGGTTCCATTTAAAAGGCTGTAATACTTCATGGTGCAAATATAATTGTGCTGCTTTCTGGAGTCCTTGATCATGTGTAGTTGTTTTTTTAAAAAAATTATATTTATTAAAGTTTAACAATTACAAAAAAAAGAAAAGCAGGCAGTGATAAAAAAGAGAAAAGATTACAATACTTCAAAAATAAAAGAAAAATACAATACTAAGAAAAAAAAGAGAAAAGAAAAAAACAACCCAAAAACAGTACAACAAAGCAATAAGAGTGAAAAAACAAAAACATTTAAAAACACTAACACCCAGTATTTTCATATCTTTATCTTTCATTTACTTGTTTCCTTGACTTCCTCACACCTCCCTTTTTGTATTCTAATTCAATCAGTTGTTTCTTCAAGTCCTTTCCCTCTTTCTCAAACTTTGTTCCATAGTTTATCTTGACACAATTTAACCTTAAATTTTACACTTTGACCCATTAACAATCTATTTTTACTTAATTCTTTACTTGACCATGTGTAGTTAACTAGAAGCAGTTATTGGTAGTCTGAGGCCCTAGGTTTTTAAAACCAGAGAGTAAAACAGACAACCCAGTTTGCAGATTTTAAGCTAAGCAAGTGAACATTGCAAATCAAATCAAGCACATTTGTAATCATCTTGTAGTTGGTTTTTATTTCTGCTGTTTTGGTAGCAAACAGGGAAATGCATGCCCTTTTGTAAATAAGCGTGTGGAATTGCTTGGTTTTTGTCTGCTGTTTTTTTCTACGGAAGCTGAGATGTGTTACCTGGCAGGCCACATAGCTTAGTTCTCTCAGCACAGCTTGGGGTAAGTGCAATTACTCTGAGATTCAATGAATAGCCACTATTCCCTAACCACCAAAACTGGTCTTTTGTTAGTGGTTATTGAGAGAATAGTCACAGCCATTGACCTACTCAATTCTCCCTCAAAAGAAAGTAGTGTTCTCCCTTCCCCTCTCATTTCTATAAGCAGATACAGCAATTTGTTTCAATTGCTGCTGTTAATAGTTTCAATGAGCATTTAAAAAACAGAATGTTCTCTTCTCCCCAAGGTTAGTATGGTATTTGCAAATTGTAGGGAACTGTGGACTCTTAAAGATTTGGATTAAAGAGCTGGCAAGGAGCATTAGATATTATGTATGGTCTCTCCAGGTGTCCGTAGCCCCGTAGCTGAAACCCAAGTCAAGCTGATCTGTGCTATGGCGCAACAGCAGGTGTCAGAGAAAGAAGGAAGGGCTGTTGTATAGATCAGCCCGAACATTTTTCTGTCCCATTCTTTTGGGCACTGCTGAACTTTGCCTCTTTGAACAGAAGGCAACACAATTATAGTACATGAGCCAAGCCTAAAATTGGTACCAAGTGTTCTGAATAAGGTTGAATGCAATTATTATTACTATTTTACAAGATCTATATCTCAGTAGTTGGAAATTGAGTTATCCCTGTCATGTGTGTTTTTTATGAGGCTGAAGTTGCTTCCCAGTTCCTTATTCAACAAAGAAGCTGTGTGAATAGCCTGTACCAAAAAATATGAATTATAATGCCCCATATCACACATCTCCATCACCAAGAAACACTCTCATTGAAGTCTTCTGCAAAATGCCCCACTTCCTTGAACAGTTTATGAATATAAAATTCTCTCATGGAATGGAAAGATGGCCTTTTAAGGGTCTGTGTCATAGGCATTCTATGCCAATTAAGATTATTTATTAAATTTAATAACTACTCTGTGTGATCTTCCAGAATAAGGGAACGTGGCACATTGTTGTGACCCTGGCTTGGCCACTTTGCTGCCAACTGCCAGATTTGCCTCTCTAAGAGATAAGGCCGTGCTTCCTTCTGACCACGTGGCTGATGCCCTTTGCCTCACGGCATTGTGCAATTTTTAGTCCTTGGTAAACGGAGGCCATCAGTGCTGCTGCTAGCAAGTTTAGGCACTATTTGATGGACATGAAAGTTATAAGGGATGTTGGACGCTCCATAGAAAAGGAGAGCAGGAATCACTCCTGGTTCAGCACTAACTTCACATGGATCCTAGTAAATTGGCAAAGGTATGTCTTGTCTACATTCGTAAGTTTAGGAAACTGGAGGGGGGTAGTGGGTGGTGACTGAGATTAATGCTTTGTCAACATGTTACACATTTCTCCACTGACACCTACCTCTGCTTGCCTGGTGCTGTATTGACAACCCATACCCTGCATTGTCAACCCAAATTGTTTGTGTTTTCTTTGGCCCGTTGTCTTTTTCCTTGTATGGATTAGTTGTTGCCATATATTTTTAACAAAACTGACTCAGTTGTTCTCCAGATTAATTTTTTTTTAATCTCAGCAGTAGTAATTCAGAAACGGGAAGACTTGTCTTCTGAAAAGATATTTGGTGTTCACCTTTTCCTGGCAGTTTGCAGTGGGTTTGCAGTCACTGTGCCTGCTTCTGCAGCAGCAGCTCCTCCCCCTCCACCCTTTCAGTCCCTTCTAAATCATCCCAGCCAATCACAATGTCATGCTGCTGGACAGGATGACGTAAACCACATCAAATAGCCAATCTGATCTAGCTGTGTGCAAATACCAAATTAACTGCAATTGAAACCCAATAGAATGAGGGCAGCACTTCCTGTACTGGTCCTAAAGACCAGATGATTTGAGTCTTTTTGCCCAAGAATCTGTTATCTCATTTTCTAAATGTCAAAAATCTTACAATGAATTTTAAAAGAGCAAATATTCTAAGAAACGTGTTGCTTAAAAAAACCCAAAAACTTTAGAGATGACGTTTGCTAAAGGATCAAAGGGCAATTTTGCCTAGGACTTGTCCACACTTCCACTTGTGCTGCACCTAGACAGCATGGGTCCAAGCAGTTTTCTGCTTGACCCACATTTTCTATGCAGTAGTCGAAGCAGATTTCCCCTGGGCCTGCTCCTTTCCAAGGGAAAACCCGCCGTTTAGCAATAGATCAGAACAAATGGCATTCTGGGGAAACCCAAATTGCTGTTTGCTCTGACTGAGCGCTAAAAAACAGTTGTCCCCAGAGAAAAGCAGCAGGACAAGAAGGAAGATTGTGGATAAGCCCTGATTTGGGAGACAGGGTTTCTTAAACTCTGTAAACTTCTCTGCTCCACTTGATAGACTAATCCCGCTTCCTGATGCCTTACTAACAGTCCTTCAGTTCCATGTCTTCTTCCTTTCCACTGTCCCAACTTCTTCAATAGCATAACATAATTAGATGTCATAATATTCAATAGTAATTGTGGTAGGGCCACTTTTGCCACCAGATAAGACCAATTGCAAGGCAATGCTGTTCAATCCTTTCCTAGTGATTGGCTCAGGGCCAGGTTGGGCAAAGCCAAGTCTCACCTTTAAGGACTGTTTTCCAGCTCAACATCCTTGCAGGTACTGTTTGAATTGGAAGCCGCTACCTGAATATCAGACAGAAGGCATTGCTCTGTTGGCTAGGCAAAGACAGAAGCTCGGGCTGTAAGCATTTATAGCAGACCCGGGCAGTCTAGAGGTTTTTCTCATATTCCTTGTTAGTGACAGAGGCTGGTGTGGATCTGTAGCCTTTTTGGTGCCTGAAGAAAACTCCTTAGGACTGGTCAGGCCCCTGCCTCAGATCCGGAAGTGCCTGGTTTAACTCCTCAATTTATACTGTAACTCAGAGCTTTCCAAACTTATGTGTCGCGACACGTTAGTGTGTCGGCTGCATTGTGTTGGTGTGTCTTGCAAACGCTCCCTGCGCTCCTCCCGGGGCAGGAAAGGGGTTAGTTTAACCTCTGGTTTGCGAATAAAACTAAATTAAAGGTAAAGGTACCCCTGCCCGTACGGGCCAGTCTTGACAGACTCTAGGGTTGTGCGCCCATCTCACTTAGGCCGGGGGCCAGCGCTGTCCGGAGACACTTCCGGGTCACGTGGCCAGCGTGACAAAGCCGCATCTGGCGAGCCAGCGCAGCACACGGAAACGCCGTTTACCTTCCCGCCAGTTAGCGGTCCCTATTTATCTACTTGCACCCGGAGGTGCTTTCGAACTGCTAGGTTGGCAGGCGCTGGGACCGAGCAACGGGAGCGCACCCCGCCGCGGGGATTCGAACCGCGACCTTTCGATCGGCAAGCCCTAGGCGCTGCAGCTTTTACCCACAGCGCCACCTGCGTCCCCAAAACTAAATTACCATGTCGCGAAATGATGCATGTCTCAAAAGTGTGTCACCAACATGAAAAGTTTGGAAAGCTCTGCTGTAACTTAAAACAGGAGGCTGTTCAAGGACGCATGGTGATGGAAAACAGGAGGACAAATGGTACAGGAAAGGGGGGGGGATATCACCAGAGAACTTGCCAATAAAAACAACTGTTTCAGGTAGAAGCCTGTGTGGGTTTCCTGGGCCCCTGGAAGTATCACAGATCACCTCAGGGCAGTGCTGCTATCTGGGCTCTTGCTGCTTGCTTTGGTTGCTGGTCCCAGACTTCCTGCTTGACAGCACAATAGCATTTGAATAACTTTTCAAATAGCATTATTCACAGTGATTTTTCCCCCAGCTCCATTGTGTGAAAGGGCCTGCTTGCCATGCCAGGTTGGTTACGAGAGAATGTTGTTTGCATTTTCTGGATGGTGAGGAAATAAACAGAGGCCTGGATGTGCCAGAGACAGGTCATGGCGCATGGAGGGAAAGGAACCGTCACTCTTTGTATTAGTGTTCCTAAACCAGGCATGGCTTTTCCACGCCGTTGCTCCAGAAGCTCAGTGCTTTGGAGAAGTGGAGGGGCCTGTCTCTGCTCACAGGGCACTTCCCAAGACTCCCGAGGTTTTCTGAATAAGTAGGTTCTACTCACACAGATCACATGCCTGTTTGCTTCTTTGGCTGCTTTGTGTGCATTTTGCTGTCATTGTTGCCATCTATACTGGAGCAAAACAGAAGTTCAGCCAACCTCGTCATAGTACTCCTCTAAGACATGTAAGCAAGTTGAGAGACATGAACTTTTGGGAGTAAGGAGATGGACTGTGTGCACCTTGTATAAACCTCTAGGATATGCAAACTGGATGAGACAGGGGGAAATCTCCTGTGTTTATTTTTTACAAGTCTGTGTTGCAGAACTGGGTCAGAGCTGTGACACTAATGAATAGTTTTTTTAACGCTTTGTGGCATTTTCCATGTTAAAATGCCCCACTGAAGCTGCTAATTACTGCATGAAGGGAAAATATAGAGGTACCACTTATGTACATAGCAGCCAGCTCCTAGGGGCCAATGGGTCTTCAGACCCCCCCCCTAATATATTTGAGGCAGCCAGCCAGCCAGCGCCCCCCCCCCCGTTTACAGGCATTGCCATTCAAATGGTGTGCATGCACCACGTCGTGTGATAGATATTAGGCAGGGCGGGGCTTACCCCCAATATTTTATTCAAGATAGCACCCTTGCCTGTGTACCTGCATCACATGGCAAATAGCAGCAGTGGGGGAACTATTTGGATCAGAAAAAGGCATGGGTGAAGGAGTTCATCACCACGACCCATGCACATCCAAGTGCCACAGCACCTTTCCAGCTGAGGCCCCACTGAGGCTTTCAACTTCTTTGGAAAATGTAGGCAGTTCAGGATCAGATCTCCCACCCACACCTCTAGCTCTGCTCTGAGATCCACAGCAGAAACAGAACACAAGCAGGAAGTTGTGGTTCCTTTGCATACTTGTGTTGAACTATTAAGCTTAATTTTGCATATCCTCACAGTTGACGGACTCCACTTATTTATACAAGTCTGATTTAAACTGCTCTGTTTGCATTCAGTTTTGAAATCAATATATCAAGAAGTTAACTGAATTATTTTGCTCTTAGTGGAATATGTGGGAATCCACAAGTCATAGCTGTGCATGAGCATATAGCGGAATAATTGCACAAGTTAACGTTAATTTCAATAGGATGTGCAGGAAAATGTCCTGGTTTGATTGTTCTCATAAATTGCTGCACTCACTTTTTTGCATTGTGTTCGAACATTTTGCATGTTTGCATTTTGCTGCAAAATGCATAACATGTAGAACAATCAGGCATGATGTTTATTAACACAAAATGTTTGCCAAAAAAAGTCACATTTTAAGTAGCCCTGAACTAGCTACTTTGATACAGGTTTGTTGTTTTCCTATCCCTGGGTTTTATACAGAACAAATTTTACAACTGCCTGTGGTGCAAGAACCTCCGAAAGCGATGTAGCAGGAAAAAGACTGGAAATGGGAGGAGTGGGATGGTTATGAATGTATCCCTTTCTTTGATTTTCTTAACTGTCTTCCTCTATTAAAGGCAACCTGTGGATTTCAAATTCCTAAGAGATAATAGTTTCACTTTGTGTTCCTTTCTCTCTCTCTCTCTTTCGTTCTATTGCTTCTCTAGCTACCTTGTGTGTATATTTAAGGAGTGCACATTGTATAGCTTCTATGTGTATATATTTGTATATATGTCATAGGCATCGATATGGTATTTAAACCACATTAGCAAATGTTAAAAAAGGGAGATCCAGAAATACTGTATCATTTTATGATTATGTTACGGCTATTGTCAAAATAGCATGTTACTTTGACAGTCTCTTTGTCTTCCCGCTTGGAGCCTACAAAGAGAAACTAGTTTCTTAGCAACTAAAATGTATCCTCAAACAAGGCCATTGAAGAACAACCTTTTTATATAAAAAAGCATCAACAGCATGAAAAGCAGCTTGCGGTAACTGGCCAGCATACCCTCCTTGGAATAGATTGCAGGAAGAATGACTGGTAGCAGCATTAACCTCCTGGGCAAAGATGATTTAACTCTTGGTAAGCCTTACAAGTTTAGCGTGGAGCTTTGGAGGCTGAGTCTTTAAAGCATGCCCACTTCCCTTGGTGTGTTTATCTACATTAAGTATCCTCTTAAATGCGCACTGCTCATGTTCTCTCACTCTTCTCCACCCAACCTGCCTGAAGGAGAAACAAACTATGAGGGTGGGCTTAGTGCCATGTTAAACCAGTGTTTGTGATTTGTTTCTCTCCAAACCATGAGCAGCATCCAAAGTTTGTTGTTAGCTTACCCCTTGTGATTTGTTTGGCAGACACGAAACACAAACCACAAACACTGGTTTGCATATAACACAAACCCACATCTCATGCTTTGTTTCTCCCAGAGGTAGACAAGGTGGAGTGGAAGCGATTGAGCAGGGCGCACTGTTACTCTGCTCCTTCATAGCCCTGGTTTGCTTACAGTTACATGTGAACAAGGCCAGTGTCCGCCAGGCCATTGCTCTTCTAATTAACTGAAGGTGGGCATAAGTTAAACAGACCATGTCTTGCCCAAGGCTGTTCCTCAAGTTCATGGGAGAAATGTTTCCTAGATCCAACCCTGCCTCCATTCTATTTGAGGAAACTTGAATCTAGATGCACTTTTAAAACCTAAAAAGAATGAAGTGCACAGACTTCTGGTTTTAGACATTAGTGGTGTCAGCAGCAGCTGATGTGGGGCAGAACTGCAGAGCCCACCCCTTGACAAGAGCATTGCTAGAGCTTACCTGATTGGGGCTGGCGTGGGCCAAGATGCTGTTGAGCTTGAGGCTGTGATGTAGCATGTGCTACCACTGCCCAGGGTGGATGGGGCATGCAGGGGCCTCTGCTGTGGCCGTGCCAGCCCTTGCCACCAATGCCGCTACTTCCCGGTTGGTTGCCCAGAAAAGTATAAAGACAAGGAGAAGTTTCTTACCGTCCTTTTTTATTTCATTATTTACAGAGAGAGGGTATAGAACCCAGCCTCTTGAATAATGGCATTGTCCCAAGTGAATCTCCACCCCCCGTCTTTCCCACTTTCTCATTTATCATTCTCATTGTCTCCCCTACAAGTGCTGCTACGTTCCCCCTGTCTTTGAGCTTTTTGCTCTCCTACTTTTAAGGCTCACTGGGTTCTAGGAGATGTAGGGTCTGGAATACTTTCTAATGACAATGTGTCAGCCAGCTGCCCCTCCGGTTCTACCACCACCACCTCCTCCTCCCCCCATTATTTCCCAACTTTCCCCCTCATCTATCTCTGAGCTGTGACCTCCTGCAAACCACTGTTGTAAATTTATACTGTCTTTCTCTTCCTCCACCCTGGAAGGGTCAGGATTTGGAGGCGGTCTCTTCCATTCCTCCTGTGCGCAGACCCTGACACCAACTCTTCCACCCCAAGTCATGTCCTCTTCCTCCCTCCTTGTTGAGGGGGGTCTGTGCCCTTCAGCTACCTCTCGGCCAGCCCAGGGAAAGGGCACACACGGGAATCCCTTCATCGGCCATAAGTAGAAGGAGGCGCCGCTGCTTCTCCAGCCTCAAAGGCCCAGTCCAGGTGCAGATTCCCTCCCCAAGGCTCCAGCCTCAACAAGAGAGCCATCATGGGGGTGCCTGATTGCACCCCCTAAAAAAAAAACAAGCACCTGGGGCCATAACCCACCCCCCATTGCACCACTGACTGTATGTGCTGCCCAGCTCTCTTCAGGTAATGTGTAGCATGCAAGTGTTGGGAGAGCAACTCTGCAGGTCTGCTCTGCCACACCGGATGCTACTGAGCCCAGCATTGCCTTTTCTTCCTTACTCTGGTTGTAAGAGTTTCTCAGTCATACATGTTCAGTGGGACCTGGAAAGCTAGATCTGCTTAATTTCTGCTTCTATAAAACGCACAGGAGCAGGGCATGAGGACAAGTTTTCCTTAGTTGTGGGAAGTCTCGATAATCGGAGGGTGTGTCAAACGATCCTTGCAGTGCTGCAACAATATTTTGAAATTTTGTCCTGCCAAAGGGTCAAGTGTTAGCACCAATTGTTGGGAAAGTTGGAAATTGTGTGTGTTGAAAATAACTCTAATCTAGTTCTTATTTGTTTTTCTTCTTTCTGGTCACAGCAGTTTGGGCCATCTGAACTGTTGCTTGTAGGTTATTTGTTAAAAACACAACAGCAGGTGGTGCTGTAGTTATGCGAGAATAATTAAGGTTTCATTATTTTTATTACTTCAATTCATCTCAAAACATGTATTTTAAGATTTTGCATTGTATTTTGGTTTTGTTTCATTTTTTTACATGTATTGTGATTTACTATATATTCTTTGTAGTTTGATTAGTTTGTCAAATTCTTCTATGCTTTGTATGCAACTATACAGGGGTCCTTTACCTTTACTTTTTTTTTTTTGCCTTATGTTATATTGGCTTAACGCCACCTCAGTTATTGTGTATGTCACTATGGAAATTTTGAATTAGGTGTTTTGCAGCTCTTATTTTGCAAATTTGGTGTTCATTCTTCTTGTTAAAAAAAACAACAAACTTCCTTGGAGGTTATTAAACATCACCTCCTGGCAAATAGAAGGGGAAGAAATGGAGGCAGTGAGAGATTTTACTTTCTTGGGTTCCATGATCACTTCAGATGGTGACAGCACTCACGAAATTAAAAGACACCTGCTTCTTGGGAGAAAAGCAATGACAAAACTAGACAGCATCTTAAAAAGCAGAGACATCACCTTGCCAACAAAGGTCCATATAGTTAAAGCTATGGTTTTCCCAGTAGTGATGTATGAAAGTGAGAGCTGGACCATAAAGAAGGCTGATCGCTGAAGAACTGATGCTTTTGAATTATGGTGCTGGAGGAGACTCTTGAGAGTTCCATGGACTGCAAGAAGATCAAACCTCTCCATTCTGAAGGAAATCATCCCTGAGTGCTCACTGGAAGGACAGATCCTGAAGCTGAGGCTCCAATACTTTGGCCACCTCATGAGAAGAGGAGACTCCCTGGAAAAGACCCTGATGTTGGGAAAGGAGAAGGGGACGACAGAGGATGAGATGGTTGAACAGTGTTCTCGAAGCTACCAGCATGAGTTTGACCAAACTGCATGAGGCAGTGGAAGACAGGAGTGCCTGGTGTGCTCTGGTCCATGGGGTCACGAAGAGTTGGACATGACTAAACGACTAAACAACAATAAAACAGATGTTGGATGCCCACCTGTCAGGGATACTTTAGCTGTGATTCCTGCACTGCAGGGGGTTGGATCAGATGACCCTTGGGGCTTCCTTCCAGCACTACTGTTCTATCATTCTATGATTTTAATTATTCCTTTAAAAAAGAAGTATCAGGCGCAATACAAATACTATGTTCATATTATGCAACTACCGGTAATCTGTTTTGTTGGCATCGGTCTGTCTCAAAAGACCATGGAGTGTGTCCCCGGAGGTAAAGTCAAACCGTGGGAGAATCAGAGCCCCTGCTGTGGCTGCAGAGACTGCTAACTCATAACTGCATTGTTTTTGCTGTGTTAGCAGCACCAATGTGGCCTCTCTAGGACGCAAGCCTGGGCAGTGTGTATGGAGGTCCTGAGCTGCCCAGAAAACAAGACCACCCTCCCTCTCTGCTTCGCTGATGTGGCCCAAAGGAAAGCAGAGCAATATGTTTGGCAGCGGCTTGGCTGCAGGAATTGTTGGAAGGAGGAATACAAGGCACCATCCAGCTGTCCTAGGGACCAGTCCGGATTTGTGCAGGGTTTCTTCCTTAGCCTTTTCTTCTCCCGAAGATATCCTGCAAGGCAGCAGAGGTTTAGAATCAGAGTTTTCTTTCTCCTGGATAGGCTGCCTTCCCAGGTGTGCAAGCCCCATCTGCCACTCACTTCCCTCTACAGCACATGCAGAAACCACCTTCTTGACCAGGCTTCCTCAACCTTGGCCCTCCAGATGTTTTGAGACTACGATTCCCATCATCCCTGACCACTGGTCCTGCTAGCTAGGGATCATGGGAGTTGTAGGCCAAAAACATCTGGTGGGCCGAGGTCGAGGAAGCCTGTTATTGACCATTGGACCCCCTATGGGTCACATCTGCTCAATCCACCAGAGCCTGTCTTCACATGCAGGGGAAGTCCCTAACTTGCCAAGGGTTTGAGACTCACTGGCTCCCCTCACCTGGTTTAGCCAGCCAGTCAACGCCATTTCCCAGGGTTTAGCTGCTGTCACATGTTGACAGCTTCTAGGAACCACAAGTGAGAGCTGAGTGCAGGGTGAGGACCAAAGTTGAACAAAGTACCCCAGAAGGAGCACAAAGTGCCCCCCACCAGAGGTAGTACCCATCCCCTAACACCCCATAAGCCCATACCTGTAAGCAGGCTCTGCAAAAAAAAGACATTTATCCATGCCTGCCCTGAAATGATATGAACATTGCAGGTCGAGGCCCTAATTTTAAGATAATGGCCTGAAGAAATGTATGTGAGACAGTCCTGTGATATGTAATGCATCTTACATTTGTGGATAGAACAACCATCTTTTAAAAACCTCCAGAGGCCACAATTCATCACAAAGTGTTTGATTGTTTGTTTGTTTGTTTGTTTATGCCCCGCCTTTTCCCGTGATGGGTCCCTATAAAAATGAAAACCGCTAAAACAGACAAAAACAAAAAAGAATTAAACATTGTTAGAAGTACTTCCTGGAGTACTTTTGTTATGGGGCAGCTATATAAATTAAGTAGGTAAATAAATATGGGGAAAGCAAAATGTCAGAGAAGGATCTGAAATATTTGCATTGAAGCATGAATAATAATGATGATGATGATGATGATAAACCCTAGTGGGGGCAAACACACTGTTGTGGCAATTGCAGCCTAGGTTTAAAGTGCCATTTGGCAATTAGCTTAATATATCTAAGTTTCTAACACTGGGTTTAAATCCCGACTCACTGGGGGACCATGGGCCAGTCACAGCCTTTCAGCCTAACTTACCTCACAGGGTTGTTGTGAGGATAAAATGGGGAGGAAGAGAATGATGTGTACCATATTGAGCTCCTTGGAGGGAAGATGGGATATAAATGCAATCAGTCAATCAATCAATCAGAACTAAAAACTATGAATGCTACCTAGGACTGTGCTGCTGTAATGGGTGAAGAAGTCCCTTCCTAGCAAGAGTCTGACAACTGGCATAGGGCTGATGCTAAGCAATCGTTTCTTATATTTTTGATCACTGTGAGTTTGTATTTATTGTTTGCTGGTTTTGTTGCTGTGATTGTCGTGAGCCAGTTTGAGCTCAACATTGCTATTGGAAAAGTGGAGTGCAAATATTAAATCACATCATATTCATGGTTTTCTGAAATAGGCAGCTCAAGCCCCAATGTGCATGTGTGTCTGCTTGTCTATGCATGTATGTTGCAGCATGACAAAATCAGTTACAAATGGATATTTATCTTTAGCTGAATTGCTTTGCATAGCTGCAAAGCTACCAATGTTTGTATATCAGTTCAAGGAAGGGAATCTCTGGATCAGATGGCTCATTTTCTTTTTCTTTTTAAAAAAGTTTGTGTGATCAAAGGTTTATTTGCTTGTTTGTTTTTAAATTTTTGTATATGAGAGATTCCCGTCGGGTACTGTGGCATGTATTTGAAGTTGTAAGCAGTTGTAGGTTGTTTTGCTCTTTGATAATGAATCTCATCAACATACCACAGTCAGGTTTAAAACAACAACAAGCAAACCTATAATTAAAGAATAAAAATGGAAAATGAGAGAGAGATTGGAGCTCAAGTCAACCAGGAAGCCCTTAGTTTCTCATTCTAGATTTGCATGTCTGGTTTATGATGACGCTGTGAGGAAAGAAAGCAGGCACATGCCTAGAGACAATAACTGCATCCAGGTGTCTTGCAGTGCCCAAATTTGAGAAGGAGAAAATAGAAGCTTTTATTTCTGGTTTGTAGCAAACCATTGTTTGCCGTTGGGTCAGTTCGTTTACCCAAACCTGCCTAGGTTGCTGATGTCACTGGCTGCTGCCTCCTCATTTGCAGCTGAGCCTGACAGTCACGTTTGGCCCACCCACAAGACAAGGTGAGGCAACTGCCTCAGGAGCCACAAAGGCAACAAATCCTGCCTCCAAGGGATTAGCTGAGACCCTACCTGCCCACAGACTGTCTTGCCAGAGTGGTGCATGCTCTAGTTATCTCTCGCTTGGATTACTGCAATGCGCTCTATGTGGGGCTACCTTTGAAGGTGACCCAGAAACTACAACTAATCCAGAATGCGGCATCTAGACTGGTGACTGGGAGCGGCTGCCGAGACCACTAACACCGTTCTTGAAAGACCTACATTGGCTCCCAGTACATTTCCAAGCACAATTCAAACTGTTGGTGCTGACCTTGAAAGCCCTAAACGGCCTCAGCCCAGTATACCTGAAGGAGCGTCTCCATCCACATTGTTCTGCTTGGACACTGAGGTCTAGCGTCGAGGGCCTTCTGGCGGTTCCCTCGCTGTAAGATACCAAGTTACAGGGAACTGAAGGCAGAGGGCCTTCTCAGTAGTGGCACCCACCCTGTGGAACGCCCTCCCAGCAAATGTCAAAGAGAAAAACAACTACCAGACTTTCAGAAGCCATCTGAAGGCAGCCCTATTTAGGGAAGCTTTTAATGTTTAATAGACTATTATATTTTAATATTTTGTTGGAAGTCGTCCAGAGTGGTTGAGGAAACCCAGCCAGACTGGCGGGGTATAAATAATAATTGTTGTTGTTGTTATGCATTGCTTGCTGCTGCCGCCACTGTTGCAGTGTCAATGATGGCTGTGGCATGTTCCTTGGAGGCTGAATCTGCTGCCTCCTTGTCATCCCCCCAATGCAGTCTCTACAGCAGCCTCTTGGCAAATAGGAGACCCTGCTGGTCCCCGACACCCTTGTTCATGATATAGATATTTATTCCTCCCATATTCCTGATGTAGATCTTCACTCACCTCTTTTCTTGTAGAGGGAGGCACCGTTATGGTTCACTTCAGGCACCAAAATGTATTGGGCCGGCCCTGGATATAAATTGCAAGGCCCATAATCAGCCCAATCCATAAAGATGTTGTCCTATGTGACCCCCACTGAGATGGGACAGATGCGATACACAGGTTCATCATATCTGCTTCTGCACATCTCTAGAATTTGAATGAGGCTTGTGCAAGAGAACTTTCTGGTGGACTATACTTTGTGACTACAGAAGATTTTACTAGATTCCGGCGTATAAGATGACTTTTTAACCCCAGAAAAGAGGTTAAAAAGTCGGGGGTTGTCTTAGACGCCGGGTACTACCTCCGAGGCAGCAGTGGGCGCCGGGCGGCTTCCTCCCGACACAGAGACCACCATCCGCTGCTGCTTCGGAAGCTGCCAAAGCTGCTGCTGCCGCAGCAGTGGGCAGCGGGCTCAGCGCTGCGCCGGGGCAGCTTCCTCCTGCCCAGTGTATAAGACTGGGCTTATAAGACGAAACCCCAAATTGGCACTGCCAATTTGGGGGGGTCGTCTTATACGCCCAGTCGCCTAATACGCCGGAATCTACGGTACTCTTCCTGTTATTATTTTAATGGATCTTCTGAAACGAGCAAGCGTGATTGTGCTGGTACGTTGTAGGAATACATCTGCTCATTTGCCGTCTTGCGCAGGAGTAGCGTGTGCGCTTGCAAGTAGTCTGTGTACATTGAAATGGCTCCCAGAAGGTTGCTGGGAGGAGCTGCCTTCAAATTCCTTGGCAAAGGTTCCGCTGTTCTCTTTGGAGCCCTTCTTCTTTGAAGCCAGACCTGGATCTTGTGTCTGCGCTGACGTTTGAGAACATGAAGAGGGAGCCGCAGCAGGAGCCAAGTATCTGCCAGGCTGTGTCGGGAGAACTTTTATCATTTCTGTCAGAGACATCACAACTCGCTTGTCTTACCATACATCTTCCTAAATGTGACAGAATATTCAGCTGTTATTAATTGAATACTCTCTAATTTAATGGCTTAGCAGGAGAAAGAGTGGCTGGTTTGTTTCAACATGTATTGCCATTACAATGGTGTGTGTTGTGCTAGTGGAAGCCATTAGGAAGTGAAGTAACTCAATTAGGGTTAGTCATCTCAAATGGTGGAAACGCATGCACTGGCCCCAATCCTGCCTTCCTGTGTTCAGCTGTTTATGATAAGATCAAACCGGTTCTGCAGTTGCAGAAATCTCTGAAATAAATCCATCCAGCACAGAGGGGAGAGTTCAGTATTTCAAGAAACATTTAATTGATGCCATGCACTATGAGATAGTCTAACAGATATATATATATATATATATATATATATATATATATATATATATATATATATATATTCTAATTTTCTGGTCACACTACTGTTTTGGCTATAAGAAGTGGTAAGACTATAGTATGTTTATAACTGAACATGAAAACCTTGTTTTACCTTAAATACATCATCATCATTTTTTATCATTATAAAAAACTGTTTCAGAGTTGATACTTCAGACAAGGAATTTCAGGGCCTTCCAATTAAGTGCTAATCCTATGCTTACTCTCTGCTATGAAATTAAAGATAAAGGAAATGTCTCTTCCAAGGTCTGTTAAGGCAGGATCAAGTTCGTGGTGTGAAATTCAACAAAATCAGGCACATCCAAGACAGTATTGGAGAATTAGTCAAGAAGGGTCTGCTCTGAGGTGCAAGTCACAGGACACAGTATGTTAAAATATAACAGTGTTCCAAATGTCTGGAAGTGTGTGTGTCTGTGAGTCTGCTCACCTCTTACTGAAAAGCATGGGCAGGAGAGGTAGTATCTGAAAGGTGAGAGGGAAAAGAAGACTGTGTTAGGAGAATGACCATAGATCAATGACAGGCCATATGTTTTGCATGTACCAGAATCCAGGTTCAGACCCTGGCTTCTCCAGATAAAGGATTTCAGGAAGGAGGATTGGGTAAGGCCTGAGACCTAGGAGAGGTACTGTCTGTCAAAGTACTATCAGGGCAGTTAAATGTGATCAGTACTGTTTGCCCCTGCAAAAATTTCAGGGCAAGTATACTGCTTGATTTCCAATCAGGGCATGTTACACAACTTTCTGTCAAAATCCTGCAACTTTTTATACCGCAAATAGCCCAAGGTTTTTGTCTTGCTTTTGTCATGCTGTAGTGCAAGAGTAGCCCTCCAGATTGAAATGGCATACAGGCAGCGACCATATTCCTTGTGATCATAGCTGCTGACCCCAAAGTGCCCCAGAATGGGGCGGGACAGGCTTATATGTGCTCTGCAAACACGCACGGGGGTCAGGAATGGAACTCCCACACAAAATGATTGTGCCCTGTAATAATAAAAATGGGAAAGAATCACAGAACAACTAATAAAGCAGAATGATGTGTGGACAGAACAGTATTAATCCACGCGGGTGACGCTGTGGTCTAAACCACTGAGCCTCATGGGCTTGCCAATCGGAAGGTCAGCGGTTTGAATCTCCACAACGGAGTGAGCTTCCGTTGCTCTGTCCCAGCTCCTGCCAACCTAGCAGTTCGAAAGCACACCAGTGCAAGTAGATAAATAGGTACTGCTGTGGCAGGAAGGTAAACGGTGTTTCCGTGCACTCTGGTTTCCGTCATGGTGTTCCTTTACTCCAGAAGTGGTTTAGTCATGCTGGCCACATGACCCTCCGCTGCACATTACCAAATGTGGCAATTCACTGATGAATGTATGTACTGGCTCAATGGGAAAACTTTTAGAAATTCATAAAGAAAACACATTGTTGTAGCAATCTTCTCAGTTCCAATGGCATTTAGGACCCAGAGAAGTGAGGTATAAGGGGAGCAGTGAGTGAGCCCACCACAATCCCTGAGATGTACAGTCAGGTCTGCAGGACCTTCCCAAGGAGTCATGACCCGTGATATGCATTTGACTTGACTTGGGGACCATGAAACTGTAAATGCTTTCCTTTGTACATGTGACACACTGTATTTGAGTGACGGGCATGCCTGGATCTTAGGTTCTACATGAGGCCACACCTTTTCTGTGACATATCTATGATGTCTTGATGATGCTTCTGGAAATGTATTATGGGAAACTTTGGGAAACTTTAAAATACTGATGTAACCTTTGCTTGTGGCTTCTGACTGCTTCGTCTTTGTGGTAGTGGGAAGTTTTGTTGCAACAATAAAGATCAGGCTTACAGGCGGCTGTTTTGCCTCTATCTCCTTTCTTGCTTGTGACCTCCAGCCGGAACCAATGGGGGGGCCAAGGTTAGGCAACTGTGGGGTGCTCCAATGGCTCACTTATACAGGGTCTACATTCTCTATTTAACACATATATTTTACAGCGCACATAGACATGTGAAAGAAGGTGTGAAAAAAGCAAGTTCTGTGAAGGTGTGAAACCAGCTAGGGATGGTTTGGAAACAATGAAAATAAAAAGTTGCTAGTATCGTAATGCATCTATAGAAACAAAACTGTGGGACTGCAACATTTAGAACATTGTGTACAATTTTTTCCTCACCTCTAAAAGCATATGTTTTAGAGGAAATGTTACAATATTTAGGGGCTTTTTAGTTTAGAAAAAAGGCAAGTGAGTTTGGGGGGGGGCACAATAGAGTTAAAAACAGCATGGAGTAAGTAGACAGGGAGCTTATCTCATAATTCTGGGACATGCAGTGAAGCTGATTTGGAAGATTCAGGACGGCAAAAGAAGAGTACAGTGGTACCTCGGGTTAAGTACTTAATTCGTTCCGGAGGTCCGTTCTTAACCTAAAACTGTTCTTAACCTGAAGCACCACTTTAGCTAATGGGGCCTCCAGCTGCCACCGCACGATTTCTGTTCTCATCCTGAAGCAAAGTTCTTAACCCGAGGTACTATTTCTGTGTTAGCGGAGTCTGTAACTTGAAGCGTCTGTAACTTGAAGCGTATGTAACCCGAGGTACCACTGTACTCATTCACACAGCAAATAATTAAACTATGGAATTTGCTTCCGCCAGAGACAGTGATGGCCACCAACTTGGATAGCACTGAAAAAGGATTTGAGACATTTATGGGGGATGGCTATTAGCCGTAATCTGTCTCCATAGTTGGAGACAGTTGCCTCCATAGTTGCCTCTGAATGCCAGTTGCTGGGAATCACAATTGGGGAGAGCACTCTGGTGATGCTTACAGGTTTCCTACAGGCGTGTGGCTGATCACTGTGAGTTCAGAATACTGGACTAGATGGGCCATGGGTCTGATGAAGCTAGCCTTTCATGCATGTGGCAGCCTCACCCCCATCAAAAATATCCCAGGGCAATTTTTCGTTGAGTGACTTCTGTGTCCAGGGAGGGACTTTTGCTCTGAAGAGTAGGGTTTGCTGCTAGTGGTTGGGTGCTCTCTCCCTTTCCGCTCATCCCCATTCAGGCCTGCTTTACAAATAGATAGATCTTATGCACAATGCTTTTTTGACTATATCTGCTTCATCGGTTTAGGTCTGAGAGAAAATAATTTGAGGAACACTGATGAAGAATCTAAACATACTATAAATGCCAAGTTAACATATATGACGTGTGCCGAAGTAGCAGCCAGAATACAGATCTTTTTTCTGTGGTATGCGAATCACTCCATCGCTCTCTAGGATGCTTGTTAGCAAGCCACATGTTTTTGTTGTGTTGGTTGCCTTGGGGCAATCCACTCTTTGTTTCACCCGTTTAAATTGGAGCCTGAGGCTGGAGCATGGAAGGGCAAGGCCAGTGCCATTGAAAGCTGGGCAGAGGATTTCTCGTGGTTGTGTTTACCCCCGTTCTGCAGCAATACTTTAAACACAGACACTGCTGGCTTGCTGATCATTATTGCTTAAATATATCATTGCACTGTGTCATGGCTGAGGGCTAATGAAACTCCTGCACTGAGTGACTACAACCCGACTTGGTGAAAAGCAACATTGAAGACTGCAGGCGTTCCCTAAAGAGCCAGATTTTAGCTCTGTCAGATGCTGTGGATTGACCCGTATTCCACTGAGTGGAGGGTATTAGAGAGCATATGAAGTAGGGGTCATTGCCTAATGGTGTCTGCCAGAGACCAAGGGAAGGTGACTTTTTGGTGCTTGTGGCTCAGGAACAGCTTCCTCCCTCTGTAACAGACACCATTAACACAGATTCCAACAGCCAGGCAGCAGACAATAAGTAATGAAAAACAGGCTTAGAAATTACACCATTCTGCAGGTCTCTCTCCACTCTCCTCCACTCTTTTTCTTTTCTCAGAACATTGCCTTCCCCTGGTGAGCTACACCATTTGCAAGTTTAAATCTGTCTCTCTTCTTTCATGCAACATGTTCTAAATCCTTATTTGTTCTTAGTTTGATCCTCTGTGGCAAAAGAAACTAGCAGCAGCAGTTCACCTGAGGCCTAAATCACGCTGAATAGAGTGCTAGCATTTCTAACTTCTGTTTGTTGCATACCATTTGCATTTGTTAATGCAAGAGTCTCAGAAGGAAGAGACCTCATTCCAGTGTGGCACAGGTCAGAGTGAAGCAACCTTTTATGCACATGATTTTTGTATATCGCTCCTGTCTTGTTGAAATGCATATCTTGCGCTGGGTGGTTCAGACACAAGCCAGCAATCGGCAACATGGGTGGATGATGCCATGAATGTGACGATGCTGAACTGCACATTGGGTGGCAGCAGACCAGGATAATCCTATTTAAATGAGAAAGGAGTGGCCTGAATAGTTTACATGCCTAAAATGGACATTTTAGAAATACGAAACGTATTTGTAATTTAGTAAATAAGAAGAAAGGTTGCATCTTCTGCCAAAAATGCTCCTCAGCTCCTAGAGAAATTGTCATTGAATAACACTGTAAATTTACAAGGTGCTGCCAACATTTAAGATAGTAATTTTTAAAAGACATTGAAGTAATAACGTCTTTCAGTTTTGGACCATAATAAACTAGGGGGCATTGGGCGGAGGGCAGCTCTCAGTCACTTATCCTTTCTTTTTCTTTTTGTATATTGTTATTGATTTTCAAAAGCAATATATAGACACATAATAATAAAAATATTATCACTTCTTTCTAATATGGTTTTTGCATTCACCTCCCACATGTACGTCTCTAAACATGTTCAAGCATTCATAATCCTGTTTTTCTCCACAGGATTCTCCATGAGATTTTATGCTTTAACGTTTTATTTAGTCTGTGTTGCATCTTAAACCGAGTCTTCCCATTTGTCTTCGTTCAAGGTAATGTTCATTAGGGCTTAGAGTGCCATCCTATGTATGTTTACTCATAAGTAGGCCCCCCTGTGTTAGTTCTTATTGGACTGCAACTCTAGATTTAAACACAGAAATAAAACACTCTGCTTTTGAGCATGGGCAAAGTGCTACCCTCACCACAAATAAACTTTAATCAGCCCTAGATATTTGGTCAGCTACAGCCTAAACAACCTTCTAGCAATAGTAGATAGGTAGCCGTGTTGGTCTGCCATAGTCAAAATAAAAAATTCCTTCCAGTAGCACCTTAAAGACCAACTAAGTTAGTTCTTGGTATGAGCTTTCGTGTGTATCTGAAGAAGTGTGCATGCACACGAAAGCTCATACCAAGAACTAACTTAGTTGGTCTTTAAGGTGCTACTGGAAGGAATTTTTTATTTTGACTTCTAGCAATAATTAACCTCTTTATCTTCCCTGATGCTATAGATGAAGCTTCTTGTAGTATTGATTATATCAGCAGCTTTCTCACCTGTCTTGATATGATGGAGAAAGGCTAAGCACAGTGCCAAAAAGTCACATTTATCTTTACATAGTCAAGTAAGGTAAAACACTTAAGCGACAGTAGTATTGCCTCCATAAACAAAGTAAGGTATGGAATTGCCTCTTTTGGTTAAAACCTCTCCAAGGACTGCTGATCAATTAAAAGAGCTAAGTGGAGCAATTCTTTTGTCTTGTACACCATTCTGGATATGTTGCAAAACCACACATCCGTGCACTGAAAGTGCCTTTTTGTTTCGTTAATTCATGCACTAGAAAATCCAACTTTCTTTTCTTCCAGTGCAATCGTCACTTACAAGTCAGTTTTTTGTAACCCTGTCATTAAAATGCGAGGTAGCCTACAGTAATTTGAATATTTCATTCCGCCGGCTGCTAGTGCGCTCTGCCTTACAGATGGTGCTTGCTCCATCCTTCTGGACTGGGTTCAATTATAAATGAAAGTGGGGAGCTTAGATTTGTCTTTTTGTCTCTGCTTAGTTGGAATAACACAATAAAGCTTGATGGGTAGGATCTCCTCACACACCCCTCCCCTCTTGCCAAGATCTTTCCCCGCTTTAACTCTCTACTTGCCAGGGCTAAACTCACTTATCTCCAAATACTGACAAATGAACCCTTTGGCACTTCTTTTTTATTTTGTTTGATTTGGTTTTCAGTGTGCATCGTATGCATGATCAGCGAAGTAGAGAAGACACACATACTCCCTTCCCCAGTTGGGGCTCAATATTCTCCAATTCTCCAGTCTAGAAAACGTTGCTTTTCTCCTCTCTTGTTATTCTACGGGAGAATTTTGTGCTGAGTTCTGGAGGTCAAGTAGGGTGTTCCTTTAAATAAATGCATGAATAAATTCATCCTACAGGCTACATCTAAGGAGCCCAATTCTGGCAAGTGGACTTTCTAGTGCATGTTAGGTTTACTTAATATGCTGCATTGGTTTGTACCACAATTTGTTCAGTGTTTCTAAAAAAATTCTATTAAAACAAATGGATCTCTCCCCTTAAGAGCTAAGTTGTGATAGGGAATTGTGCTGGGAATGGCAAATGGATAACATTTGGGTGTAATTTCAGAGCACAGCTCCATCTGTGGGATTGGGTTAAAGGCATAGAAGAACGCAATAAGCGCTTTTTTTTTTTTTTTTGCAGGGGGGAAATACATATTTGAGGAGCTTTAGTTTTGGTGAGTTTGGAATAGGTAAGCTCATACACATATAAATTCACTTATTTATTAACACACGGACAGGGCAACTCCTAATGCATCCCAGGCACACAGAACATTTTGCCAGGAATACTAAGGGGAGGGCTGTTAGCAACAGATTCACACTGCAGCAGAAATGATACCAATTGGATATCAGGACACAAGCACCCATACGCAACTAAATAATACCAATGTCATTTAACACTACAGGTGTTAATATTACTTGGCCATGCATGTACCCTGATCATAATTATTCTCATTGGTATACTGACAGTAGTAACTATGATCTAATGAGAGGTGTTAATTATATTGTTGTAGTTAACTCCTCCTTGGTGGTAGACATGTACAAATGGTTATTCACCTATTTTAAGAAAATGATGTGTCTATCAGTGGTCATTTTTGAAATGCAATAGCCCATCATAGCTTATTTTGACATCAGTAAAGCCTTGGTCCCTGCAAGCCCAACATTGCTTTTTGAGCAGCGCTGCTTGCAGGGAGGACACTGGGAGCTGTTGTGTCTTTCTCACATCCTTCTGGGTGCAGGCAGGGGGTGCTCTGCTGCTGGTTGGACTGTAAAGACTGCACTTTATGTGGAAAGACTGCAGTCTTCTGCATAGTTACCTTGGGGTAAACTCCACTGAGCTCAGTAGTGTTCACTTCTGACTGCATCTGTTCATCTTGCAAAACACATGGAGCTTTAAGCAGAAGACCTTCAACAAGCTGAAATACAACAACTTTTTTTTAAAAAAAAATGTTGCCATTTAAACTGCTCACAGGGAGTAGGAACACCATCCAACAAAATGGAAGAAGTACCCAGCCTTTGCTGGACCTCTTTCTCCTGAGAACCAGTTGCTGGAAACCACAGAAGGGGAGAAGGTTCAGGCATCTGGTTGGCCACTGTAAGAACAGGATGCTGGACTAGATGGGACATTGGTCTGATTGTAATATTGTAATATTTATTTAAATAGTCCCAAAAAAGGCTTCCATTTTTCCATAAAACAGTCATCGTTAAGTTCTCTTATTTTAGCTGTTTGTTTTGCTGATTCAGCATAGTCCATCACTTTGCTTATCCATTCTTCTTTGGTAGGAATTTCCTCGTCTTTCCACAGTGGAAATATTTTAAATCTGCTTTTGGTCTGCAATTGCCAAGTGGTCCCCTGTCCTTTCTGAGTCACTCACTGCCCAACCACCCTCTTGTTCCTTGCACAACATCCCTGCTTTGTGCAGAATCCTATGAATCAGGCTGGCCCATCACTGGATGGGAGGTCCTTTGGGAATCCTGTTTTGTTTTGTTTTTAGCTCACTGAGCTCTCTGAAGGAAAGGTGGGAGAAAATTATAATTGTATGTTATATCATTATTACCTGTAGCACCATGATAATAATGATATATAAATTATGTTTTATAAGGAGTGCCAAACAGAGAGTTATTGATAACACTGCAATTCAACTGTTGCAGACTCATGAAATGAAGGGAGAAGGAGGCTGCCTGCTGCAGGAGGGTGAACAAGCAAACCGATTGCATGCGCTGCATTTCCTTTTCCCTCTGAGAAGCAAACATAATTTCACCTGAAGGAAGGACAAGGCTCTGGTGTACTTTTAATCTTATTTTACGTTTACAAGGACCAGATGGTTTGCTGGGGTATGATTTTGATCTGGTGCGCAGCAGGAGTTTTCTGCTCCCTTTTTTTCGGCCGCTGCCTGCTGATGTTGTAGGCTTTGCTTAACATAAGGCTGTCATCGTAAAAGAGGTAAAGCATATAAGAACGACCATCCGGCCAGGGACTGCCACATAGGGTCTCTGGTACCAGAGGCTGTTGGCTGTGACTACGCTGCCAGCTAACAGCTCATCAGCTTGCCCCATGCGCTTTTAAAAAACACAACTCAGAGGTTACTCAAAGATGGGTATCCGTTGAAAGAAAATGGGGGGGGGACACGCACACCGACCATTAGGATCTGCTCGCTTCATGCATTTCATCTTTGTTTAAATGACAAAACCAATCAAAGTAGATTTGCTCAGGTACTTACAGATGTGGAAGTCATCCTAACCTTAACCCTAACCCTAGGTATCTCTAGCTTGTGTAAAGGCCACAAGCCCTCAGAGAGACCAGTTTAAGCCAGGTGACTGTTTTTGTTTCAGTTGGTTGGTTAAACCTTATTTTGCATGGGACTGCACACATCCAGCATTGTTTGTATACCATGTCATTGATACCTCAGGAGCAAGCTTAGCGTGCCAGCACAGTGTAATCCACCCAGTGCAGAGATGCTAATAATGCAAGCATTAGTACATGGTGGTGCACAGGAAACAAACACTTGCAAAGTGTTCCCTTCCCTCCAGCATTTAGAATTCAGATCTTTAGCGGCACAGATGAGACAGAGGTTGCATCTATAGATTATGTTAGCTAATAAACAATAATGGATTTATTCTCTATCAGTGTGCCTAAACATTTTTTAAACTCATTTACACAATTAGCCTTCGCCATCTGCAGCCAGTTCTTAAAGTGAATCACTGCCTCTCTGAAAAGAAAAATTTTCTTTAGGCGAGGCTCCCTAGGGAGAGAATTCCACAAACAGCAGAAATCTCCCATGCCAGCTGAGGGCAAGCAGATGTGTATACACAACGAGGGCTATCTTTTCTAGTCTCAGATGGTCGAAAGGAAAGTTGGTAGAATGGTTAATCTTGACATATCCCTTCAAATCTGCATGTTGTTATAACTTGCTACTAAATTATGCAATTGGTGTTCAGATGGCAGATTTGGAGTTTTTGAGGACCCACAGATGCCAGCACCTTGTTTAATAGTATTCCTCTTATTGAAGAAAAACATCGTGACTTTGGTTTACTCCTGCTCCCACTTCTACCTCCTTGAGGTACAGTTACAGTCACAAGCATTTAATGCTTATTCAGGTGCGGTGAACCAAGCCGGCAAGTAACGGTTCAGCTAAAATACACTCAACAGTCAGACTCTGGTGCTCGGGGGGGGGGTGCTTCATGGGGAAGCTACCAGTTCCTGTGAGGTTGTTCTTCCTTTTTTCTGCCCACCTGAGGATGTGTGTGCTGGCCTGTTGAAGGCTTGCACATTAGTGGGATGAAGCAGCCTGCAAGGGGAGATGCTTTCTAGCTCAGGGTGGCCTTAGGTACAGAGACAGGATGGATTGCATTTCACTGCTGCAGCTGCAGCCTGCTAATCCCTCTCTGGTTAGGAAAGGGGAACTGCTTCATTAGATAAAGCCTCTTGCAACCTGGTGTGGGCTCCATGCTGAGCAAGGGCTCTGTTTGCATTTGGAATTAGTCGGCTTGGAGTCCATCCTCCCCTACCTTGAGTAAACTCGCCAAGAGGTCAGGGGTGTCAAAACAACCCAAAGGCTTCAAGCAAAGATATCTGAGGTCAGGTCAGGGACACCTAAAGGAGACCCTCCCCTGCAAGCACAGGAGGAGGCCCTTAAATATTTGTTTTAGTTTCTTCAAGGGGAAAAGAAGTTGACAAGATAATAGGATCCTGACAGTTTCGACCTCCTGGCTCCCAGGAGTTTGGCAGCTGGGTCAAAGATCAGCAGCAAAGTAATATTGTAGGGTAATTAAGTTTCCAAGGTTTACTTGCTTGTTTAATTATACTGAGAGTTGGAAGACAGCGAGGGAGGTCTCTCGCACCCGTGGTGGGATCTGCCGCTGTGCAATTTTCCTTTCCTACTTGGCTGTGGGTTTGGGTTTGTTTGTTTTTTCTAAAGGGTTGTGGAGTTGGGCATTTTAAAATCTGAATATCTAGGAATGAAATCTAGACTAATAAGTGGCTGCCATTTTTATTGTCCTATTCCTCCCTAGATGTGGCAATCCTTCCTAGCCACAATGAATTGGAAATATATTTTTTTCATGTATAAGGTTTTTCATATGTAGGTTTGCAGTCATTTGCAGCTGCTTGACTCTGCACTATCAGTTGCCTCCAGAACATTTTTTCCCAACCTGGTGCCCTGCAGATCTTGTTGGACCACAACTCTCATTATTCCTGGCCGCTGGCAATGCTATTAAGGGGGAAAGGCATCAAGTGGGCTTTCCTACATGTCGCTTGTGGTGATATCAGTGCAGCAGGGGAAGGAATTGTCCTAGGCAGGCAACAGTCTAAGGGTTCTCTGGCTGGAGTACTCTCTGCTTATGGGGCATGGGGAGGACCTGAAATGAAGCAGTGCATTCTGTACTTACATATTCATAAGCAGAGCAGCACCTTCAATCTCATTCTCTCTGTTCCTCTGTTGTGAGTGATAGCAAGGAGACAACCAGAGGGACAGGGTGCTAGATGCAGCCTTGCTCCAAGTTTTCCAATACACTGGCACTCTATCTGGGTTCCCATTGGATAAAACGTCCAGGTTTTGTCTTATAATTCTGTAGTTGACAACAAACATATTTGCATTTGATGCAGCATAAGAACATCGGAAGAGCCCTGCTGGATCAGGATGAGGCACATTTGGTCCAGTATCCTGTTCCCACAATGGCCCGCCGGATGCCTATGGGAACCACACAAGCAGGACACCACTCTCCCAATTTGTAATTCCCAACAACTGGTATTCAGAGGCATGCTGCCTCCAACAATGGAGTAGCTTGATAGAATCATAGAATTGTAGAGATGGAAGGCACCCCAAGGGTTATCTAATCCAAACCTTCAACGCAGGAATTTCAACTAAAACATCCCTGACAAAATGACCACCCAACCCTCTGCTTAAAACTCTCCAAGGAAGGAGAGTCCTCCATCTTCTAAGGGAGTTTGTTCCACTGTCAGAAAGTCCTTCCTGATGTTTAGTCAGAATCTCATTTCTTGTAATTTGAATCCATTGCTTCAGGTCCTATTCTCCAAGCAGCAGAAAATCTTCCATGTTGCAGCCCTTCAGATATTTAAAGATGGCTATCATATATCCTCCCTGTTTCCTCTTTTCCAGGCTAACCATACCCAACTTCTTAAATCTTGGTTTCCAGACCCTTGATCATCTTGGTTTCCTTCGCCGCACATGTTCCATCTTCTCAATCTCCTTCTTAAATTGTAATGCCCAGAAATGGACACAGTACCCCAGGAGTGGTCTGACCAAGGCAGGATAGAGAAGTACTATTACTTCCCTTGATCAGGCACTATACTTCTCTTTTATTTTAGGCTGTTGATGAGGCCTAGAGCAACATTAGGTTGTTGGGGGGGGGGGTTTGCTGCTGTTGACTCATAAAATCACAGAATCTTACCCCAAGGTATCTAATCCAACCTCTTGTACTTCAGGGTCTTATTTGCAGGGTCTCATTTGCATGCACTTTGCAGGGTGCCCAGCTGCACTGTAAGCAAAGTATTAAAGTTTTTTAAAGGGAATAATGGGAAGAGACCTGGGACCTAGTTAAAAAAAAACACACAAGGGTACAGGGGCCCTAGGCCACCTCGTAGCTACACCCCTAATTCTGAGGCGTTTGTTTTCACACTGCAACTGTGTGCAAACCACCTTCACCACACTTAAGACTGTGTCCAGGTCTTCCACAGGGGTGGAAATGCCCTGTGGCCATGGTGATATTCTATTCCCTCCCAGCCCTAGGAGCATCTCATGCCAACCACCCTTCTGAATGAGAAATCCCTGATTTCTTTTGGTTGACGGTTGCAGGAAGCAGAGCAGTGCCACTATGGATGCAATGTTACTGCCTCTTCCTCCTCTGGGGTGCCTTGATTTTCCCAGCACATTTTAAGCACAGTGGAGGCAGGAAAAAGCCCTTTTGAAAATCACAGACTAATCACTCCATCTGCTCCCGTGCTGCTTCTTGGAGCTGCCTGCCAGGATTCGCTCCTCAGAAACTAAGTAGCACATTATTTTCGATAAGTTGCAATCATTTACTTGAAAAACTCCTACCTGTTTAAATATCCCTCTTGGGGTGGGGGGGGGGGGAAGGAAAGCTATATGGCAAGTTGAGAAGAGAACCCTCTCAGCGTAGATTGCAATTAGAATTCCGGCGTCGTGTTTGTTCTGTGTGCAAATTCATTTCATTTGCGTGGAATGGTTGCCGGGGAGCGGAGGAGCAGCTTGAGCAAAGTTCCTGTTCAAGATTTCTGTGTTTCTCTCAACAAATATTTCCAGGAGCTAGAAATAGGGAAAAAAGAAATCCTGCCAAGTAACAGAATCCTCACTTGGAGACATCAATTAAATCTGCTGTCCTGAATTTCAAGATCAAAACCACACATTTAATTAAAATAAATTCCTCATTTTATTTCCTGTACTTCTGGATATACAAAGACATAGGGCGTTGGAAGGGAAAGTGAGGGTCATCTAATCTAAAGCCCTGCAATGCAGGAATCTCGACTAAAGTATCCATGACGCATGGCCATCTAACCCTCTGCTTTAGAGTCCACCACCTTTCAAAGGAGTCTGTTACACTGTCAAACAGCTTACTATCAAAATGCTCTTCCTGATGTTTCTTGAATCTCCTTTCTTGTAACTTGAAGCCACTGGTTTGAGTCATACCCTCCAGAGCAGCACTTTAGATATTTGAAGATGGCTATCCTATCTCCTCTCAGTCTCCTCTTTTCCAGGCTAAATATATCCTGCTCCTGCAGCCAATCCTCATAAGGCCTGGTTTCCAGACCCTTGACCATCTTGGTTGCCCTCCTCTGCACACATTCCAGCTTGTCAATCTCCTTCAATTGTGGCACCCAGAACTGGTCACAGTTCCCCAGGTGTGGCCTGACCAAGGCACAATAGAGGAGTACTATGACTTCCTTTGAATGGGCACTATATTTCTGTTGAAGCAGCCTAGAATAGCATTAGCTTTTTTTGCTGCTGCACCACACTATTGTTTCATTTGAAGCTTGTGGTCTACTGTGACCCAAGCCAGCTGTCCCCCATCTTATATTTGTGCAACTAGTTCTTCCTGCCTAAGTAGAGAACCTTACATTTGTCCCTATTGAAATTCATTAGTTTGGGCCCTGTTCTCCAATCTGCTAAGGTCATCTTGAATCCTGATTCTGTCTGCAGAATTGGCTACCCCTCCCAGTTTAGTGTCATCTGCAAATTTGATGAGCATCTCCTCAATTATTTCATCCAAGTCGCTTACAAAGACGTTGAACAACAACGGGCCCAGGTCAGAACCCTTCTGCACCTTACTTGTCACTTTTTTCCAGGATGGTGAGAAACCATTAATGAGCACTCTCTGGGTTTGGTCAGTCAACCAGCTACAAATCTACCTAGTAGTTACTCACATTTTATCACCTCTGCAGGAATATCATGAGGGATTTTGTCAAAACCCTTACTGAGATCAAGATACACAATGTCCACTACATTCCCCTGATCCACCATATGTGTAACTCCATCAGAAAAGAAATGAGATTTGTCTGGCATGGCTTGTTTTGGGAAATCCATACTGTGTCTTGGTAATCACAGCATCCTTTTCTAAGTGTTCACAGGCTGCCTGTTTAATTATCTGTTCAAGGACCTTTTCTATTATTGATGTCAAGCTCACTGGTTGGTCACCTGGATCTTCTTTTTCTCCCTTTTTGAAAATGGGGACAACATTTCCCCACCTCTGGTCCACAGGGATCTCTCCTGTTCTCCAAGAATTCTCAAAGATATAGGCTCTGAGATTACATTCAAAAGTTCCTTGAGGACCCTTGAGTGCAGCTCATCAGGTCCTGGAGATCTGAATTCATTTAAGGTAGTTAAATGTCCCCTTACCACCACTTTTCCTATTTGGGGCTGCCACTCCCTCCTTCCATCCTTATTTCTGTTATCACCAGGCATTGCTTTCCTTTTGGGTAAAGACAAGAGGAAAAGTAGGTGTTGAACAGTTCCACCACCTCTCCTTCACCCAATATCATTTCTCCCTCTTCTCCACACAGAGGACCAATTTTCTCCCTCCTGCTTCAAACATAGCCAAATAAAGCTTTTAAATTGTTTTGGACCTCTCTTGACCCACCTGACCTCCCCACAACTGTTGGCTACTCTTCCTTCATGGTTTCCCCTTTCTTATACATACCCTTCTTAAATTTCAGCTCGTTTGTAAACTCCTTATGCAGCCACACTGGTTTCTTTAGATGCCTCCCACTTTTCTTTCTTGTTGCAATTGTCTGCATTTGTGTCAGCAGTATCTCACCTTTAAGAAACTCCATCCATCTTGGACTCCTGTCTCTTTGAGTATTTCTGACCATGGGATTTCACCCCATAGTTCCTTAAGCTTTTTGAAATTAGCCTTCTTATAGTCCAGTGTGCATGTCTGACTCCACTCAGTTTTCCGTTGCCTGTATATAATGAAACCCAAGAAAACGTGATAACTTTCTTCCAAAGATCCCAGTACTTCCACTTGCATCAATCAGTTCCTCCATGTTGATGAGGACCAGATACAAGAGAGATGATCCCACTGTTACTTTTTCCACATTCTGGGAAATGACATTGCCAAAGCGGCAAGGGGCACAACCTCCCACTAGCCCATGATCTTGATCTTTGCAGTCTTGGATCAAATAGGAATGGTGGGAAAGAAATTGCGTCATGGGATTTACAAAAGGAGGGCAAACCCAAATTCATGAAATATTCACACATTGCAGTTCGATTAGGACTTTCCCAAGAACCCTGGAAACTGTAGTCTTGTGAGGAGGGCAAATAATCTCTGAGTGAGACTACGCCCTCACCAAACTTCAGGTCCCAGGATTCTTTGGAGTTAAACCAGGTTTAAGCCAATACAATCTTGTAGTGTAGGTGTAATCTCATATATTCAGAAATCTGAGCAAGAAGCCAGAAGTAAATGCATGTATAATGAAGGGGCAACTGAACAATCAACTGCACAGCAGTAGCAAATCTTTACTGCACTTACAATGGATGCCTTGCTGCTCTGTCACCTTGATTTCATAGCACTTCTGTTCCCAAGCACCCAGGAACATTCTCAACACATAACAAATTGTCTGTAGTTATTATTATTTTTATTATGGGGTTTGTTGGTTGTTAGGCAATTGGTTAGGTATGAGATGAAGATGTAATGGCTTCAGGTGTTACAAAGCGTTCAAGCAAGGATGGCGAGAAGAGCAGCCATTTCCCATTGTGGCTTCTCGGAAGAAGGGGGATCTCTCCTGACTCTCAGAAAGGCAATGAGGTCGAGAGGCCAGACATACAGACTATCAAGGGATGTGATATTTCCCTAAACAATTATGTAGTCAGTTATCAGTTATTGTTTATCATTTCTGTAACACATCTCAGTAAATAACTACTTTGCCGTTCTCTTCTTTTGCTTTGGTTTGTCTTCCTAGTAAGTGCTCAACTGCTCAAACTCAGCAGCCCTTTTTCTTTCTCTGACCTGTCTTGGGACAGGTAGATTATGTCCCGGTTGCTCATTCTGCAGATTGACAGAAAACAGCTCTTTGAGCCAGCTGGCAGGTGGGATGCTAATGCACTCAGCGGCTGACTCCATCAGCTCTGGAGACCTGCCCATGCCCTCCTATCAGGGATTCTAGTTCACTGGGTCAGGGCTGGATTCTTTGCTAATGAATTCCAAATGATGTATTTCGTTTCTTTGCTTTTGTCGGTAAGCAGGAAAACATCTAGATTCTTTTATTGGATTTTCATTCTTTTTATCTGAGTCCTGTAGTGATCGTACAAGATTCAACATTGTCAAACCACTAAAATGCTGGAACCTTTTGAGAGGGAACTAGCTGTTCAGTTAAACTTTGTACTATTTAGAATTTCCACTCATAGAATCATAGAATTGTAGAGTTGGAAGGGACCCTGAGGGTCAGCTAGTCCAACTGCCTACAATGCAGATATCTTAACTAAAGCATTCATGACAGATGGCCATCCAATCTCTGCCTAAAAACCTCCAAGGAAGCAGAGTCCACCACCTTCCAAGGAATCTGTTCCATTGTCAAACAGCTCTTACCATCAGAAAGTTATTCCTGCTATTTAGTTATTTATTTTTATTTATTTTTATTTATATACCTCCCACCATCTGAGGATCTCAGAGTGGTTCACAAGATCCCTTTTCTTGTAACTTATCCCCGTGGTTCACATCCTACCCTGTGGAGCAGGAGAAAGCAAGCTTGCTCCATCTTCCATATGACAGCCCTTTAGATACCTGAATATGGCCATGATATCTCCCCATTAGTCTCCTCTTTTCCAGGCTAAACATACCCAACCCGCTCACCTTTCCAGACCCTTGATCATCTTGGTCGCCACCATCTGCACATGTTCCAGCTTCTCAGCCTTTTTAAATTGTGGCACCTATAACTGAAGACAATTGTCCAAGGCAGAATTGTGGTCAGACCAAGGCAGAATAGTGCACTATCATTTACCATGGTCAGGCACTATATTTCTGTTCATGCAGTCTAGAATAGCATTAGCTTTTTTTTGCTGCTGCACCATACTGTTGACTCATGTGAAGCTTTTGGTCTACTAAGACCAGGATCCTTTCCACACGTTCTACTGGCAAGCCATGTGTTCCCTATCTTTTATTTGTGCAGCAGGTTCTTCCTGCCCGAGTGTCGAACTTTACATGTACCCATATTGAAATTCATTTTGTTAGTTTTGGCCCTGTTCTCCAATCTGTCAGTCATACTGAAGCCTGATTTTGTGTTCTGCGGTATTAACTACCCTCCCAGTTTGATGTCATCTGCGAATCTGATGAGCATCCCCTGAATTCCTTCATCCAAGTCGTTTAGAAAGACACTGAACAACAATGGGCCCAGGGCAGAACCTTGCGGCACCCCACTTGTCACTTTTTTCCAGGATGATGAGAAACCATTAGTGAGCACTTTGGGGGTTTGGTCAGTCACCCAGCTACAAATCCATTTAACAAGTAACCTAATCCAGCCCACATTTTACTAGCTTCTCTGCAGGAATATCCTGAGGGACTTTGTCAAAATCCTTACTGAGATCAAGATAAACAATTTCCACTGCATTCCCCTGATCCACCAAGCTTGTAACACCTTAAAAATAAAGAAATGGAATTTGTCTGGTATGACTTATTTTTGAGAAACCCATGCTTGGTCTTGGTAATCACAGCATCCTATTCTAAGTGCTTGCAGACTGACTATTTAAGAACCTTTCCTGGTATTGATGTCAAGCTGACCAGTCGGTAGCCACCTGGATCTCCTCCCCCCTTTTCCTTTTTTAAGATGGGGACAACATTTGCCTGCCTTCAGCCCATAGGGACCTCACATGTTCACTCACATGATTCCTTGGAGGCAAAGGGATGAGACTTGCAAAATGCTTATCATGAATATAAAGGCAGAAACACAGCCATGCAGGTCTCCTTTGCTATTCACTATAAGCAATGTCCTTCCTTAGCAAGCTTCCTAGGAGTAGGTCCCACCCACTGGACATTCTGAATACTACTCCAGCACTCGGGGCTTCTACGTGTCAGCTTCCAGTAATGGTGGGGAAAAGTCCCCCAGTGAGCTTGTTAAAGGCCATACTATTTTCCAGCGTGCAGAAAAAGCTTGATTATTTCTGTGCCCAATCTCAATAAGGTCATCAGGAGTAAATCGGGATCCATTCCCTCCCTCCCTTTTTGGTAGGAGAGTATCAGATGTAGGAGAGGAGAAGACCGTAGGGAGATTGCCCTCTCTTCTTTTTTATCTTTGCTTCTGTTGTGGCAACAGCAGCCATGGAAAGTAGAGGGCGAGGGATGAAGACTTGGAGGGATAGTTTAAATTAATCAGTAGCTCAAATTTTAATCCAAGATGAAGAACAACTTTCAGTATATACATCCATACAGTGTGTGTGTGTGTGTGTGTGTGTGTGAGAGAGAGAGAGAGAGAGAGAGAGAGAGAGAGAGAGAGAGAGGGTGTATGTGAACACAAAGACACACATATAAATACATGGAAACAGACACATATACCAGTGGGTTGTAGGAAGGAATCTTGGGCTTATGCATTCACGCCGTTTTATGCTTGTAAAAAGTCCTGGACGACCCAGGTGCTTGTCCCACCACTGTGCACCCCATTTTGCCTAGAGTGAGGGGCAATGTAAGCCTGAGAGTTGCTCCGGTACTTCACAATAGGTGAACCCTTTTCACTAGAGGACAGCATCTGCAGGCTGAAAATTGCACATGGATGCTGTCCCCCAACAGATAAGGGCTTGAGGTCAAGGCAAAATACAGACCTGGAGTGGAGAGAAAGAGGAATTCAGAGAGATCCATACTCCTACGTGGACCCATAGCTCTTTTGAATAGGGTTAAAAGAGGCAGTTCTTTGTCCCTGGATAGAACAAGTGAGCTAATTCTGACTTTGCCCAAGAAGACTGACTCCGGAGTTCCTCTATGTTTCCATGACACAGTTGGATAAGAAGCAGTTGGATATTGTGTCTGGGAACAAGGAGTGTGCTCTCTTCATGTTGTTTTTTATTATTACAATTATTTGTTCTTGAAGGTGTGCCGCTCCTTTGTGAAGAAAGAGTACCCTCTAGTGGATGTCTGAATGGCCAGCAGGTTTTCAGACAGTTATCTCTGTCTTCCTGATTCTTTAATTTGTGTCCTTTTCTCTCTCCCCCCTGCCCCCCCGCCTTAAATATTGAGTAATAAACGGGCACTCTATAGAGTTAACTTTAGGCAAGAAGAGACAGTGTGAAATGTTTAAGTGTTTACAGCACCTCTCTTGCAATGCTGCGTACAGACTGAAAATGACATGAAATTGTGCTATTATTTCTAATATCTTTTCAATTTTAACTCTTTCTGGAATTTGCCAGACAGACACTTTGGGGTGCTGTAAACCAGAAGAAACAAGATAGGGGGAAGTCTGGTACCGGTCAGGTTGCCTGTGTGTTGCTTATGCAGTGTGTTGCTGTGCGGAAGAAAGGCGGGTTGTACTCTGATCAGGATGCTGAGCTCTGTGTGAAGAAATTACTCATAGGTCGCCATCAGCATAACAGCTTTCTGGACTGTCACATCAGTGCTGTGCTAACCCAGAAGCACAGGAAGAACCCCTCACCAGTAAACAAGAATATCTTTCTTACCTTGAGGTTTTTTGCTTGTTACTATGTTATGTGGTTTTGCGTTTTTGTATTGTAAACTGCCCTGCGATCCTCGGATGAAAAGCGGTATAGAAATTGAATAAATAAACAACTAAGTTGGAAAGCTGACCTTTGGTGGATTCCCTTCTGTTAGGTGGACTGTTACATTCAGAAAGAAGATCTTGGGACTTGGAAGCCACGGACTTTGTCCTGCACACATCACTTATTTGCCTTTTCCAAGATTGCACCACAAGACAAAATCACTGTTGTATTTGCAAGCACTTCTTCTAGATGGCCAGATTGGACCCTTTCTCTTAAGCAGGTGCCTATAAATGGGGAAAGCACTTAAAAAAAAAAAAGCTTTCAGCATTTTGGAGCTAAAAGGCATGCTTAGGTAAATTCAAATTAGTTCTGTGAACAAAAAAAGAAGCGACAACTCAAGTCAGAAGCACACACGTAGTAGGAATCTGTTGTTTTGCTAAATTTACACCGCTTTGTACTAGCTACGGTTCCAGCTATGTAAATGAAACATCCTCCAAATTGTCAGTTCACCAGCACTGTGCTTTACTAAATGGCTTCCTGTTTCTACAAAATGTGTGTTATTATGCCCTACTATTATATATGTATAAAACTATATATTAGCAAACCCAAACTAGATTATCATAATGCTGTTCCATCTGAATGCGTACCTAATAGCATGGCATAATAGCATTTTCTCTATGTGAGTGTGTAAAGATTCATATTATTTTCACAACTGTCATTTCCATCATTCTACTCCTTCCTGAAGTTCCAGGCTGGAGTTTTGCTGTCTCTGGAGGCTGCCAGCTGTGTGTTCGTGCCTTACCCTTTTAACTAACATTGTACATTTCAGGCAGAGTGGGGAAAGGACTGGGCAAGGGAGGCAGATGTCAATGAAACAGGGGCCTGATGATACGCAGTTGATGTGGCTGTTGCATTAGGAAATGGATTGTCTAAGATGAGTGTTAGATCTGTGGCGTTGTAGGTGGGGCTAATTATATTAAAGAGAGGTAAAGAAGAGCTTTAAAATATTCCCTTTGTCCTCAGTCCCCATGTAGGACTTTCAGAAATAAATGCTTGGACACATTGGCCTTCTCAACACCTTTCCAACTGCATTATTACCCAAAGAATGTGTGTAATCATAATGAAAAGGATAATGTAGGATATGCAGGATTTACTTATGCAGAGAGTGGCTGGGGAAATCCAGTCGGATGGGCAGGGTATAAATAATAATAATAAATTATTATTATTACTATTATTATTATTATTATTATTATTATTATTATTATTATTATCATCATCATCATCATCATCATCATCACCACCACCACCACCCCCACCATCTATAAAGAGGCATGTCATATGTGTCCAATAAGTGTTTGTTTTGCATGGGTTAAAGATATATTGCTCAGTAATAATACTTAGGTTTCCCCATCTTGAACTGTTTGCAAAGATAAATTCATTGTGTGTTTGTATAGACACATGGTAGTTCAGACACTGATTACTTAGATTTTTTTTATATGGACAGTATCTCCCTTCTGAAGCCTACTCCCACTTTAGTGTGATTTTTCGGCAAATGCTCTTTATGAGACAAGCAGGCATCCAATCCCTTTCACGTTTTAATCCTTAGTATCTCTCCTGTTTTCTTTCCCCATTTCTTCAAAAGGTTTGTAACAGGGTTCACAGGATGCGTGGTAGACAGGGAAGAGTAATCTTTTCCATTGTTACTGCTCCTTTACATCCTATTTAGAGTGTGCACAGGGTGAGCTTTCATTCTAGTACCCTGATCCCAAATATTGGTCGTCATCATTTGCATCAGTGTTTGCATGCCAGATCCATTCAAGACTAAGCCTGGGAGCAATAATGGGCCAGAGACAAGAGTGTGGGTTAAATATGGCTACCACCTTATTGGTAAGCCCCTGTTTTGGTGTGGCCTTGGGCAAGTATCCATCTATCAAACAGCCTAGCTGGGGAAGTATCATGGATTGGCTGGGTGCAGAGAGTGTTGGGAGGCACCAGTTGGAGAACCCCCAAGGGAGCGCCCATGGGAAGACGGCTCAGAGCCAGGGAATGGGTGGTGGAAAGGTCATATGCAAGGGAAGTTACAGGACTTAGTGAGCAGGACGAGTCGGGGGCAGAGAGCAGTTCAGACTCTGAGGCAGGTCATTGTACCGGTATTATAAATAGGAGTCAAAATCCAAAGAAGTGCTTGAGACAGTTCACACCAAGGCCTTAGGCATTTCCCTTCCTTTGAACAGATGGAGTTCATGTCGAATTCAATATTGCTTTTGAAATCCCCCTGAGTTTCAATAGTAACTTTCTGTATGAAAGAGGGTAAGGGGAGGACAACCGCTCCAGTGAAACAAATATAAAGCCTCTTGTCCCCAATATATTATGAATTCATTAACATTATACATTTGGCTAGGGTGCTCTTCTGGTTTTTTGCATTGTCATTCATTGATTTTGCTTTGTTTGCTGCCGGGCTTCACAAACTGCAGTGCACAATCACACACACTAAAATGGCATAAAGTTGAGGCATGGATCCTAGATTGCAGCAGCTCTGATTCATTAGATTTCTCACATTTATCTTTGAATCTCAACATGGTCGTCTAACTAATATCTTCTATATGCCTGGCAACATTGCTTTATCGTTGCTTTTTGCTTTATTGTCATTGCTTTTTATTTTTATTTCACGTTACCTTTCCTGTGTTGGTTTTGAGTTGCCCTCGCATAAGTGAAATTTAATCGCACAAAAAATGCTCAAATCTTTGAAAGGATTTGTGACTTGACCACTATCGCTTTGAAGCAATTTAAGGTATTTAATTTTTGAGTTCTGGAATGCCCCCCCCCCCACCTTTAAATGTGCTTTCTGCCAAAAGTAATTTAATTATTCAGATTTTCGCACAGGACCGGGGGAAATAGTTCTTTGAAGCGATCTCATGATTGTGAAAGTGCTGCATTGAAATCAGTTGTCTCCATTGCTTTTCTGAGAGTGATCGGTGAGCCAGGGGTATTGAGGTTTAAACCAGAGTGCTTAGCCTTGAAAGACTGGCATGTGGGCCTCTGCTGCGACTGCTCTACCTTGGCGGCTGGCTTGGTCTTTGTGCCTCTGCTGTGCATTGCTCATTCCTTCCTATAAACCAGCTGTTAGCTTCTTGTAACCCCCGTGAGATTGAAGTTGTACTGGACCAGTCTGAACTACTTTTGTGCTGAAAATTTCTGTTGTGTCTTTTCAACAATTCTGCACCAGTTCAATGCCCCCTCCCCAAGGAGAGGATTAATCTTTGAGGAATTGGTAAACGCTGATAATTTTATTTTATTTTTTAATCAATAAGTGTTTGCTCTTACTTTAACCAAATGAGCATCTGACTCGAAGCTGGAATCAGCTGTGCATTTTCATTTGGCTCATAGAACCTCTGTTGACGATAAATAAGAGATCCGGCTGAGATGAAAATCTCCCCACGCGGTGGTGGACCATTCCCCATCCACCCCATCCCCTATAGGGTGGAGGGTATTCAACAGCACTCAAGAAATGGGCAAAGTCTAAGAATTTTCAGAGTGCTGGTGCTTACCTTTAAATTTGATGTGGCCAGAGATCTTTCTTTCCTTTGCCTTCTTTCTTACATTGAAAAAAAAAGAAAGGCTTACCACAGCTTCAAGCTGTTTTATGAAACAGCATTCATGTAGTACCCAATGGGGACAGCCGTCTTTCCACTTGCCCAAGAATGTCCCTGGGAATTATTCTACGTCATGATGACATAGGGTCATTCTCAGGGGCATTCTGCTGAAAGCAGCCAAGCTGAAACATGGCTTATTTGGGGGAGAAGAAAGAATGTGGTTTTCGTCACCAACAGTGTCTCTGATAGTTGGCCTTTGGCTGAAGGTATTGTGTGTGTGTGTGTGTGTGTGTGTGTGTGTGTGTGTGTGTTTTCTGATGGTATAGCATACAAAGTTGGCATTCTGACAGCACAGCAACACACCAACCAGAAGTATAAAATTGCTCTGATAAAGCAGTGAAACTTGGTTACTGTTTATCCTGCTGTGCTGGGGAGGTGGTAGCAATTCCCAGAGCCTCTTCAGGCCAGACCCTGCACATCTCCCAGCTGGGGCTGCCAGCTGAGCTTTGGAAGATGTTGTCTCAGCAAATGGCCAGGGTCATTTGAAGGCTTAAGAAGACTGGTAAGGCCTTCTCTTCTGGTGGCTCCATCCTCATGGGAGAGCTGCCTACAACCTTTCAAGAGCTCATAACTTATTCTGCAGTCGCATGCTCCAGCACAGCCATGGAACAGGGGTAGCTACATGGGAGTCACCCCCAAAATCTAAGCATGACAAAAGAGCTGCATCTTCAGGCTGAGATGGTAGTAGAATGGCGAGGGTGTCCCATCAGAGGGGTGCCTATGAGTCCTCTGATTCTGCATCCTCCTCAGAGATGCTGCTGCTGCTGCTGCTGATGATGATGATTTTATTATTTGTACCGTGCCCATCCGGCTGTGTTTCCCCAGCCACTCTAGGTGGCTTACAGCACAAAAAATTTAAAACATTAAACATTAAAAATCCCCCGATACAGGGCTGCCTTCTAAAAGTCAGATAGTTGTTTATTTCCTTGACATGTGATGGGAGGGCGTTCCACAGGGCAGGGCATTCCACAGGGAGGGCGTTCCACAGGGCAGGCACCGAGAAGGCCCTCTGCCTGATTCCCTGTGACCTCACTTCTCGCAGTGAGGAAACCGCCAGAAGGCCCTCAGAGCTGGACCTCAGAGAGATACTAGGACCCGGCTGCAGGGGACTTGACACAACTTTAATTCGATTAATTTACCAGCAACAGTTCCTTTGTGTTTATCTTTGATGTCTCCTTGGAGAGGTATGAAAGAAAGGTGTTTAAAACAGAAACTGTAAAAAAACCCATAACGAAACAAAAACACACACACAATCTCAATTGACTGTATTGAACAAAATTCAAAATTCTGCTTAGTGCTAATTTTCTGTTTTTATGACAGTAGAATACAACCATTCAATGGTCAGATATGTTAGGGATGGGCAGATGCATGACACTCTTCCAAAACTTAACAACAAACAAGAGGCGGATTGCAAAAAATTGGGAATGGTTTTCATAATTCACTCCGCAGCACTTCGCTGCCTGAACCTCAGAGGGCTGTCTGAAGTTGTATCAGATGCAGGGAAGAGAGTGGTGGATTGCTGTTTTACAAAAACAAAGATGCCACTTCAAGGCAGAGTGTGTACCAAGCAATTGTCCTGATTTTTCACAAAAGTTATGCGTAGGTTATGTGACGTTGCTGTCAAGTAAGTAGTTGTTGTTCTGCACCTTCTGTTGTAGATTTCCATCGCTTTTCTTACTTCAAAAAGTCTGCCTTTTTTAAATTTAAAAAGTGCATTAGCTATTACCATTTACCAGCGGGTTGTGAAAGTGCACTTTTATGGTTGTGCAGTTCCAAATGTGTGAGAGAGCCGTACAACAGTGTGACAGTCTGCACTTGTGGGCACTAGCAGAGAGAGAGAGAGAGAGAGAGAGAGAGAGAGAGAGGATGCAGAGCTGTGCTGATTCAGATCTAGTTACTGACTGTTCTCACCTTGATCACCATACGTTTGTGCAACCCTTGGAAATCTGAACATAAACAATTGCTCCATAATTATTTTATAACTGGCTGCCTGCTTTGAAAATACAGCACTGAGCCTTCTTTGCCATAAATGCAGAGCATGTGTAAACAGTCTTCTTGTCTGGTCTTATCATGTGAAGAACATGATGCCCCCAATAACTAAGTGTCCCCTCGAATTGGCCTCACATCCACCTTCCCTGTCACAGCCTCATGTGGCTGACCTGCAAAAGCTGCATATGTGACCGGAATTGGCAACAGCCTACAGGGTCTGACCAGCCGCGCACACAAGGGCATGGCATTTTACTTATTTACTATTTGAATGCACTGGCTGTAGCTTAACTCTTGTTGTGCCAATTGTAGATGGTTTTGCTTGCGCCAAAGTGGTGGTTGCTGACCGAATGTTGTCGTTTATCTGTAGTGCAGGCATGTCTAGCTGTGGGTCACTGTGAGGGGAGCAGCCATCCCCTTCCCCACCCTGTAAATTGCTTTACCCCTTTTAGGTCTCCATTTCTTGCACCCTCCCCAAAATAGCTTCTTTCTCCCAAAAACTATTCTGAAGTGAAGTGAAGAATTTCATTTTAAAATAAAGTAAATGCCTTTTAAAGACAATATTATGTTTGTTTGGTTGGTTGGTCGTTGGTTTGGTCAGTAGACAGAACTATTGCCCTCCTTCAGATGGCCAGGCTTTGTCTAGAGACTTCTAGTTGCTGACAACTTTCAGATGGTTTCCCTGCACCAGAGAACAGCAAAATAATATAATTTATCATTTTTGTGCCTAACTATTAAGCCATATTCATAAAGGAAGATATTTTATTAAAATTATTTGGTACCCTGATCTTCAGCCTTTTATAACAATTTATGAGAAACAACAGCAGACAACAATAAAATACATAAATATTGTTAAGGCAGACAAAGCAGCAGTGTACATCATTTTAAAAAGTATATAGTGCAATAAAAGACACCTTGATATATGAGAAAAACAACAATGAGAAGAAACACTTTAGAAACCAGCAGTAATTTAAAAGTGGGCAACAAATTGGAAGAGTAAAATAAATACTAAAAACAACCGGAAACAACAAAAAGTCTTCAGCAAGTGTCTGAAGGCTAAAAGAGATGGGGAGAAAATTTAACAAAAGTTCATTACTTGGTGCTGAATGACATCAGCTCAATGCCAGTTGAATCTCCCTGAGAAGAAAACTCCAAAGCTGGGGTTGCCACCATCAAAACAGCCCTTTCTACAGTCGCCACCCACCTTTCGGTCAAAGTTGGGGATACACAGAGAAGGATCTCTGATGATGACGATACTCAGAAGGGTCCCCACAGGAAAGGGCAGTCCTTTGTAGGACTGTAGAGGTTTATATCTTCGTATGCAGATACTCATTGGCGCCTACTCCTAGATACTTAGGAAGCGGTTGCTATCATTCCATGTTTTAATCTATGCATTTCCCTTTTGTGCTTTCTCACAGTGTTGAGTATTCGAGGGGCTCAGGAGGAGGAACCAACAGACCCCCAGCTAATGCGACTGGACAACATGCTTTTAGCAGAAGGGGTAGCAGGCCCTGAAAAAGGAGGGGGTTCAGCCGCTGCGGCTGCCGCAGCCGCAGCTTCTGGGGGTGCCGGCTCGGACAATTCTGTGGAGCATTCGGACTACAGAGCAAAACTATCTCAAATTCGACAGATCTACCACACCGAGTTGGAGAAATATGAGCAGGTACTAATCTTGTGCGTGGCAGTTTCCCGTACCACAGTAGAAGCCAACATAAAATGTTGGACTGCACACAAAAAAATCCATGGTCCTGTGGATAAGGTGCTAGATCTGGGTTCGAATTCCACCTTATCCTTGTTCTCGGAGTTTATGCACTCAGCAGAATAAAGCAGCAAAGCCATTTTTAGAACAGTACCACTTCATGATGCAGGTGGAAGAGTTTCATACATGGGTAGGCAAACTAAGGCCCAGGGGGCCGGATCTGGCCCAATCGCCTTCTAAATCCGGCCCGCAGATGGTGCAGGAATCAGCGTGTTTTTACATGAGTAGAACGTGTCCTTTTATTTAAAATGCATCTCTGGGTTATTTGTGGGGCATAGGAATTCATTCATTATTATTTTTTCCAAAATATAGTCCGGCCCTCCAAAAGGTCTGAGGGACAGTGGACCGGCCCCCTGCTGAAAAAGTTTGCTGACCCCTGGTTTTATAGATCCAAATTGGGATGCTCTCTATAAACAAAGCTTAATATAGAAAAATAACATTTTGGGGAGGACTGGTTTGTTAATTTTTTTATTTATCAAATTTCTATCCTGCCCTTCCTCTCCAAGGACTTGGCTGAATCCCTTTTCTGGAAATGCTGGTTTTCAACATGCAGGGGGATTTGTTTGTGGAGAGCATTCCTACAGGCTGCCTCCTCAACTAGATCCTAAAATGATGCAGTCCAGGAAAAGCTTTGCGGCTAATCATGATAGCACATCGTCTCACAGGACTACTCTGATGTTGGATTTGATGGTGAAGGATTCTTAAGACAAGCTGCATATGCAAATAATGTTTAGAGAGTTCACATCCCATTAACATTACTCAGTTCCTGCAATGCCGGAATCTCAACTAAAGCATCCATGGCAGATGGACGTCCAATCTCTGCTTAAAAACCTCTAAGGATGCTTCATATAAGATTCCGGCAATGCAGAGAATTGTACTAGATGACCCTTAGGCCCCTTCCAACTCTGCAATTCTATGACTTCCTTTCAGTCTCCTCCTTCCCAGGCTAAACATACCCAACTCCTTCAACCGGTCTTCATAAGGCTTGGCTTACAGACCCTTGATCATCCTAGTTGCCCTCCTCTGCACACGTTCCAGCTTGTCAACATCCTTCTTAAATTGTGGCGCCCAGAATTGGACACAATATTCCAGGTGTGGTCTGACCAAGGCAGAATGGAGTGGGACTATGACTTCCCTTGATCAGGACACGAGACTTTTGTTGATGCAGCCTAGAATAGCCTGAGCTTTTGTAGAAATTACTTAACATATGGCAGAGGCCATATCCACTCAATACATTTAAAGCACATGACTTTCCCCAAAGAATGCTGGTTACTGTTGTTTGTTAAGCATGCTGGGAATTGTAGCTCTGTGAGTGGTAAACTACAGTTCCCATGATTCTTTGGGGGAAGCCATGAAAATGCTATGAATGTACTCTAAATGTATGGTATAGATGTGGCCGTCAGAGTAATATACACAATTCTTTTCTACAATGAACCTCTAGGAAATTTTTGTGGAACTTCTTACTCCAACATGTGAACTCCTTGCAGCCTTTTGTGAATTAATCTTAATACATTGTGATGTACAGAACTGTTAAATCCTGACCTGCGGCTGGGAGGGGCAGGATCATCATGAGTTCTTCCCCGCTCCCTTAGCCTCCAGATCTCAGAGAAGCATGTTATCAAAATACTGTAATATCTGAATAGTACCTGAACATTCCCTTTGCAGTTTTGTCTAATATTTATAGGTGACAAACTCATAGTTCCTGAAAGATTGATTTAAAGGTTTAAAGTACTAAATAATACATTTCTGTAATTAGAAGCTAGAAAAGTTGTGCAGTGATTCTAGTACAACACAACCCGATCTAGTGGGTTGGATTTTTTTTTACAGACAAGGATATTCAATGCACACGCCTACTCTCCATATCACAGAAATCCATGTGCGCAAGGGATTTCCATAAATTCTTTTGTGCATAAGACACTGAACAGGGGCAGCATTCCTGAATTTTCTCTGGCAAAGATCACCTTCAAGCTGGTTTCATCTTTTTCCATCTCAGCAGATTTTTTAAAAGGATTCCCAAGATGAATTGTAGCATTTATAAGACCTATTCACTGCACCAAAGATATGCCCCAAAGCCACTGTTGTCACTTTATATTTTTAAAACGCTAATGAATTGACTAGACAGGAAAAACTCCCTCCTCTATTGAGAGTGGGTTTCTTTTAGATTTCCCTCCTTTTTCTGGAAATTCCAGGATATTCACTAAAAATGCCCTCTAAGGGGGGAATTCAGTGTTGTGCTATGATGAACATTCCATTTGCACAAGCATTTCATCTTGCCAGCTGGAGCGATCACCACTAGAGCCATCTTCCCCTAGCACTCTCCCAGCACACCAGGGCCAGCTCACCCATGATGCAAGGAGAGGTGACTGCCTCAGGCAGCAGCGTTCACCAGGGCATCAGATCCAGACGTCACTATTTCTTCCACCCTTGTTCCTGATGTAGAGGGAGATCTTCCCTCACCCATTCTTCCCTGGCAGGAAGAGGCTGTGCCATTTTGGGTCCACTTCAGCTCCTTTAAAATCTTCCCAGGTTTGGCCTCTGGGCTTGGCAAATTTGGGAAGGAAAAAGAACTTCATTTGGGAGCAATAGGGACAAGAAACGCTTGTCATTCCCCTAGAGATAGCGAGGAAGAAATAAATATATGGAAACTAGCTTTCTCTGTAGATCACTTCCTTGGTTTGCCTCTTTCTCATAAGAAAGAGTGGTGAGTAAACTTCGGTCCTATTCCAACTACACCCAGGATGGCACCCAGTTTCCTTTCTAACAAAGGGCAGGAATGTAAATAAAAGAGATCAGCAGTAATCCTACCTTTGTCTCTCGACAGGACTTACCCTGACAGACAGCCTCACCCAGCCGGGGGTTCTTGTTACCCCTGCTATGCTGCTCCATAGAGCCCAGGGGTCAGCAAGGTTTTCCTTCCCTGGGCCGGTTCACTCCAGCTGAGATCCCTCTGTGGGCTGGATTGCACGCACAGCTGCGATTTCCGGCACCTGAGCATGTGCAGACGTGATTTCTGGCACCGCAGAAGCGAGTCCCTGCACCACGCTGCGCCGGTTTAGTGCAGCGTGCAGGGACTCGCCACACGGGCGGCTCGGTTTGGGGGCAGCTCGTGAGCCAGTTAAACGACCCCCGTGAGACACTTGTGGCCCATGGGCCTTAGGTTGCCTACCCTTGATAGAGCCCTCATATTGTGTGAGCCTGGCTGTGGGGGTGCCCGACCAGCAACTGAATGGAAAACCATCCTCTTCCAGGTTTAGCGAGCTCTCTCCTTCAGTCTCACAGCCCTAGAAAGGCAGGGGGAGAGCAGTTCAGATAGGCTGGCTTGTGCAAGGAGCCAATCTGCCTGGAGCCTTTGTAAGACTTGGGGAATAAGAACCTCTTTACTGCCCATTCGTTAGTCTTTGCCTTTAGGCCATATATGTTTGCATCACATGCCTCCTCGTATCGTATCCCCACCTGGCTGAGGGAAAGGAAGACTCCTTGATACAGCCAGCGAAGAAACTGACATTAAGAATCCTCTGTCAAATTAACATTGTGGTCAGTCATCAAGAACAGGGCCCTCCAGAAACTGGGTGTACGAGCTTCTGGCAGCAAGATGCCTTTGGCACGTCTAATTTCAGTTATTACCTGTTTGCCCTTTCATGTCAGGGATCCTGATGTGCTCTACAACCCTGCTGCTTTGGCTCTAATTATTATCCTTGTTAACACACAGGCGGAAAACTTGCTGAAAGTAAGTGTCATGTTTTGTATTTGCAATGAGTTGATTCGTGTCATCCCCAAACCTGTGATAACTCACCCGCTCTTATCACCGGCCGCCAAAGTTTGGGCTGGCGTTAGTAACTGTCAGAGATTCCATTTCTATCAGAGGCGACCAGTGGGATTGTCAAGCAATAAATGCACAAGGCTGCTCAGCGGCAAACCCATTTGTGCATGTTTGTCGGAGGCAACTGAGGTGCTAATGGGGGTTGGGGGCTGTCCTCCTCCCAGTTGCTGTCTCCTAAGCCACCACTGTTTGCTGGGTGCCACCCGTCAGTTCCAGCTCTTGCCCTGGAAGGTGCATCCCTGAACCTATTGGGCTGCATCACCCCCAGTGCTCATGGCTACCAGGGTGGCAGAACAATTATTTTCTTTGGCCTGCTTCTATAAGGATCCCTGATCTATGACTCACTTCTAGGCCAGTTCTACACATGAAACAGAATACAGCGATAGGAATCATAGGTGACATTTTTTGAATTCTGGTCCATGTAAAAAGTTTCCTGCAGATTAATAATAATAATAATAATAATAATAATAATAATAATAATTTATTTATACCCCGCCCATCTGGCTGAGTTTCCCCAGCCACTCTGGGCAGCTCCCAATCGAGTGTTAAAAACCATTCAGCATTAACTATTAAAAACTTCCCTAAACAGGGCTGCCTTCAGATGTCTTTTAAAGATAGGATAGCTGCTTATTTCCTTCACATCTGGTGGGAGGGCGTTCCACAGGGAGGGCGCCACTACCGAGAAGGCCCTCTTTCTGGTTCCCTGTAACCTCACTTCTCGCAATGAGGGAACCGCCAGAAGGCCCTCGGTGCTGGATCTCAGTGTCCGGGCTGAGCGATGGGGGTGGAGACGCTCCTTCAGGTATACAGGACCGAGGCTGTTTAAGGCTTTAAAGGTCAGCACCAACACTTTGAATTGTGCTCGGAAACGTACTGGGAGATAAATAAATAAATACCCTACACACATGACAAAGAAATGCTCTGGCCCAGCCTATCTGTTTTCCAGTTTTGACACAAATACATTCACTGAGCTTAAAATGTAGCCAGAAGATACAAATCACACTTTTTGCTCACTGTCGGACGTATTAAAACTTTTATTTACAGATTTGTTTGTTGATTGTGTAAGAATTGCATACTCGTCGAGGGGCCCTGATCTGTGTTTCTGCATGAGTTGATGATATGGGAACATGTCCTGATCTGAAGGGGATTTGTAGAGAGATTCAGTGGACAAGTGCCTGTTCCAGTCAGGAGGAATGCCCAAAATAAGTGACTCATGCAGAGATTCAACAGGCATTTTCCCAGGCAGAAGGCAGGTAATCCCACTGTATCTCTGCACTGGGAGTGACTGAGTGATACAATCACACCCAGTCCAGAAGCACAGCACGGTTACCAGAATCCCGCCTGGAAGATTGCCTGTTGCATCTCTGCATGAGTCAATGATTGAGAGGAGGCAAGCCCAGTGATCTGTGGAGAGACAGAATAGGAAGTTTTCTCTGTATGTGAACTCATGAGATCCTTTCATTATATAATTAATCCATCTGGGATTATATATTAGCTGTTTTCTCATAACCCTGGCACATTCTGAGAACCTCATTACTATTGAGAGGGAAGGATGAATCTGCCAATTTCAGTTTCTCACAGTTTTTATTTTTTCAGTTCAGTTCTCCACAACTGTTTTGATTTTTGTTAAGTCTTCATGAAAATTAATCAACATTTTAATGTGATTTTCTCCTGATATGCACCTGCCTGTATGCAATTTTGCCCAGTATGCCCTTTTTACAAATCGATTTCCCCTTAAATAATGCATTTTATGTGTTGTTTTCATTAATATGTTGTTGTTGTTATCACCGTCATCATTTCATTTCTATACCACTTTATATTTTTAAGGGAAAAATCTGGAAGTGGTTTACAACCTACGTTAAAACATCAAATAAAACCGTCCAGAATTAAACAACTGAATTAAGTCACGTATAAAGTATACATTCAAAGCAACATAATGAGCAGGAAACGAAAATACTATCTTGAACATTTAAAAAGAAAACATTATTAAAGGAAGTCAAATATAAAGCACACACATAAAAGAGCAGAATTATCAAGATAAAAGAACATTGTCATTGGCATGGAACATGGCTGCTGTTGCTGCCAGTCCTTCCAAGGTAGCTGTGGAAGTTGAGGCTCCATGACCCGGGCCCTCTTCTACAGTCTCAGCTTTTGTAGTTGGAGTCCGTCATGGCCCTGCCTTCCCAGTCCAGGTGGAAAAAGGCCCGTAAGGCACCGAGAAGGTCTTCCAGGCTGAGTCACAGCCAAGATGAGTATATCCATAGTACTGCAGAATCGTAGAGTTGGAAGTTGGAAGGGACCCCAGTGGTCATCTAGTCCAACCCCCTGCAATATAGGAATCTCAACTAAAGCATCCAAGGCAGATGGCTATCCATAGAGTAGGTATTCATATGGACACTTAACCTCAGTATTTGCATTTTTTTTCACATGTTAAAAACAACAACAACATTAATAATACTTCACCCCTCTGACTGGCTTGCCCCATTTTTATGTGTACAATTATTATTTTTGCATTTGTGTGTACATATGCATACACACTTTTGTGCTTATTACCTGGCTAGAGAACTGCATTACAAAATTCAGTGTGGATTTTGAAGGATGGCTGTGTTTCAAAATATACAAATTAGATAGGTAAAGGTAAAGGGACCCCTGACAGTCAAGTCCAGTCACGAACGACTCTGGGGTTGCGGCACTCATCTCGCTTTACTGGCCGAGAGAGCCAACAGTTTTTCCGAGTCATGTGGCCAGCATGACTAAGCCGCTTCTGGTGAAACCAGAGCAGCGCACGGAAATGTCGTTTACCTTCCCGCCGGAGCGGTACCTATTTATCTACTTGCACTTTGATGTGCTTTCGAACTGCTAGGCTGGCAGGAGCAGGGACCGAGCAACGGGAGCTCACCCCGTTGCAGGGATTCAAACCGCTGACCTTCCGATTGGCAATCCCTAGGCTCAGTGGTTTAGACCACAGCGCCACCCGCATCCCTAAATTAGATAGGCTTGCCTTTAAATGTGAACTGATTTTTTTTTCAATTCAACACCCACCCACTCTGTAGCTTTTGTGCTGTTCGTTTCCACCCTCAGTCTTTGGCCTAGTTCTCACTGAGGTTTTCAACCTGTTTCTGAGCTTGGACCACTTTAGACTTCAGACAGGAATCCCACTCCTCTGCACAAAACAATTCCCTTCAAACTAGCATGTCCGGCAGAAGGGTTCTAGCATAACTTGTTCTCCCTGATGCTCAGCTCACAGGAATCTTTCCCGCTGTCCCATGTGTGTGCCTCTTCCCCCACCCGGTCTTGACATAGGTTTGTCACTTCCATAGGGTGTAATCTTCACAGCATTCACCATTGTTCTTCTGGAGGCCTTGCACCAACTCTCCACCAGCAAAATAAAGCCAGTTTCTTTCAAGCACTATCTGACCCTGTGCCAAACAAGTGTGGCGTATTAATGTTCCCATGATGTACGATGTCCCATATATATTTCTGCTTCTGATATCTTATGTGTGGATTTCCCCCCCTGTAATGTTGATTCCCTGTGTTATTGAAGAATATTAGCTAGCCAGAGAGTTTTTTAGCCTGGCTGAAACTGAACTCGTATGAGCTGGAGGTGGAATGCTTGTTTGGAACTGGATTGGTTTTATGCAGTGCAACGGACAGCAGAAAAATGTCTGATCATGTGTTCAAATAGTGTATTTTATGTCTTCTAATGGCAAGTCCATTCCAGAATCACATGGGCAGTACTTCTTATAGCCATATCAACAGAGCAAAGGCTCATCTCATCTCTGAGAGCATCTCATTAAGTAACAAAAACACTTTGCCTTCCCTAGACAATTTCTTTTCCTGTCTGCAAATAGACTCTCTCACACATCTGTGGCTCTGTAGTTGATACTTACACTGAGTTCTGGACATACATTTCGATCGTGCATTTGGGGAAATGATCATTCGTGCACAGGAAAAAAGCTGCCTGAGATTTTTGGTTTTGTTTTTTTTAAGGTAGGGGTATACATTTTTAAATAAATGCAAACAAAATAAATCAGACCATTGGCTCAGCTCTGTCACAGATAAGAATAGATGAACTTGTCAAATTGAGTTTTTCATTTGTCCAATCTTAAATTCGGTTCTCCTCATTTCTGCATAAATTTAAGATTTATTTATTTTTTTAAAGCATGAGAATCCATCAGCATTTTAGTTTGCATTTTTCCTAATATGGGCATTTTATATTTAATTTTACCTAATATACACATCGTTGCAAGCAGCTTTTCCTAATACAATGCATTTTCAAGCTATGTTCACTAATATATGCATTTATGCACACTTTCCCCTAATATATATATTTTGTATGCATTGTCTGGCTGGAGAACTGCACGGCCAAATTTGTAGAAGTGCAAATTTTGAAGGCTAGCTGTGTATTGGTAAGTGCAAATTAGGGAGGTTCACAATAAAATGTGAACCAAAGTGAATTTCTCCCCCTAGTCAGAAATTTGCTCATTTTTCTGTCCATGTGTGCATGCACATGCTTATGCTCTTTTGCATTTGCTCATGTCCTATCATAAACTGGTGTTGGATCTTTTATTCCATAAGGGTATTAGATAGAGGTATCACAGTAATCCGAAAGGTTCAATTTCTGACCTGCGTGAAATGGCTCCATAATCACCATATGCCTGTTTATAAAGAGGCGGATTTAGGGGAGTGTGACTGGTTCTCTTGCATTGGAAGGTGAGAGGACAGCGGGGACAGCGAATTTTGGCCTCGCACAGGGTACCACCAAAAATTTTAAAGCCCAAAGGCTGGTACTGGGTTATATCCAATTACTTTCTACTAAGGGAGTGATTATCAGTACATACAAATTCTTGTGGAAGTAATGGAGGCAAAAAAATGGTGGCTGGATACAGAAACTTCTACAGAAGCTCACTGGAGGTTGAAGAATCTTTATGCACATCCAACTTTGCATCCAATTGAAAGCAAAGAAGTAGGAAACGATTGAATTTAGCTGCACACCTAAATAAGGATCTGAGTGCACATCTTATGAAAAGCAAGATGTGTATTTGGATACATATTCCTACCTGCATCTTATTTTCATTGGTGGTTTCTCTAAATGAGACATAGTGTAGAGTTGCTCAGCAGATGTTGAAGACCATGGGGCAGAAAACCAGACAACGTTTGAAGGAATGAAGGGGCAGGATTCCTACATCCCTGCTGCAGCCGCCTCTTGCACAGCATGCAGTGACTCCTCCGGTCCTAAGGGATCTTCTCGCTCTTTCTCTTGTTGTCCCAGGCATGCAACGAGTTCACCACTCACGTGATGAATCTGCTGCGAGAGCAGAGCAGGACCCGGCCCATCTCACCCAAGGAGATAGAGCGGATGGTCAGCATCATCCATCGCAAGTTCAGTTCCATCCAGATGCAACTCAAACAGAGCACATGTGAAGCTGTCATGATCCTGCGCTCCCGATTTCTCGATGCACGGTGAGTTTACCCCAGGCATATCAAGAACCACTCACTGAAACACTTCTATGTGACTAGGAAGGAAGACTTGTAAATTGGTAAAGAGACTGTTCCTCTTCTCCTTTCTTCATCTTCTTCCAGTATGTTCATCTTCTTCCAGTATGTTGGGGCCACAAATGACTAACATATGTGGGAGCCTGAGCTAGTAAACATTTTTTTTTGTGGATCACTAACGGTAGACTGTTCTACCTGTTCCTTCAAGGTAGATTTTCAAGGCTGTTCTACCTCCCCCCCCCCCAAAAAAAAAAAACCAAAAACAAACGAAAGCTACTATTGAACCATTTAAAGGAAATAGCTGCTTAAGCTTGCTGGGGAAGAAGATAGATGAGCTACAAGGTTATTTCTGTACAAACTGAGATCAAACTATATGTATAACAAATTCAATTGTCAAAGCTAGAATTGAAAAGCAAAATAAAAATAACATGGACTGTACAAGTTCAGACTACAGGAAGGAGATGCCCTCTTTGAATGCTCTCCCATGCAAAAGTTCTCTGCAGGTAGAAAATTAGCACACTGGGGAGAAAAGTTATTGGCCAGGCCTCTCACTATTATGCTGATTTTTCTACTTGTTTGCCCCCCACCCCCTTACAGAGCAGAGCACAAGCTAGTTTCCCATAGTTTGCCCATCTTTCAAGTATGTGGCCAGTGCCATGTGAAATTCTTCCAACTTGCTTCACTGCCTGTTTTCCAATAAACTGGAATTATAAAGGCTACTTGGAAGTGGGTCGATGGAAGGTGCTCTGTTTAAAACGCAGCAAGTGATGTTTGCAGTGTAACCGACAACATGCTCCAAACTCCTGCAAAAGATCCAGAGATCTCCCCTAATATCTAATTTGGCACAGAGCTAAACGTTACACTCAAATGCAAGTTTCTCACATTTTATTTTTTTATTAAAGAATCTTTGGAGGTGGACATAGGGAGTGACAGCACAGCAGTTGGGGGGATGGCACTTAGCCCATCTCTTGGGTGGGTCAAAATCACCTTCCACGTTTGTGAAGAGCAGTCGGTGGAAGGTAATTTTCATCAGAAAACTGTCACATGAGGAAAGGGTTAAATGATTCGCTACTTTGCCAGTCAGATTTGCAGTCACTTTAAGAAGGGGGGAGAAATACACGAATCTGTATGGAACATCTAGTTTGACCATTTGAGACTGATGTGTTCCTGGTGACTTTGGGCTCCTCCTTAAATACATTGCTTTTAGGTCATTGAGTACTGAGCATCTGTTTCTTTTTGACCAGGCGGAAAAGAAGAAATTTCAACAAGCAGGCTACAGAAATCCTCAATGAGTATTTCTATTCCCACCTCAGCAACCCATACCCCAGTGAGGAAGCCAAAGAGGAGCTAGCCAAGAAATGTGGCATCACAGTCTCACAGGTAAGAAACCCAGGTGCCTGTTCTATGCCGAGAGCACCCGTCTTGTCTGTCTAGTTATCCATCCATTTATGTAATCTGGGAGAGGTGGAAAGAGCCCGCACCAAAAAAAAGTGTCTGCATAGAAAGGGAGTACCATTGGGAATGAAGAATGAGCAAAGAGGGGGATGAGGGACTGGGGAGCAGCAGAATTCTGAGGACATAAGAAAGGAGAAATCTGCTAAGCAAAAATGTAGAAGTTGTCTAGGGAAGGGATTGTATTTGGGGGGAAAACGAATCTTAAAACTCATGGCTCAGAGAGTAGAGCATGGGACTCTTAGGGTCTTGGGTTTGAGCGCCATGTTGGGCAAAAGATTCCTGCATTACAGGGGATTGTTGTATGATTCTGCTGAATTGTGTACAAGGATTGTATACGGCAATTGGGTATTCAGGGTCGTTTTTAGGCCCTTGAGTATTTTAATCCAAAGAAGAGCACTGTGTTGCTTGCACTAGAATCATGGGCAACTATTCTGGGCAACCTCGTGACGTTTAACTGGAGTTGCTCAATGAGAAAATCTGTAGCAGCGGGAAAAGATCATGAAAGACAACTCGTTGGATGTCTGCTGAGATAGAACCCTCATCACCTGGGTCAACAATGAGGCTTCTTGGCCAGAGCTGCATGTGAACTAAGAGCTCATCCTAGAATGTGCCCTGGATTCATCTGTAGTCCTGACAGTGGTTTCCAAGGCTGACAAAGCCACGTGGAAAGGATTCACTGAAAGCAGAACATTTGAAAACCACCACATTTAGGAAACTTTTGTGAAGACTATATTGCCATGGATGGACTGGGGGGGGAGGGGGGAGTTTCCAGGATAATTTCCATCTTGTCAAGCAGTGTACATAGTAATTACTCTCCCATTTGCTACTGAGCATAACACCTCCTTAATGTTCTTCTTTGTGCTATATTATGTGTTCCCACATGGTTTGAGATTTCTTATTAAGGTGACAAAGGAGCTGGGTGCTCCTAGAATGGAAAGCTCAGCTATTGGCCACCAGTTATTGGCTACCCTCAAGGATGGGACTACGAATGGTGGAATTATTGCTCCTCGCAACCTTCCCAAACTCTCAATGAAGCCTTCCTTGATAAGGAAGTTGCTGAAACAGATTGAAGCTGAGCAGATTTGTGTCACCAAGAACTGCATGAATTTATTACATAGGTTGAAACATAGAATAATAGAATTGTAGAGTTGGAACGTATCCTGAGGGTCATCTCGTCTGACCCCCTGCAATGCAGGAATCTCAGCTAAAGCATCCATGACAGATGACTATCCAACCTCTGCTTAAAAACCTCCAAGGAAGGAGAGTCCACCACCTCTCATGGGAGTCTATTCCACTGCCAAACACCTCTTACTGTCAGAGAGTTCTTCCTGATGTTTAGTCAGAATTGCCTTTCTTGTAACTTGAATCCATTCGTTCAGCTCCTACCTTCTGGAGGTACCTGGTTGATAACAAGACCACTCTGGCTGATTAGAAGAATCAAAACCAGCAGACCAGAGTCCCTCGGAAGGTGGTGGACTCCTTCATTTGAGGTTTTTAAGCAGAGTTTGGATGGCCATCTGTTATGGGTGCTTTTCTTAAGATTTCTGCATTGCAGGGGGTCAGACCAGGTGACCCTAAGGGTCCCTTCCAACTCTACCATTCTAGGATTCTTTGATTCTGTAATTCTATGGATGATGTAGAAATTGGATTTTGCTCCTTTATGCTATTGCCTCTCAAGTTTTTATAATGCTGTGACTTTTGCCATTCAGCCAATGGGCATTCCATGATCCAGGGGGCAACCTAAAAAGGTAGCAATGCCTAAGAGCTGTTTCCCAGTATATGCAGTTGGAGATAGCAGCAACCTTCTGCAGATTGCTTCCAACTGGGAAGTCCGGCCATACCAGTCTTTATTGAATTTCATGTTACTTTTTTGTTGACCATTTTTCCAGTTCACATATTTTTGATTCAAACTTTTTGTCATTGAAAGTGTTAACAATTCCTCCTCCTTGGTTTCACCTGCAGCTTCAAAAGTATGCTCTTCCATCACCCAAATCACTGATGAGATTATTGTGTTCCAGTAGACTCAGAGCAGAGATTATTGTGTTTCAATAGACTCAGCAGAAACTACTCTTGTTTTCTCTTGCCATTTGCATCTTGCAATGTGCATTTTCATCTAGACACATTCACCAGATAGAAGTTTTGTGTACTCAACCTTTCTATTTTTCTTTTGTTTCTTTCTCATGTGGGCTAGCAAATGTTTAAGTAACGATAGCTGTCAGGGTTCTCTTGTACTAGCCCCTTTGAAATGAATGAGACTTGTGCAGGAGAACTTCCTGATAGGTTGTACATCTGCATGTTTTTTATCTGCTAAATATTTTTTTTTAAGTAACGAAAGTTTGCTTAGGTATGAGTTGCTCTTGACTAATTCATATAGACTATTACACAACATTCTGTCTCTGACATTTAGATTCATTTATGTTTTAGTAACTTAACCAGATACTAAATTGAATTAATTGGCATTTATGCCTCACTGCTCTTTCAAGTTATTTATTAACTAATTAATGACATTTTGGACACACAAGCATACACATGCTCCTATTGTGTTTCTCTGTGAGGATTGTTCACCCCCAAGTTTTGAGATGTTGTATGCAAGCTGATGCTAGATTCCCCAACTAAAGGAGCTGCTGTTTTCTTTTGGCATGTTAAGGTAGTAACTGCCACAGCATGCAGAAGCAACTCTGAACTTTTAGTGGAATTGTTGGGTGATATCGATAACTCTCTTTCATCTTTCAAATCTGAATCTCCTGTTACTCTAAATTTGTATTCTCAGATTAAAGCATCCTTGACTTTGCTAATTTCTTGAGCAGAGAAATTGCATCACATTGTGAGCTTGTCCCTTGCCACCTGCCCAATATGGTTTAAGGTTTAGAGGTTCTGCATGCTGACATTTTCTATCATTGTTTAGTGGCAGATAAGCTCCCAAATGCAAACTTTAAAAAATATTCCAGTGCTATTCAGCACCAAGGAACTGATATGTCATCCATACTTGTCAAAGGGCAGTAGTTGTCAATTACTATATTTATCAGGTCAACCTCATTTCTCTCTTTCCCTGTATTGAGAATGCTTTGGTCAAACCTGAATTGTTGTCCAAGTATACAATACTTCCTCCCATATGACTTCCACTGATGCATAAAATATAGGATTTCCCATTTATTTGTCTGTTTGCTTACTCATAAAACTTCTATAACATCTTTTGTTCTGGAAAAGATATTGTGTTAATATCTACAGGACTATGTGGCAACCAGTTTTACAGTTTTACTTTCACAGTTCTAATAAGACTTTGAAGCCATGCTGTCCATTGGAACCAGTCAGCAGTCCACCAGCTGTACTGTAAATTCCTGGTGAAAGATACTTTTTTTCAACCAGAACTTGCCAGAACTCAGTTCCGGCACCTCTCAGGTGGCCACCGTTGCCATTATAAGAGAACAAGGGAGGTGTTCATGGTGAGTTTCTCCACCTCTTTTCCTAGAAAAATAGCACTGGTCACTGGCCTCACTAAACTTTCACAACTGAAAGCCATTATCAAGAAGCTCATGTGAGATGGGGCTTCAGTTAAGGATGGATAGATGGATCAGCCAATTCTCAGGTCTGTGTCACTTTTGAATGTGTTTAGTTATAAGCCAGCTGTGTCCCATTTCCACATTAAGCTGAGAATTACTTTTTTTTAAAAAAAAAGATCCTCATGAAAACGTGCACTTAAATTTGTATTTAAATACAAACTTGTCTTCTCAAGAACATGTTTTGTCTCCAAAAGAAATTATTTTGATACTTGTTTTGAGCCAATAACTGCATCACACAATTTAGAGAAGTGCAAAATCTAAAGGATAGCTACATCCTCATCTGTACATTGATCCTGGTGATATGGATCAGGTCAACTTATATCAGAATTCACAGGAATCATGTTCCTCAAGCATCTCATGCTGCAGCGTCCCAGAAGTTGGTGGAAGATTATGATCTTCCTTCTAAATCTCGGGGAAAGCATCCCACTGATGCAGTAATGTCACCTGTTTTATAGAAGTTCATTTCCACAGCAGGAAAGATGTTATCAGGCAGATTTTTGACTCTCCAAATAAACTGTATGCATGAAACATTTTATGCGTTGATTCTATTTCAATCTTTCAACTGATTTGCCACCCGCTTCATTTCAAAAGATCCAGTGTTAGCAATGCTCTTAGATATGTGCCAAAAAAGCTTCGCTATTTCCAACTTTATTCATGAATGGAAGCTTTTATGTATCTTGCTTTCAGACAGAAGAGAATGGTGCTCAACTCAGAAAGCAAACATAGCATTACTGAAATAAGTTCATGTCAGGGTCTTTCAGAAACTGCACTGAGAAGGTTAAGCTTATCCTTCTAGCGTGGGGTGGGTGAAACATTTTTGGCCAGAAGGCCACAACACACACACACGCAACCAACCAACCAACCAACCAACCAAGGGGAGCCCAGTGTTGTGTTGTGTTGTGTTGTGTTGTGTTGTGTTGTGTTGTGCAATGTAATGCAGTGCAATGCAATGGAGCCAACCTGCCACTCTTGTTCTTACTCGCTTGTGCAATGCCAAGCTGTAAAAAAAGAGAAGCCACTATGATGGACAGCGACGGAAGTTCTCATCTGTAAGCCATCAGTTCCAAGTGAGAAGCAAAAGCTGGCCAGCTATAGAAAGAATAAATGAGGCTGTCATCTGACTATATGTGGAATCCACACAGATATTTCAAAATCCAGAGCGTTATGCATTCATGTCTCGCATTTCAGGGAAGCTGTCCGTGCAGACATACAAGGGTCAGACCAAGATGGATTTAGTTCCGCCTTCTGCTTCCAGCAGCAGCAAGTTCACATGGCTCTGGGTGCTCGCAAGCATGGCATGAAGGTTTTTGCCTCTATTATCTTATATCCAAAGGCAGACAACCTCTGAATAAGAAGGTTTCCTTCGTAGCTAGACTGTTCTCCAGGAATTTGTCTGTTCCCTTTTAAAAGCTATCTAATCCCTGTGCTGAGGGGGTTTCACCTGCTAGCCTGGTCCCAGATTCCACAGATACAGAGTCTCATTTGCAGGAATACAGACATACAGCGGTACCTCAGGTTACAGACGCTTCAGGTTACAGACTTCGCTAACCCAGAGGCAGCGGGAGGCCCCATTAGCTAAGGTGGTACTTAAGGTTAAGAACAGTTTCAGGTTAAGAAAGGACCTCCAGAACGAATTAAGTTCTTAACCCAAGGTACCACTGTACACAACAACACCAATAGGCTCTGATTATCCTTTTGCAGCATATGGATTGTGCAATAAGATCCTATTCATGTTGCAGGATACACAGGATGGGCAGAAAGGATCTCCAGCTCATGGAGGTTTGGGGAAAGGCCCTTGGGTGGAATTCCACCCCAAAATGTTCATTTGTATGTTTAACAAAAGCCTGCCCAGGGCTTTCTTGCATTTCCACGTGTTGCAGTGAATTCTGTCTAGTGGTGAGAAATACATCAATTTTTGCCTCCTTAGAAAGTAAACGGCAACGATCATCTTCTAATCTTTGAGGATCTTCATGCTAAAAGATTTGTCCAAGTTAGCATTTCCATGATTAGTTTGATGTAATACCATTCCAAAGTCTTGGCTACATTTTATCTACACAAATTTTAAGCACTGTATATGACAGGATAATAATATCAAATTTATAAAAGAATGAATGGGTTAGGACATTTTTCACATATATTTGTATATCGGGGGAGCTTTTTCTCTACAAATGTTTGTGCCTTTTTATTTTTATTTTCTTCTGTTTTGCTTTGTATCACTTTATTTCTTTATAACTGAAAACTTTTCAATAAAAAAGAGCACTGTATATGACAGCTCCGTTTACAGTTGTTTATGCATTATAGCAACTGCAAGGGACCTGGGCATGGATGGGGATGCAAAGTTTTACAGCAGTTTCGGAGTCTTGGCATACCTTGTTCGTTCTCCTCTGTTTGTAGTAACAATTACATAAGTTAACTTCTTGAGGTGTGGGGCCGATCTGTGGAAGAAATGATCCCTTGGCACAGAAGATGCTCCTGATGGCTCTCTTTGACTCTTCTATGATTCTGAGATTCCATAAATCACATCAGGAAAATCTGGATTTCTATTTTAAATGGAAATGTATGGAAGCACAGTTTTAGCATGTGGCCCAAGGCCTATCCCCTCACACCAGAAAACATAAAAATCCACAGTGTGCGCTGTATATAAGCACAAAATCATATAGTTTTATGGGTCTGTCTTGTAAGTTCAGAGAGAGATTTATTCTAAACTATTAATCAGCATACTTAAACAGCATTCCCATTCTTTCCTCCCTTTCCGCTGGCTTCCCACCCTGGTCATATATTTGACTTCTTATTAACAGGCATTTTTTCTCTCTCTCTTTTTCAAACTTGCTCTAGGTATCAAACTGGTTTGGAAATAAGCGAATCCGGTACAAGAAGAACATAGGTAAATTTCAAGAGGAAGCCAATATTTATGCTGCCAAAACGGCTGTCACTGCTACAAATGTGTCAGCCCATGGAAGCCAAGCTAACTCACCCTCAACTCCCAATTCAGCTGGTTAGTTTTTTTTTTCTTTTGGGTTGTTATTGTTCTTTTCTTTTCGTGGGGTTTTATTTTCTTTTAGTATCAATGTGTGTTTCTCGTTTGCTTTTTAATTTGGTTTCCTCTTTGGTTCGTTCACTTTTGGGGCAATGTATTCATTTAGGATATTTTGTTCCTGTCTGTTTTTTCTGTTTCCGAAGGCAATGTAGTCATGCTGTGTGATTAAAAGTAATGTGTTGGGAATTTTTGCACGGAGAACGTTTTGCCTGATTTGCTGGTTCTCCCAGGAGAAAGGTCGTCCGTGCACATTTGAATGTTTCAACAGGGGAGAGACGTTTATCACTGGGTGACCCTGATAAATAACCCAACACATTCAGGGGCCACAATCCACCAGGAAGTTCTCCTGTACAAGCCACATTGAAATGAATGGGAGCTGCACACGAGCACACAATGTTTCCATGGGACTTTCGCTCAGAGCATCACCCAGTCATGTTATTTGGTGTCTGTATTGTGTGAACGTTTCTCTCTGGATTATTGCTTGCTTATTCCCATTACCTGTAGCTCACCTGTTTTGTGTAATTTTATTTTTCTTTGGTATCAGAATTGCTAGAGGGCTTTTTACTCCGTGAAAATTCAAACATGGCTTGTCCCTCTACCTTTCCAGGATGTGATCTTGTGTTTTTTGTATTAGTTATGCAAGGGACAAATTCATTTTAGGTGCCTTGAGTACTATTGCAGAGAAAGGCAGAGTGGAAATTTGGGGAATAAATTAGCCCAATAAATAGTTTATTTGATCTTGATATTTGAGATGCATGTGGTAAAGAGCTTGGATCAGGCTTGCTGTTTCATGTTTGCATCGTGTTAGACAATTGTTTATGACAAATTGTTTATTGTAAAATGGATTGTAATTTCCTGGGCCATAGAAAACTCGGGACAATCTTTTTGGGAAAAGGTCAGCTTAAGGACCAGTTTGTGAACAAATGTGTACTGTATGGCTTTTTTGTTTTAAAAGAGGAAAATGCCAAATACATGGGGTTGATATACTTTTTCCACGTTATGAAATTATATGGGTACAAATAAATACGAGGCATTTGCGTAAAGCTGCCGACAAGCTGTGCCCAAGACGGTGTAATTTGGATGTCTTCCAAGAGAGCTTAGATATTGTTAGAAAACATGCTATGTCTCCTGCTCTGGATTCTTTAAGCTCTGAAATAATAAAGCATTAAAGTAGAGTATCTTTCTTCCAGAGGAGTGTGTGCCCAAGGTGAGCCCTTGTTCTGAATCACTTCAGTCTTTATTCTAGTCCCCAGTTGAGATCAGTGTGACCAAGTGGCTAAAGCAATGGGAATTAGAGCTCTGTGATCTAGAACCTCCTACCCAAGTTGCTTTGGCAATGGGAGAAACATCTTAGATAGTAACCCATAGCTGAGCAGCACCGGCAGAGCTGGCATTGTGCTTTGGTCTTCTTTTGGGGGCGGGAGGGCTGGCCCTCCTCAGAACCCTTAACCAGAATGGACCTCATTGTCTGAGGAGCTGATGGTGCCATTTCTGTGCGGTGGGGAAGAGGCTAGAACTCCTGGTAACACCATTCATCATGCCTGGAGATGGTTCTTTCCTCTATCTCCTCTGATTGAAGCTTGTTTAGTTCCACTGGCTCTGCAGCTGACATGGGCCAGAGGCCTTGTTCCAGCTGACATGGGCCAGAGGTAGGCCCTCCTCACTCAAATGAGGGAGCGATTGACAGCGTGACTTTGTACGTGCAACAGGTTGTCCTGGCAGCTGCAGCCCCAGGGCTGAAGCCATTGCTGTTGGTGATCTTGCCCCCATTACGTGGAGGAGTACCAGAAATCAAATCTCACAAAGTAACACTATGCAGGTCACACATCACAAATTACAATCTGTTTCTCACTACTTTTGAAAATTGAGATGGTGTGTTTTGCCTTATTGGTTTATCATTTACTGTCTTCCTCAAGGCCTGTGAGTTACAAGAAGCAGCTTGGTAATGTAGGTGTTATACAAGAGAATTGACCTTTTTATGAGCTCCGCTCCCTGGCCTGTGAACAGCAGCCATTAACACCCCCCCCCAAAAAAAAAAAAAAAATCTAGACTTGCCCTTTTGCAGTGGCAAGGAGCCAAATCCATAGTAAACTTCCGCAAGACAACATTTCATGTTGGTTTCCCTAAGACCTCCTTGTAATAGGAGGAGTGGCTTTTTAAAGCAGTGGCTTGCTGGATAAGAGAAGTGATTTTGCCTGGCCAAATTTCATAATAGCCCAGAATGGCAAGAACATTTAGGGCTGTTTCACATGTTACATTTTATATATATATACCTGACACATTTTAACTGTGCAAGGAAAAACAAAAGTACACTATGAGTGCAGAAAGCACACGTTTGCTGAGATATATATCTTGCAGGTTCTCTTGTCAGAGAGCCCAAAGTGGCTTTTTCTCCCTGTTTGAAGTGTACATTTGGAAGCAAAACTGGAGTTGTTGCTGTGTTGTGCGTGAAACGACACCCCACTGAGTGAAAGGAAGGCAGGGGACAATAAGGGCTGTGCGGAAGCCTTTTAGGAAAGATAATAAGAAATGGACATTCTGTTTGGAGGATGAGCCTAACAGAAGAGGCTTGTGTTGAGGCTATGCAGTGGGGCATTCACCAACTCGCAGGTTCAGATCAGAAGAATCTTTATTTGCATCAGCCACTAGCCATAGCAATAAAATAAAATGTACTGAAGACAGAGGTAAAAACTTAACTATACAAAATACACTTTGGATGTTTATATCAATAATCAAATAAGAGATCTTATTCTAATTGCCCCTGCTAAAAACCTTGCAGTTTTTGCTGTCACCGGATTATTATTATTATTGTTATTATTTATTGAATTTATATACTACCCCATACCTGGAGGTCCTGATCATCTTGATCTGCTAAAAGAAAGGACACAGTAGCAATGGTTGAGCGACCCAACATGGACAATAGTAGAGGGGCAATAACCTCACTCCTCAAATCTTTATAAAGATTGCACACCAGAAGCATATGAGCCACTGACTCAGTACTGCCATCTCCACAGGAACATAACCGTTTTCCCAGTGCAATCTTTTGAAATTGACCCTCAAGTACAGCTGAAGGCAGTAGTATATTCAATCTTGCGAAAGTGAAAGCACGCCTGTACTTTGGAATTGTTAAATTTTGCAAATAGGGTGTCAAAATGACTAGGTGGAAAACAATCATACCATGGACAAAATTTCCTTATTGTGGCCAAATTATTGGTTGGTGGTTTCTTAGTTTGCTTCATGCTGAAAAGCAGCTGCTAATTATCTTGAAGTTTGACACCCTGTGTGACACCCTCTACTTCAGAGGTCAACAAACTTTTTCAGTAGGGGGCCGGTCCACTGTCCCTCAGACCTTGTGGGGAGCTGGACTGTATTGGGGGGGGAGTGAACGAATTCCTATGCCCCACAAATAACCCAGAGATGCATTTTAAATAAAAGCACACATTCTACTCATGTAAAAACACGCTGATTCCCAGACCATCTGCAGACCAGATTTAGAAGGCGATTGGGCCAGATCCGGCCCCTGGGCCTTAGTTTGCCTACTCATGCTCTACTTCTCGGGAGTCATTGACTGAGCCTCTTAGCTGACTGCTCTCTCCCCTTACTCCTATCCACTTGCCTACCTGTTGGGTCCATGTAAGTCAACCGTTGCTGATCTGGCCAGAGTCCCTTCCTGTTGGGTCCATGTAAGTCAACCGTTGCTGATCTGGCCAGAGTCCTTTCCTTTCAACTGCTGTAATGCACCATTTTCTTTTTCCTCTGCACATTGCAGATTCTCCTTTCCTCATTTCCACAAAAAAACACCTCTTTGTCTCTCCAGCTCCGACACCACCTCAGACTTTCATCCTACTGCTGTGAATCTCCTCTGATCTTCTCCTTCTCCCCTGTGGTGTAAATCAATCACTCTTGGCAAACTGCTGCTTTCTCTTCATGCAGGTGCAGTTAAGACAGCATCTTCCGTCTAGGCCTGAAAACAAATAATTGTTAATTTCTCAGTAATTTCAGCAAGAGTTAGCTAGACAGAACTAGGTCTCTCCCTTCAACTTGCTCTAAATTTAACTAGATTTGTATTAATCACATGAAATGGGAGGGGGTCCTCTTTTCTTCCTATAAACAGTTTTTGGTTGTTGTTTTTAAGTTCCACAACATTTCCCTTAAGGAGCTTACAGTTACCACCAATGTGAATTGTTATAAAAGAAGGCACCGCACATGCAATGGGGATATAAATGTTTCCATATTGGTTAAAAAATCATCAAAACATTTCCTTTCTATTTGATCCCTTTGTTATAAAAGTCCACATTCTAAAACATGATAAGAATTAAATATTGAACTTCGCTTTCAATAAAATCCAAAGATCAGTGTGATTCAGAAGATCAGGGGCTAAGGAACTTTTGTAAATAAAGATGGAAGTCAGGCCTTCTGACCTGTAAATGCTGGTCCCTTTTCCCAGATAAATCGGGTTGGCTTTAATGACTCATTGGATAAGAGAAAATCATTTTGCACATGTTCAAAATGCTGTTAATTAATGCTTTATTGAAATCTCCCTCAAACAAGCCACTGGTACTCAGGCAGGTATCGTGGAAAAGTTCACAAGCCAAGCAACTGAAAGTCAGGAGCGCATTGTCACTCAGCCGGGTGGCAGTTGTGACCAGTAGCCATTGACAGGTTTACCTTCCATTTTGGGATATAATATTTTATGAAATTGCCAACAGAATACTTCTGGAGCAAATGAGGCACTCTTGCTTCTGGCTTCAGAGAGGGAAGCAGGGAGACTGTTCAGAGACAGCAGCTCACAAGCCAGTCAGGGAACCTTAGTTAGTGTTTGACCATTTCAGTTCTTCATTCCACTTCTCCTACACATTGCTCAAAAATGTAAGTAATGGAAAAATAATGTCAAATTCTGCTGAAGGGGAAATGGAATATTGTTGGGAGGAATGTATTTCTGCTTTCAAAGCTCAGTTGAATGAACTATCCTGAAATTCTGGAGATGCTGTTCATTGAGGGTGGTGTGTGTCTTTGTTTTGATGTCATTCCTTTTCCCGCACCATTGTATTATCCCTTGGAGATGCCTGGCCATGGTAACTCTCCTTCCTGAAGATTTTGCATTGATGCCAAGAATGCTGAAGCAGCATCATGGATGACACTAAAGGTCATCTGAGCAATTACTGTTCTGACTCTATCTGTACGGTGTAAATTCCATTGGTGTGCACATTTGCCACTTACATATGTGCATTAATCTTGGGAAGACTTTGGGCACAATCCACTGGGACATTCTCATGCACAAACCTCATAGAGATGAATGAGAGCTATGGAAGAACACAAGTACTCTTGGGGCCCACCCATTCATTTCCATAGAGCTTTCACAGGAGACCAACCTGATGAATTGTGCCATCTGCATCAATATCAACATATATTCTGTAAATGGTATCTATCAATACCATTGTTGCTTTGAATGTAATTTTGTGACTGTTCCCTCTGCCCTGCCGATTCACCATCTGTCAAGTAAATGCCATTTCTACTTTTTTGGAGGGATGTTTTAAAAAGATAGTGTGGGGTAAAATACCCACACTTTTCAAGCAAATAAACTTAAAAAGCAACCTGTGCTGTCTGCAGAAAAGGGATGGAGGCACACAGCCTTCCTAGGGCCTCTTTGCGGTGATATCATTGGCTTGCTGCACGACCTTGAAAATCCAGATCATTTATTGAGGCCATCTGTTAAGGAGAGAAAACCATACTTTTACCCAAATCCCATGGCATTCCTGTGAGACTTAAGTAATTACAGTAGGCACATGTTGTATGCTCAGAAGGCGGTTGTCACAGAAAGGAAAATATTGGTATAATCATGGCATTTTTTGAATCCCAAAAAGTTGGTACTCTTAGTGCTGCACAGTAATGGGAGTTCTTGAAAAGTAATCGGAACCATTTCCAATAGATTATCTATTGTCAAAGTGTGATTAGATAGATAGATAGATAGACCTACAGATAGATTTATTCCTTGCCCTTTTAGTGACTATGCGCCATGCAGAGCAGCTTACAGCAATTTAGAATCACAATATCATAAAATGCAATAAAAACACAGCATTAAGAATTCATTAAAATACAACAGAGGTAAAGATCACAGCCAAAACATGACCTTTACAGCAGATACTTAGCAGGTAAAAGCATTCTGGAATTAAAATGTTTTCCCCAACCAGTGGGAAACAGCCAGAGAGGGGGTCACCTACGCTTCATAGGACAAAGTGCTTCATGATATTGGTGCAGTCACTGAGAAGGCCCTATCTCTTGCTCTCATCAAACACTTCTCCATCCTAAGTAGAACGCAGAAAAGTCTTCTGATCTTATGGAGTAGGCAGGGTGGTATGTAAGGAGGCAATCCTTCAGTTACAGGGTTTTTTCCAAAGCCTGATGAAGTCAATTGGGATGTTTCCACCATACACTAAAGGAGACTTTGAAGAACTTCTTATCCCTTGCTAATTATTGTGACATTTTAGACTCTCTCCTTCAAGATGTGTTTACATAGGAGCAAAAAAAGACTTCATGGGCAGGGGAGATGTTTGCAGGGGAACTCACCGTTGGACTGTTTCTTGTCTTCTGATGGTTGTACTCTTCAGATAACTACACCCTCCCTCCATTTGTTAAGTGTTTAGCACAGATGTTGGAAACCTCTGGCCTTCCAGATGTTGGTGAACTGCAGTGCCCGTCATCCCTTGCCATTGGCCATGCTTGTTGGCACAGATGGGAGTTTTAGCAACACCTGGAGGACCAAAGGTTTTCCACACCTGGTTTAACCAAAATATTTGCAAAGAGAAAGTATAGTTCAAAGGTTCACAGAGCTTTTATCTGTATTTCACTGTTGGGCAGTTGCAAAAAACCAAGCAAACCAACCAACCAACCAACCCTAGACATAGTAGTTATATATCTTCCAATATTGAACAGCTTAGCATTGCAAAAGTGCAATGGAATTGACCTGGGCCCCTGAAGTCTCTCCCTTCAAGCCTAATGTCATGCTTAAAACTAAACCTTGCACGTTCAGCTTTCTCATTCTTAACATCAGTTGCACGAGAGTTTCAAAATAATCCTTTCCTTCCAGTCTATCTCATGCAGTTAGGTTGCTGTGTCATAAAGTATATTTTTTTGCAGGGGACATAGGGGGAAAACTGAAAGGGAGTTACGTCTGGAATAACACCTTTCAACCCTGTGTGTGGTTGAGATTATTGAGATAACGTGATCTGGCGAGTTCCAGATTTTGCCATGAGACAAAGACAACACGGAGGAGATCAAGAGAGCCTTACCACATTCTTGTGGCCCATTTTCCCTACACTCCAAAGTTGGCACATTATGTGCTCCTCTAGATGCGTGGGGCGTGAGGGACTAGCGGAAATCCCTGGCCTTTGTTTCTATTCTACATTTTGCTATCCTGCCAAATTGGCCAAGATAGATTCATTGTGGGCTGTGACTGGAACCCCTCACGAAACTGGCGGTGTCTTAGCATGGCATGCTCCACAAACATTTTCTAGTCATCTATATTTATGGGAGTCATCTTCTAAAAGCAAGATAAGACTGCTGTCCAGGCATCACAGCTGAAAATATCAAAGCTTGCTAAGACATTAGTGTGCTGTCCACAGCAACAAAGCAACCTCCCAGCCACAAAACAGGAGCTATGTGCCGCACCCTCCATCAGGAAGCACTGAATTCTGAAGGACTCATTTCTGTTGAGAAGTTGGTTGGAGGGCGAGCTTTTTTGAGATGTGATATTTATAGCTCTTACAGTGCATCCTCTCTCTCTCTCTCTCTCTTTTAATTTTTAATTTTTTATATTTTTATTTTTTGCTTGCTCTGTCCTTCGTGCTACTAACCTGTTTTGTCTCCTGTTTGGGGTTGCTTTGCATGTCATTTCCTTCTTCTTGGCTGACAGGCGTGTGGTTGATCCTCTTCCTTTCTATGATTCAGGTGCCTCACTCTTTCCTTTCCAGGTTCTTCCAGTTCTTTTAACATGTCAAACTCTGGAGATTTATTCATGAGCGTGCAGTCACTCAATGGGGATTCTTACCAAGGGGCCCAGGTTGGAGCCAACGTGCAGTCACAGGTAGGGATCCATCGGATGTACTGCCAGTGAATGCATCAATATCAGAATGAAGAGCCTTTGATCCTATTGGCGTTCCCCATTCCTGTCCCAAGAGAGGAATCGAAACTCCGTAACCAACCTAAACCAGTCAAAACAAAAACCCCAAACCAAACAATTTTATTTATTTATTACCAAAAATTGTCTTTGGGGATGTTGCCCACGCTTTGTGAATGCATTTGGCTCTGGCTTCCTAGTTACAGTAAGAAGAAATCAGTATTTGAACAGAAAGAGTATTACGCAAGATGCAACTTGCTTAGTGGATTTTCTAGGAGAAATGACCAGATATTTGTACCTCGGGCTTATTTTTCAAGATGTCCATATTGTCATATTCTGCTTGGTTTAATGACAAGAGAGTGGTGCTGAACTACAGAAGTTTCCCTTTCCCCCATTTCAGTGTCAAACTTCATTTAGCCATCCTATCCTAGAAGCCAGTTTGACAGGGAAGAGTGCAGGAAATAATCACTGGGGTGTAAGCCACTTCTTCCTGATGCAATGGTTGCAACAGCTTCTTAGGTATTTGCTTACCCCTTCGGGAGTCTCCTTTTACCCTTAGATAATGGTGCCAACCATTCAAACATTTCCATCTCATGTCAAGGTGCATTAAAAGCAAAGCTAGGTTGCATTGCTACCCTGAATGCAGAAAAGAAGGCATGCTAGATGGCAGGCGGCCTCGCGCGGTCAAGAAGGATGAATGGTCTCGAGAGGCAAGGCATGAACCCTCGTAACACTCATTTGTATTAAGTCAACTCTCTTCAGTTGCAAGTGGCACTGAGAAACCTTGGGTTGAATAACTGGTGTGGATAGCAGGGGTGACAGATTTGGACGGAGTAGATTTCTTACCCCCATATAGGAATTGCTAACTCAACCAAGGACCTCCAACCAACTTGCCTCCTTGTATATTTTTCTCCCCACCATTTGCTGCACTACTCAGAATCCAGCACGGGCTGCTGCTGCCGCTGCCACTGTTGCTATCAGGGATTATAGTGGGATGTTTGGAGGGAGGGAGGCATCTTCACTTATTGCTGCTTGGAGTGAACACTGGGAAATCTTGATTATATCATCCTATTTTAGTCACCCCCAAAATTAGTCTTGCCTTTTAATATCTGTGTTCCTAATTCTCTCTTTGTTGTTGTTGGTCTGTTTAGGTGGATACCCTTCGCCATGTTATCAGCCAGACAGGAGGATACAGTGACGGACTCGCAGCGAGTCAGATGTATAGTCCGCAGGGCATCAGTGTAAGAAAAATAGGCTTCCTTTTTTCTTTTTTCTTTTTCCCCCCTTTCTTGTTGGTTCTCTCTTTCCCAATTATTTCAAAGCCATAGGGCTCAGAATGCCACTTAGTAGGACTTGTCTTAGCTTTACGGTCACCTAGTTTATTGCTTCTGTATCGGTCGTGCCAACGGCAGAGTTCTCTCTGCGAAAAAAGTGGCGATGGGGCAGGCCTTGTGCAGGCAGCTGGCGTCTAGGACTGTCAGACGCAATCAATATTCACATGGCACCTGCGGCCACTTGCGTTCTGCTGAGAGAGCTGCTAAACAGGTGACACCTAGTACAGTGGCAGGAGGGGACCCAGACATCTCCAACGAGAAGGCCAAGGGCTGGAGTCCATTGCAGCTGAACGTACCATCTAAAATAGTGGGTGGGCCCTCTCCCATTCTAAAAGCCAAAAATGGATTATTAACAGATTGGTGATAATGACGACGACGACGATGATGCTAATACAGAAATTAGAGTAAGAAAAACCGAGGGGAGGGGTGGAGAGAGGGGGTGGAGAGGAGAGGAACATCTTCTACTTGTTCTGGGTTGCGCTGGCGGCTCCTCACTAGCATGAAAATTCATAGCGACAAGCTGTGTCGTACAGAGTGAAATCGATCAGACAGACACAAGGAGAACCGAGTGTAGATTCGGGACAGCAATCCAACTTCATTTCTCAGATCAATCATCCGCCATCTCAGTGGCGGTGACAGCAAGCTGGGAGAAGAGGGGAGCCTGGAAAAGGAGACTGCCGTACACTGTGTCGGGGGCTTCTCTTTGCCCCTTTAGAGGTCAGGGGAAGAGTTGCGCTCGAGGATTAACCTGAAAATACTGGGAGGGTAAAGCATGGTCCTGATGTGTTGACTTTCCACTGCATGCGTGCCTCTGACGCGAGGAGCGCCCTTTGAGGGTGGTGGCAAAGGGCAGTACAAGGTTTAGAGGCTTCTCTCCCACCCTCTTTAGATAACCTTCAGGATTTCTACTGTCTGCATTGCTCACAACAGTGCTAGGCAAAGCAAGTCTTTTCTCAGTGGGGAATCGTACAGCATGCTGCCGTTGGACCTGCTAGGCATTCTCCATGAGCTCATGTCAAGTTGAAATGAAAGGAAGTGCCAAGGATAGGATGTGATGGATGGGAAAGTCTTAAAACGGCTTGCCAAGACCCCCCCCTCTCTTTCTCTCTCTCATCCTTTTTGTTCAAGTACAAAATTTGAGGCGTTAAAAGGCGATTGCTTAGATACCCAAAGTAAGTTGAAGCTCATGGGTTGGCAGGTTGGGTTATATAGGAGTGCATGATGTTTTTTTCTCTGGGGGTGTGTGTTAGAGGAATCACGTGCCAGACAGAGCAACTCCAAGCCAATGTACATTGTGCAGGATGGGGCAGTCGCCAAGTTAGCTGAGAACAGTCACGTGTGTTGTTCACCTTTCTGTCTGATTCGTATATAAAGTGAGAGGTGAAGGAACTAATTTAATATAAAAAGCCACACAGTTGAGGGGAACTGTATTCTCTCCCACTTTTGTAAGTGTCCAATTACAATATTAGGGGGAACCTGATGTGACAAATTGTAAGGAGAATGAGGGCTTATTGTTTTTTATTTGACATTAAAATTAAATGCCCCTTCGAGGACATCAAATATGGCTGTGCCTGCCATTTCCAGTTTGACCTAGGGTGGTAGAATTCTGATCTGTATCACTTCAGACACGTGAAAGGTCCCATTTTTAATGCTCTCCTGTATACTTTCAAAGCCCTTCATGGAGTAAATCACAGAGAATAACTTTGCCTGGTATGTTAGTTTACTACAGGCATGGAAGCGTTCAAAAATATGCATTTTCCTGCATTCTAAAGTGATACAATCCATAATTCTGCTACCTTGTTCTGCCAAATGTATACATGCGCTCTAGAAACCCAAGGGGGGTAATATAATAGAAGGGCTTAATCCTTACTACCCTCTGAGCTATATAGTCCAACGACTATATTGCTTCAGCATCTTTTCAATATTTATGTGTCCTTTTTCCAAAGCCGTAAGAAGAAACTTGGATTATTGGCAGGCTTCTAATCATTAGGAGGAAGGAGGATGCTCCCTTGAAGCCATTGGTGGGCATGGTGGAGGGGCAGAAATGTTGTAAAGCATGGCGTCTGACTTTGTTGTTGGAATTCTGAGCTGACTTCTTCTGAATTTAGCACAGGCATCCAAGCACCCACGTTTGCACCGAGCCCTGACGTCACCAGGCAAGGACAGTAAAGCATTCTGAAGTAAATGCAACTGAACATGTGCAGACAATTATGTCTGATTATATAAACCCATTGCAAAAACCGGGCTTGAAAATGCCACATGAAAGAGCCTATCGTTCCACATTAATCTCTGTTAGCCGAATTCATTTCTATTCTGGCTCTTTAATACTGAGGAATAAATGAATCGGAGACTGATCATGATAAGATATGATACTTCTGTACAAATTAACCCTGCCCCCACCCCCCAAGGAGAAGCCCAGCTCACTGCAACTGAATATATATCTGAACACAGTAGTTTTCTAGGCTAAGCCAAATCACCAGGGGATGCTCTGCTGAAGAAAAGAGCTAGGGAAAGGGCATGCGAGAGGAGATGAAAGCCAGCATGGATTCAGGTGCAGAACTGAAGCTAATTTGGTAGTCATTAATAAAGGGAAGCTGCAGAATGGGAATCAGCACTAATACCAGAAGGGACATGGTGCAGTTTCCTTTATCTTCAGGCCAGCTATTTTGGAAGAGGGGAGAAAGGCCTCTCTTGAAAGGAATGGCTTGCAGAAGAGGGAGAACAATCAATCATAGTAGATGCTTTCCTTGGCAACCTGAGAGCTTCCTTGCAATGATATGGTCCTTTCCTGCCCAGCCCTGCCATTTTCTATATTTAAGAATAGAAGCTGAAATGGAATGGAATTGGGGGAGGAGTTAGCAGCCAGTAGCTCTGTTAAGCTGTTTGCAGCCTCTGGGAGCTTGTGACCAGGACTTGTAAACAGGGACATTTGCCAAGCGAGGCCTGGAATGCTACTTCACGGTGTCCGTAGGACCAAGAGACATGGATGGCAAGGGAGTAGCTGCAATGACCTGCAACACCATGTCTGTCTTTCTGCCTAAGAATGTGCAAAACTACACCTGCAGTAAGTGCAAGCCGGTTGCCTTGCTGGAACAGAAGGTACAGCAACATGAGGCCCACCTCTTCCAACTTTGAGCTATCCGGGAAAGATGAGGACTTTCTCAATGGAGAAGAGTGGACCGTCTTGGAACAGCAACATGGGTGGGGTGCCCCTAAAGAGGAGAAAGATCCCATTGCAGGGGATTAACCCCTAGAAGGAACATGGCACACAGAAAGAAGCAAGACTGTCAGGAGCCATGCTGTGTCACTGGAGCTGCAAATTTGATTCCAGGCCCACTATATCCCTATGTTCTTCATTCTTGACTTGGAGGCCTCTGGCATCCGCTTGCAAATACAAGTTATTATATATCATTTTATATATATATATATATATATATATATATATATGCAGGTTTTGGTGTCTTCGGGTGTCTTCCCGTGTAGGAGTTGGGGTGTCTAGGCGACGTTTCGACGAGGTCTCACTCGTCATCTTCAGGCTGGTGCTTACGGCTTCTTGTTACTGGAACAGAGCAGGATCTCAGTGTTTGAGTTCCTATAAATACTGTTGAGGGGGTGTGGTGTATTCTGGGCAGAGAGGAAGTTCCCAGGATAGTGTGACTTTTCTTCTTTTGTTCCTTAATTACTTGAGGGATATCTTGAGTGATTTCTTGAGTGATATTCTGAGTACCACTTAGGAGGGTCATTAAGAGTGGATTAGTTGCTAAAGCTTTCGTGTCTTGACCTCTTGAGCTTGTGAAGAGTTTTTCTGGGAAGATGGCTGTACTGCACTTTGTTGTGCTCTGGCTTGGCTTCGTGTATAGGGGCGAGCTGTGGTTTTGTGCCCTGTGCCAGTCAGATCTGTGTAGGGATTGCAGGGGGGTGTAGCATCCGGAGGTGCCACTATGGTTTGGCTACTGGATGGTGTCTGTAATTTATCTGTGGAGAGGGTCTGGGTTTGGGTCTGGTGTGGTTGATTGGTGATGGCGTTCTGTGTGCCTCTGGTTCTGGTGTCGGTTTTTGTGGGGAGGGCTAATTTCCAGATGTCTGGCAGGCGGGACGTGTCGTCACGCTTGTTCATGTTGTGAGGGTGTTTCTCTATCTCGATGGCTTCCATGATTATTCTCTTGTGGTGATGTTCCATGTTAAAGAGCAATTTGGAATCTGCAAAATTAATTTCGTGTCCTGTTTCTTTCATGTGTTGGAAAAGAGAGGAAGTTTTTTCTTCTTTTTTGACGGCATTCTTGTGTTCTGCGATACGTGCATTTATTCGTCTGTTTGTTTGTCCAATGTACGTGGCTGGGCAGACTTTGCAGGGTATTTCATAGACCCCTTGGTTTTCCAACTGGATTTTATCTTTGGGGTTTCTGAGGATATTGGCTATTTTTTGGTTGGTGCAAAAGGCTGTTTTGATATTGTGTTTATGGAGGATTTTGCTAATTTTATCTGTAGTGCCCTTGATATAAGGAAGGAGGGCCATGCCATTGTTTTCTTCTGTGTCTTGGTTTTTGGGGGGTGTTTCTTTTTGGATTAGCTTCGTAACCCTGTTTTGCTGGTATCCATTGGCGATTAACACATTTGAGAGATTCTGTAACTCAGTTGTCAAGTGGTCTTTGTCAGCCAGGCGTTTGGTTCTGGAGATGAGAGTCTTGGCTACGGAGTTTATTTGTGCAGGGTGGTGGTGTGATTGTGCATGTAAGTAGCGGTTGGTGTGTGTTTTTTTCCGGTAGATGGTGTGTCCTAGGGAGCCATCAGGTTTTTTGTAGATTAGGACGTCAAGGAAGGGAAGTTGGTTGTTGGCTTCTATTTCCATAGTGAATTGTATTTTGGGGTGTAGGCTGTTGAGATGTGTGAGGAAGCTATCTAGTTTTTCTTTCCCGTGTGGCCAAATTACAAAGGTGTCGTCAACATATCTGAGCCAAAGTTTGGGTTTGTGTTCTGACTTGTCTAAAGCATTGGTTTCAAAGTGTTCCATGTACAGATTTGCGATGACCGGTGAGAGGGGTGATCCCATAGGTGCTCCTTCTATCTGTTTGTATCTTTGTCCATTGTGGATGAAGTACGTGTTGGTTAGGCAGTGGTTGGTCTATGGGATCACCCCTCTCACCGGTCATCGCAAATCTGTACATGGAACACTTTGAAACCAATGCTTTAGACAAGTCAGAACACAAACCCAAACTTTGGCTCAGATATGTTGACGACACCTTTGTAATTTGGCCACACGGGAAAGAAAAACTAGATAGCTTCCTCACACATCTCAACAGCCTACACCCCAAAATACAATTCACTATGGAAATAGAAGCCAACAACCAACTTCCCTTCCTTGACGTCCTAATCTACAAAAAACCTGATGGCTCCCTAGGACACACCATCTACCGGAAAAAAACACACACCAACCGCTACTTACATGCACAATCACACCACCACCCTGCACAAATAAACTCCGTAGCCAAGACTCTCATCTCCAGAACCAAACGCCTGGCTGACAAAGACCACTTGACAACTGAGTTACAGAATCTCTCAAATGTGTTAATCGCCAATGGATACCAGCAAAACAGGGTTACGAAGCTAATCCAAAAAGAAACACCCCCAAAAACCAAGACACAGAAGAAAACAATGGCATGGCCCTCCTTCCTTATATCAAGGGCACTACAGATAAAATTAGCAAAATCCTCCATAAACACAATATCAAAACAGCCTTTTGCACCAACCAAAAAATAGCCAATATCCTCAGAAACCCCAAAGATAAAATCCAGTTGGAAAACCAAGGGGTCTATGAAATACCCTGCAAAGTCTGCCCAGCCACGTACATTGGACAAACAAACAGACGAATAAATGCACGTATCGCAGAACACAAGAATGCCGTCAAAAAAGAAGAAAAAACTTCCTCTCTTTTCCAACACATGAAAGAAACAGGACACGAAATTAATTTTGCAGATTCCAAATTGCTCTTTAACATGGAACATCACCACAAGAGAATAATCATGGAAGCCATCGAGATAGAGAAACACCCTCACAACATGAACAAGCGTGACGACACGTCCCGCCTGCCAGACATCTGGAAATTAGCCCTCCCCACAAAAACCGACACCAGAACCAGAGGCACACAGAACGCCATCACCAATCAACCACACCAGACCCAAACCCAGACCCTCTCCACAGATAAATTACAGACACCATCCAGTAGCCAAACCATAGTGGCACCTCCGGATGCTACACCCCCCTGCAATCCCTACACAGATCTGACTGGCACAGGGCACAAAACCACAGCTCGCCCCTATACACGAAGCCAAGCCAGAGCACAACAAAGTGCAGTACAGCCATCTTCCCAGAAAAACTCTTCACAAGCTCAAGAGGTCAAGACACGAAAGCTTTAGCAACTAATCCACTCTTAATGACCCTCCTAAGTGGTACTCAGAATATCACTCAAGAAATCACTCAAGATATCCCTCAAGTAATTAAGGAACAAAAGAAGAAAAGTCACACTATCCTGGGAACTTCCTCTCTGCCCAGAATACACCACACCCCCTCAACAGTATTTATAGGAACTCAAACACTGAGATCCTGCTCTGTTCCAGTAACAAGAAGCCGTAAGCACCAGCCTGAAGATGACGAGTGAGACCTCGTCGAAACGTCGCCTAGACACCCCAACTCCTACACGGGAAGACACCCGAAGACACCAAAACCTGCATTCCTGTACCCGTGAAAATCTACGAAAGCATATATATATATATATATATATATATATATATATATATATATATATATATATATATATATATATATATTATGATATATATGATATATCTTCTTTAATATTCTTTTGGAAGCCGCCCAGAGTGGCTGGGGAAACCCAGCCAGATGGGCGGGGTATAAATAATAAATTATTATTATTATTATTATTATTATTATTATTATTATTATTATTATATCCCATCTTTGCTCTCTTGAAATAACAGTCTGTTCTTCTATATGCTTGCTGTCACATTCTGTCCTATCCCATATTTAAATGACTTGGCACATTTACACTGGAAATGGCGCACATACTCAAATCAGGGAGATTAGATATGCAAACCCTGTGTGTGCGCGCCCTTCAATGGGCTAACCCAAACCCATGTCTAGATCAATCCTCAGAACTGGTCACAAGTAGCCGCCTCTCAACTGCTTGTTTACATCCCCATCTTTAGTGAGGAAACATGGGTCAAGCTCTAGGTGCCACACAGATACAGTAAGCATGCTGGCTCCCCTTAAGCATTTTGTTAGTGCTCAGAATAAATGATTGCAAAGTCCAGATTTTTTTCCTTTTAAGACAAACAGGAATGTTTGCCTTCATCATCCCTGGATCCCCTTCATTGCCTCCATCCATCCCATGCAGATGACCCATTTTTAATAAGAGCCAGCTCTCACTGGCTTCCCCCAGAAATCAGTTTAAATACTGCTATGAGGCACCAGCAACCTCTCTTGTACAGAATCAGCTTTTCCCAATTGTCCCCTAGTGCCTAGCCAAAACTGAACCCTTCCTCCCAACAGCACCTTCCTCATCCCTTCATTGAGACCTCTCAGCTCCGCCTGTCAGTCTTGTGCATGCAAAAAGTAGCATTTCTGACCATACTACCCTAATGGTAGTGGACATAATATTCTGCCCAACAAACTAAATTTGGCCTCCAGGAGCTTGCAACATTGGTGCTGATGTGTGCTGGTCACTGAACTCTCCTCTGTGCAGCCTATCAGCCTATCTGTGCAACGCATCATGTGCCCCATGTTCCCATGAGGCATGCAAGTCACATGTGTGTGGCTGGGGGAACCCAGTCAGATGGGGAGTAGAAGAAATAAATTGCTGCTGCTGCTGTTTGATGGGCAGGATATAAGAAATAAATGGTTGTTGTTAGTCAGCTCAACCCGTCTCTCAGTGTTTCTAAAGATCATGTCACATGCCCCTTCCAGGAAGTCTCAAGCATGCACCTCTAGAGGCATATTGATGCAAGAAGACTATTGTTCCTTACCATGAATCATTTACCTCTTCCTCAGTGTGACACCCTCCTAGCCTAACCCTCATCCTCTGTGGTTGCAGACAAACTGGATGCTTCTACCATGTCCCTGAAACTAGTATGCAGGAATGAGGGAAATAAATGAAACAGTGTGCTATGTTTTTACATAAGCCAGCCTTCTTTCCTTCCTTCCTTCCTTCCTTCCTCTTTTTTTTTGGGGGGGGGGGGGGTTAAACAATTCTAAAGCCAGATCAAGCTGAGGAAATTGCAGCAGCAGGTAATTTACCTGCTTCCACGTTCATAACATTATCCCCTACTTTAAATAAATAAAGTCTGGAGAAATAAGATCTCTGAATAAATAAGGTACACCTGCCAAAAGGACCCCTTTGAGTATATTTGGTCCCTTACAGAGACCACATTTTGCACTGATCTGATTTTTAGGAACAAAATTTAAAAAGTCCTTCCAGTAGCACCTTAGAGACCAACTAAGTTTGTTATTGGGATGAGTTTTCGTGTGCATGCACACTTCTTCAAATATCTGAAGAAATGTGCATGCACACGAAAGCTCATACCAATAACAAACTTAGTTGGTCTCTAAGGTGCTACTGGAAATAATTTTTTTATTTTGTTTCTACTACGGCAGACCAACGCGGCTACCTACCTATATCTGATTATTAGGGTCAAGGCTCCGGAGAGTAGAGTCTGAAGCAATGGATTCAAGTGACAATAAAGGAGATTCTGACGAAACATCACGAAGAAGACAATGGAACAGGCTCTATCGGAAGGTGGTGGATTCTGCAGGTTTTTAAGCAGAGATTGGATGGCCACCTGTCAGGGATGATTGAGATCCCTTCATTGTAGGGGGTTGGATTAGATGACCCTCAGGATCCCTTCCAACTCTACAATCCTATGACTATGAATCCGGTATTGAGGATATAAGATGCAGAACAAACAGAAAAATAGGTATAAAAAAATATTACAAGTTACGGAGGAACACCAGTTTCTCCCTTTATTCTCTATTGCAGTGATATTGTAAAGAAAAACAAGTTTATTGTGGGGGGAGGACCTTTAAATTTATTTGATTTTTCAAATTAACGCTTTACACTCACATATACAACATAAATCATAAAACCGAGATTCCAAAGAATTTCCTGGACTTCCCTCCTCCCCTTTGTGGGTCCTATTGTTAGTCATTTACTCCCGCGCCTTTTATAATAATCCAAATCTTTTACATCTCCATTATATCCAGAATTCCCCATTAAACCACAAGTGTTTCATTGGTTTGGTGAGGCATAAATTTCATGCTCTGTGGTTTCTAGGGGGGAAAAAAAGATTTCACCTCTGCATTTTAATGCATCACATTTGTGAAGTACTTCCATGTGATTTCTTGTGATTGTCCATGATTGACATTAATTGTGAGGAAATTCTGATATCATAAAATCTAATGAAATCACCTATAAAATATCATGAACCAGATGCATAGTGGGTAGAGCTACAACTATATGACCTGTTTTTCATCCAAGGACCAGGGAGGGTGTGAAGTTGCCCCAACACTTCTCAAGCTGTGCATAAAAGCGCAGGTGGTTCTGTGCTCCTTAGCCAGGACTCCCTGACCTCTGATTTCACTTCCATTTCTCTTCTCCAGTTACAGAGGCAGAGCTAGGAAGTGGGAGAAGCAGAAACGCCTCTCCCGCCAGCCTTCCCTTCCACTCTAGGAATTGGCAGCTCTGTTGCTATTGTTTACCTTTGCGGAGCCAAGCAGCAGGAACCTCTTGGTTGCTCCAAGCAGAGAGCAAGGAGAGGTTTGTGGGGCACTGGTGCCAACTGTAGAGAGCCCTGGGTGCCCAGGCACCCACAAAAATCTCGACACAACCTCCAAGGCCCTGCAAAGCCTCCGACACAACTTCCGCAAGGCTCCTCTGCTGCATCAACAGCTGCCTTTTGAGCGCAGGTCTGCCCCGTTCTCCCTTCAGGTCTTTTGGATGAACTTGTGGCTCCCTCCCAGCCATTGTCCGCCTGTTGGTTGCTGCCTGTGGCCACTGCTTTTGGCACCATGTTCAGTCACGGGACCCTCCCAAGTGAAGCATCCCAGGGCAGTTGCCCTAGTTAAGGGTGGCTCTGAGCAGAAGCCACATGCAACATAATAATAATAATAATAATAATAATAATAATAATAATAATAATAATAATAAATAATACAGTGGTGCCTCGCAAGACGAAATTAATTCGTTCCGCGAGTTTTGTCGTCTTGCGATTTTTTCCGTCTTGCGAAACACGGTGTTGGGAAAGTTTTGGAAAAGCTTCAAAAATCACCAAAGTCTTTAAAAAACTCAAAAAAAAAGGCTACCACACCGCGTTCTATGAGTTGCTCCTCGAAGTCAAGTCACAACTGTATTAACGGTGTTAAGAAAAAGGAAACAAACTTGCAAGACGTTTCCATCTTGCAAAGCAAGCCCATAGGGAAAATCGTCTTGCAAAGCAGCTCAAAAAACAAAAAACCCTTTCGTCTAGCGAGTTTTTTGTCTTGCGAGGCATTCGTCTTGCGAGGTACCACTGTAATAATAATAATAATAGTAATTTTATTTATATCCCAGCCAAAGCCGGGCTCAGAGCTGCTAACAACAGTAAAAATAACACAGTTTACATAAAATCACAATCAATTAATTAAAATACATCCAACAACCAGTTCATTCTAAAATCAATTCAGAGTCAAATTAATGGCAACCATTGGGCTAGAGTTCTATGAGGATTACAGAAGGAGGGGGTCAGAATGTGCCTTGGCCAAACAGAGACAGCAATCATATGCATATGTGGGCACAAGCACAAAGTGGACACTGTATGGTGCAAGTATGTGTGTATGAGAGAGAGCATTTGCCCACTACGCTGCCAGCTTTGGGCATGCCCTCTTTGGCCACACCACCTTTTGTTTTGACTGCATCTGCCACTGGCTTGCAGCCCCCTAGAAGATTGACAAAACATCCTCACTCCTTGGACCAGGATATCTAGGGAAGTACAAGGGCAGGAGCCAAGACAAAGCAAATTAGCTCCCGGCTGTTGGGATCACGGTCTTGTAGCAGGTTGTTGAGCATGAACCTGCCTATGCACTTCTAGTTTGGGGACCGCTTTGGTATTGTTGTGTCCTTTGTGGATATAATTCTCTTTGTATTTTCAAGCGCTCCAAATCAGGTACTGCACTGTTAACGTGGGAAATTATTGCAGCAGTGTGGTTTGGGCTTTTTTGTCCCATCATAAATCTCCCATCTGCTTTTCAGCATATGCATTCGCACATGAGTTGTATTTCACAGCCATTCCCACATTACAAAGTTGCCACACTTGTGGGCCTGCCTTTCCAAAAAACGCAACAGATTTTTGGAATTGCTCTTGAGTCGAGGACTCAAGCTCTGGGATCCATATTTCATGATGTGCAGCTGCAGCCATAAGAAATCCTAGAACCTCTCAGTGTTAGTCTAGCTCTCCTTTTAAGGCTTCAGGGCTATTCTGTACAGTGGTACCTCGGGTTAAGAACTTAATTTGTTCCAGAGGTCCGTTCTTAACCTGAAACGGTTCTTAACCTGAGGCGTGCTTTCACTAATGGGGCCTCCTGCTGCCGCTGTGCTGCTAGCGCGCGATTTCCGTTCTTTTCCTGGGGCAACATTCTTAACCTGGAGCAACCATTTCCTGGTTAGCGGAGTCTGTAACCCAAAGCGTCTGTAATCCGAGGTACCACTGTATTAGGAAGGAAGCTTTTGGATTGAATCCTGGAGACACTGCTACAATTTGCAGAGGGTGGGGTCCTTTTCTTGCTTTGGAAATAAATCATATTGTCAAGTATGAGTGAAGTGGGGGGTGTACCGGGTTCCAGAATATTTCTGGGCTGAGAATGGGAGAGTAAGATTTAAATAGTAAGGATCTCTGTGTTGTATAAAGATTATCTCTTTCTCTATCTCGTTTAATTGGGTGTCTGCAATAAAGCCCCTTCTAAAAATAAGTTGAGTACACAATAGGAGCCCTCCCCACTCCCCCCCCCTTACATTTCCCGTTCCCTATAATGACCCGGCAAACACTAAATGTCATTTGAGTGCATTAAGCAGCAAACTCTCCAGTGACATAGCAATTACAGTTCTGAAATAGATTTGGTGTGTCACCGAAGATAAGGGTTTTGAAAGTTTCTGTTGTGATTATAGCTTGTAACTCCCACAAATAACAGGCTTCAAAATAAGAGGCTGCCAACAGGGCCATTGTGGCTTTCCCTCAGTGATGGCACGTAAATTGCTATTAATGTCCTGAGTGTACTTGAATATGCCAGTCTCCGGGCGGCAGAGTTGGCTCAGTGTCTCTCTTTACCCGGCTTGTCACTGTCGGGCTGATAATCTGTGGTAATTGCTGCCTCTTGCAGTGGTCAGGACGTGGAAGTGTATGAGCTGGCTGCATCTTCTGCAGTAAACAATAAGCCTGTCTGTAGCAAAGTAGGAGGATATGCAATACAACCTCTTTAGGATGTATGAGTAGATTAAAACCTAATGCGGAAAGACTGGATCTCCCAGGAATCTTTGCTTAGTTGTGTGTGTGTGACTTAGAAAGGTGAAGTAAGCCCAGCCATGCATGCAAATAGGTTGACTATGAACTGAGATTTACAATTTCTAACTGCCTAAACTTTAAATTGAAAGTTAAAATGTGTGCTAAATGTAGCTGGCAGCAAACTAGGGCTCCGGATTTTTGCAGACATTCTGGCCACCTAGTTGATTTAATGTGATTTTTAAGTAGAAAGATTTTAAACTGGTGTTTATTTCTGGTTTGCATCCAGAGCTACCTGAAATTGGCTTTTTAGCATCAAATGACTATGGGCTTCCTTTCAGCAAGTGATTCCCAAACCTTTATTGCCACGGGCTACTTGAGAATTGCTGAGGGTCTTAGCTGACCACATTTAATGCAAAGGATGTACTGTCTCCAGTCTTCAATCACAAATCCACAGACCACCTGGATGAAAATCATGGACCGCTGGTGGTCAGTAGACTACAATTGGAAACCATTGCTTTAAGCTGTAAGAACTCAGCTGTATGTTTAACTGCCGTGTGGCTGGGAAATGGTCAGTATCAAACCTTGGAATAACTTCCGGAACCTTAGCATGTTTTTGTCTTGATACTGGTCATTGATTGTAATAAAATGACTACTGCTGCTACAATGGTATGTTATCATGGGACACGGGTGGCGCTGTGATCTAAACCACTGAGCCTCTAGGGTTTGCTGATCAGAAGGTCAGCGGTTTGAATCCCCGCGACGGTTTGAGCTCCCATTGTTCTGTCCCAGCTCCTGCCAACCTAGCAGTTTGAAAGCACGCCAGTGCAAGTAGATAAATAGCTACCGCTGTGGCAGGAAGTTAATCAGTGTTTCCATGCACTCTGGCACTCATTGCGGTGTCCCGTTGCACCAGAAGCGGTTTAGTCATGCTGGCCGCATTACCCAGAAAACTGCAGACAAACGCTGGCTCCCTCAGCCTGAAAGCGAGATGAGCGCCGCAACCCCAGAGTCGCCTTTGACTTGACTTAACCGTCCAGGGGTCCTTTACCTTTTTACCTATGTTATCACTGTGAGCCCTCTTGTACCTTCAGTTGCTCACATAACTCGTGTTCACATGAGTAGCATTAGACCAGAGGAAAGAACTCACAGAAAATCACAGTTAGCTTCTCACTTTCATGAGCTACCATCTTCTCCAACTGTCTTGTGCATTTAATATGTGAACAGGTCTAAGCTGAGAGATCCATACACAACACTTTTTCTTGCTGTAGTTGGACGTTTGGATGAATGAGGACTTGAGAATAAGAGCAGCTTATATACGACTTCTCTGCATGCCAACCTTGGTTTGCCACCAGTCCTCTACAATTCAGCTCATTAGGAACATGTGGTTCACATTTCGGTGTTTCTAATATGGTATGCGTTATACTGCACAAAAATTCTGGAAATACAGTTTCCTTACTTTTTTAGCAGGAACTTGAATTCCGGTCAATATATTTTATTCTATATTTATACCTCATCTCTTCCTACCTTTAAGCACGTAAATGTTCCTCTTGGAAATTTGCATTTAAGGGCAGGCAGGATATTCTAGTTCCAAAAATGTCCTGGGGAGGGGAGGCTGAATTGTCAAATGACAGCAAAGGAGCTAATTCCTGGGGGCCGAGGGGTCTCTCCCCTCCAATAAAATATTTGAGGGGGCCGCCCCCCCAAAAGTTGATCAATTATGTGGGGCAGGGCTTACCTGCAAGCCCCGCCCCATATTTTATTCAAGTTGGCACCCCTGACACACCTGCCTGATGTGTATCTCCAAAATGGAAGATATATTTGGAATTTGCAACGTGCATTTGAAATCTTAAAATTGTATATTTTTAACACAAAAACTGAAAGCATGGATTTCAAAATATGAAAGTCCCTCTGTGTATATGTGAGTGAGAGAGAGAAATAAATGGCTATTTTAGTGAGTTTTTCTAGTGAATTTGCGCCCTAGCTTATAGTGCAGGCTGCTTAACCATTTGAAAATTCTCGTGTTACAGATTTAGCATCCTTGGTTGGTTAGATATGGCTGTCATAATCCTTTGGACCATTTTTTGACACACTGAAATAATATACTTGTATACTACAATGGGGAATGAAGATGAGGCACAGATTTTGAGATAGCAAAAATCCAGAGCTTTATTTCCTTTTTAAACTGGATCAGCAACAAAACAATAACTCTTGCATACCCTACGCTCAAGGTGTGTGTACGCCCTCTTGAGTGAGCTCAACCATGGCCCTGAACGAGAATCAGTAAGGTTACTGCTCCCATCTTGTCATGGCCTAGCAATGAGATTTGGTTGGACTTCTTTAGTTTCTAGAGAGATGGTGGGCTCTTCCCCATGCCTTCTCTTGGGGATACTCTCGCTCTGGATTTCCGGGGGGCGGGGGCTGCATTTCAATAATTTATGAACTAGCATTCATGGAACAGGTATATAAGAACTGAGTCGAGGAGCACCAGGCTCCTAGCCCCAATTGGTCAAGCTATGGGGCAGGGCCAAGACATATTTCCTTTTCTTCAATCCATCTCCCATATAACAGCAGCAGGCTTTAAGCTTTCCGGCCAGGCCTCTATCGTTGCGCACATTAGTGCAAGGGCCCTTCTGAGCTGCCCTAGCCACCCATTGGAATCTCAGAGAATGAGGGAGGCTGGGGCCCATTTATTTGACCTGCACCAGAACCAGGTGAGACGCCCAAACCAGCTAGGGACACAGCTTGCTGTAGATTTTGGCACCTCCATGGGCACAGCAGTGTCAAACCGGCATCTGTTCAGGGCTTCCCTGAGTCGCCCGGCTACTTACTGTAACCATGGTGAGTTCTGGCACCTATTTTTCTCGAAAAAAAGCACTGCTTATTATGTATCTTACGCTATCACGTGCAATATGTGCTACCTCCAAAAATAAGTGAGCATTACTGAGAACCAACATTTTGTTAATGGGCTTATATTGCTTTGCGGTTCCACTTCTAGCATCTGACAAAGTAGACTAACAACAGAAGCTTATGCTCCATGACAATGAGTTATTCTTACTTGGATCAACCTTTCAATACCGTATTTTTCGCTCTATTAGACGCACCGGACCATAAGACGCACCTCCTGCAAAAAGCCAGGGATAGCCGCGCAAAGCCTCCGCAGGGCTCCCCTGGCAGAAGCCAGAACAGCTAGAGGGAGTGCTGCACAGCCTGGGTTTCCCCTGCCAGCCCCAAAGAGCAGCTCAGGAGCGTGCCACACTCGGCAATTTAGCTCCAGGGACCACACATTCGCTCCATAAGATGCACAGACGTTTCCCCTTAGTTTTTAAGAGGAAAAAGGTGCATCTTATGGAGCAAAAAATACGGTAACTGTCATCCTTTATACAACTGTCACCCACGACTAATGCGGCTGATCCCAGCGTAGGCATTGTGGACCTTAACAACAGCCGTCATCCCCTTAGTGAGAGGGGAGCTCCTGCTGGGAAAGCTTTTGGGGGCTTGAGCCCCTTGTTGTGAAAGTGACTGACAGCTCTCTCTCTGTTCCTTCTAGGCTAATGGAGGCTGGCAGGATGCTACAACTCCTTCGTCAGTGACCTCCCCCACAGAAGGCCCTGGCAGCGTTCACTCTGATACCTCCAACTGATCTCCCAGCAATCCGGCATCCCTGGCTGCCCCACCCTGCACCTGGCAGAAGTGGGGGCCGAGAAGGGAGGGGTTTTCTCTCCTAATGTTGACGCCATCAGGCTGGATCCAGAGCTGATCGGCAGACACAGCTAGAGTCTCCTTCTCTTCTCTCGGTTGGGATGCTTTTTTTCAGCCAATCTGGACACTACTTTATACTCTCTTCCCTTTCTTTTCTGGGTAGAAGCCACCTCTCCTTTTACTCCTTTTTACATCGCCCATTCTCTCACACCAGAATATTTTTTCAGCCTGAAGGAAACAAACAGCCTCTTGAAGTATTTGTGCATTTTCATGATATCTTTTTTTTCTTCCTTTTGAGGAGTCAGCCTTTACCTCCCTCCAGCCTATCTGGCATCCACCTCCTTCTGTTTCTCTGATGTTCTCACTACCTCTTTGCAGGAGCCACCTAAGCCCTTCCCCCTGGCCTTTTGGGCGCCATTCCTCCTCCTCCTCTTCCATGTAAGGACAATTGTCTGTTCTTCTTAAGACCCTGAACCCTTGATGAAATTGCCTTCCAGGATATTCCCCGTTACAGGTTGGATAAATGCAATTCGGGTACTGCAAAGGTATGTCCACAACATGCCACAATATAACCAAGATGACCAGGAGAATGCGGGCAGATCTACTTCTTACCATCCCGTTGTGCCTTGTATCAAGCCCCAATCACGTCTCCTGCCATTGGTCACTGCCGCTGTTTCCCATTCTGCACCCCCACCCCAGAGCTGTAAAATTAGGGCTGCGCATGCTTTCGCACCAAGGAAATTCACGTTTGGTGCTTGGAATAAAGCAATGCAAATGAAGTCAATTTGCATAATTTATTCCAGTTCCAATATTTGTGTTTTAAAGATTTGCAGGGAAAATGCTTAGGGGTTTTGTAGGAAAGCTTACAATAATTAGGGGAAAGTAGGGGAAACTGGATAAGGGCAGAGCGATGGGAGCCATGCACAGCACTGAGGCATTCAGCATTTTACCCTCATATTTCTGAGCCTTATCCAGCTATTGCCTACATCCTTCCTAGTGTTTGTGCACAGTCATGCTGTTTAGAATCTTGGTTTATAAAAAACGACATCTGAACTTCTCGAGATGCGACATTCTAAGCAAGGCACCCAACTATGGGCTTGCACAGTGAAGCTGCAGAAATCGCAACATACCCACAGCCCTGAATACACTCTTATCTTGCCATTTAACTGCTTAGAGGCCATTTTGGCATATAAGCAGTATTCAAATTATATATTTTAAAAAATCTGTTAAGAGGGAGAGGAAAGTGGGAGCCCAGCTCCTGATGTTAAGGTCCTAGGATGCACATTGTATTTTACTGGTGCACATATAAACAGGGATTGGGCTTGTGTAGCTTCACACCTTACTTACAGGTTTGTGAATGGATCCTTGCTAAAATGGTTACGGATGTCTTGATCTTGAAAAAGAGAATTATAGTTTGACTCGCCATTTTCCTAGTGGAAAAATAAATAATAAGGAAATAGGCAGACTAGTTTGGCTTGCATATTGGACCCACAAAAACCCTTAAAACAGATATCTCTTTGGCTAGCAAATTTTGAGAAAAGATATTTGCATGCCGGATTTAAATTATTACCTGTTCCCAGACAAAGCCCTCCTCCCACAAAGCAAAAAGAGGTAGTTGGCCCAGATGGCAGAGAGGGAGACAGACAGACAGACAGACAGACAGACAGACATTTCAATGAGGCTTGCTCAAAAGCATTTCCCAGTGGATTGTATGCCAGACAGCCTGAAATATGCAAGTGTTTTGGGCCTTTGATGGTATGGAGGCTGTGAAAATATGTCTCAAGTGCTCTTTCACACCTCTGGAGGGATGAAGAGATACAAAACCATCTCAGCTATGGGCCATGGCATGCTAGTGGTAAGTCAAAGAAGTAGGAAGCAACTGAGAGCCTCAAGAATTGCATGATCTCGCCCAACATCTGTTGCCTTACGATGGCACTTCTTCTCAAGAGGGTGGGTTGAAGCTGTGGTTAAGATGTTTTCTAGAGCGGCACACTCACAATCGCTCCATGAAGATCAAAGCTCCTTAGCACTCCCAAGTCTCCCTGCCCATTGTAATTGGGATGGTGAATATGTGTGTGAAGTTAGGGGGCTTCTGTCTATGTTGTGATCATCCGAGAAAAGAAGACTGAGGTGGCAAATAGCCAAGACTGATCAATGCAAATTGAAAAAAGCCAAGTCTGAGATGCTCCAAAAAGCTCTGGTCCACCCACCTCAGTGCTTTGTAGCTGCTAAGGAGGGGCGAAGCGGATTTTGCTGGTGCAATCCTGTGCATGCATCCTCAGGTGCAAGTCCCACTGAATTCCATAGGACTTACTCCCATGTAAGTGTGCATAGGATTGCAGGCTGTGTCCCCTTCCCTTGTGAACATTCTATGAAGCTTCCTTATATCGAGTCAGAACATTATTCCACCGAGTCCTTATTTTCCTGACCCACTGGACGCACTTGAGATTAAAGCCAACAATTTGTTCGCCCGAGGTGGTTGATACCTCTGAGGAAGTGCGAATGCCTGTATTCAGTTTCCTGATGTAATTAGCATAGTTTTGATGAACTGCGTTTCTTGTATGCTATTTACTCCGTATCTCTCCTTGCAATGTTCATGTGGACCATTGTATCATCGGCTGTAATGTGTGAACAAGAGGCATAATTCACTGGAAAGCAAATCTTATTCAAGCCCCATTTAAATGTGTAGGTGGATAGTCTTGTGCAGTAACATTCACTACTTTCACCTCGTACTGGACAAGGATCTGAATTTTATCATTTCACTTGTGTGGCAGTAGAGACAGGGGAGAGAAATGGATCTGCATTTATCTGCCTGTAACAACATATCTTCCTCCTTCTGGTCTGTCATGGTATACGGTACTAACTCCTTAATGGTACGTACACTGGTAGTAGTTCTCTGCATATCCAGATTTACTATTTTTATTTTTATTATTATATGGATTATTATTAATATTGGTTATTTTGATTACCTGTGAGCTGCCTTTTTCTCATACACTTTTGCTTCATTATTTTCTGCCCAGAAAACCCCGACTTCGATACCAAAAACAAAAAAAATTAAAAACTGCAGAAACTTAAAAAAAACTTAAAAATTTTAAAAAAATTAAAAAATTCAAATCTTTCAGCTTTATTAACATTTTCCATTGTTTCTTGCGATTTGTGTCTCGTTCTTTGTAGTATTGATGATAATGAACATTTGATAATGAATGTTCTTGTATATTCAGATAAAGGGAAAAAAACCAAAAAAGCAGTCTGAATTTAATAGTGTTTATAATAAAAATAAAATAAAAAGTTACCCTCATAGCACGCATCAAAGGACAGGCCCCCCCATCCTGTCTTTACTGTGGCAAACAAGCTCTTCATACCTGTATAGTTTTTAACACCAAACTACCTACATTCAACCTTCCTTTGTTTCCATTTTTTTAATTATTATTTCCATGCATTTGTGAATTAGTTCAAGAATGCTAGAAAAGTGTAGAGTTGTGCACATTCATTTCCTGTTACACAATGTTTTTTAAAAAAGTGACAGTAATTCATTTTGTAAAACTTTTAAAAATGGTTGGAATAGTGAGCATAATAGGTACACCTAATACTTTATGTTTACTAACTTTGAAAGCCAGAAGTTATTTTTCTTTTCCATTCTCTGTTTTGCATTATTTGAAGGAGCTTTTATTTTAGGGCCCAATCCTCTGGGAGATTCTCCAGGGCAAGTCCCATGGATATGAAGGGGAGCTGCACCACAGAATTTCCTGCGCAGCTCCAGTTCATTTCAACAGGGCATGACCCTTGGTTCAATTTTGTTTTTTGTCAGACTACGGCCTTGAAAAAAACATCTTCCCTGCTTCCTCACTCCTTAAACCTTTTTACTATATTCAAAGTGATGTGAAAAGCTTCATTAGCAAAAAGCAAAACAAAAAAAAAACCATCTAATTATTTTCCCCTGTATTTGCATGATTTGTTCTTTTAATAAAAATATTATTATTATACATCAGTTCGTTGCTTAAGCTGAAGGTGAAAGTACAAAAATGAGCATGGAATTTGAAAGGTGGGACACTAGCAAAACATTTGAGTACATGCCTGAAATTCACTTAAACCTCAGTCTGTGATTGCTGAAATGATTTGTTGAATATGATTATGAAGCACGTTTCTTGAGGACTGCTGCATGGAACTCCCTAATGAGGATAAAATTCAGCAGTCCTGGGAAATCTAAACCCCTACCCAACAACTGGCTTTCTTCGACAGCCTTTTTGAAAAGCAAAGGTGGGCCAGTGTCTCAATCCACTGCCTGTTGGGTGAAAATGCAAATCCTTTCCTATCCATACCAGTGTTCGAAACTCCCATTGTTCTAGGCGCGTTTTGCGACACGGAATTTCATTAGCGCAAGCAGTTTATGAGCTCTGGGCGCAGTACTGCGCCTAAGATTTCAGATAAAAACTGCAGAGTGGAAGGAAAGGAGGACCGTTTTCTGCCTCTCCACTTCCAGCTACTCTCTGAAGACTGGAGAAGAGACCCTCTCAAGAATATTAGTGGGGGTGGGCAGGGGAAGGACTAGACCATGCGAAAAAAGAACATAATATTTTAGCTGCAGCTCATTCATTTCCAGCTTTCTATTCTTGTTATAAAAAAAGAAAGCGCCTAGACATTCCGTTGTTGTGCCCATAATAACCAAGGTTTAAGGTGCCATTTAGCTCCTAGCTTTCATATCTCAGTTTCCAACACAGATCCATACCTGAGAATTTTGAACATTCCATGGACTGAAGATCCTTCTATTCCCACGTTCCATCATCTTGGCCACCGTGAGCCTAGGTCATCTCAAGTGAGCCCTTGAAAACCTGTTTAATCCAGGGACTTAGTTCCGGAATAAACAAGTAATAATAACACTGATTACAATGTGCCTTGCCCTCACCTCTAAGTAACCTCATCTGGGATTAGTGAGCAGCACACTCAATTGAGAACCGGGCTACCCAAGCTCCTCCTTCTCCTCAAGCTGTCATGTCCCTGTGGCAATCCATGCGGTTGGGAGGAAGTCTGTATCGGGGCAGGTTGCTGAGTGCTCAGGGTTCCAGCTCATAGGGCCAACCAATGCATTTTGGTAGGCTGCCCTCTTCTAGACATCCTCCCAAACCTACAGATAGCATTGGGGTGGGGACTTGAGGGCATGGCAAATGTGTGCAGCCCCCATTCTGCATCACAGAATCATAAAATTGCAGAGTTGGAAGTGACCACTAGATTCATCTCGTCCAACCCCCAGCGGTGCTGATTTTTTTTAGCGCAACATGGGGCTTGAACCCCCAGCCCTGAGATTAAGAGTCCCGTGCTCTACCGACTGAGCTATCATGTGCCGTTAATTGCATGTGATTGCATACCTCAATAGGGTTTCAAGGTCAGAGGTTTCTGAGATATGTGAACCCCAGTATCTCCTTTAAGCATCACTTAGCCATATTGCTTATGTTAACTCCTTGAGGGTCAGGGGTGATAGGCAAGCAGGTATAGAAATTTCATTAATAGTACTAATAATAATAATAAGCCACCCAAAGTTCCTCACTTTGATCTACTAGGGTTCACTTGAGCCTTCAAAATCCTGACTCCAGGCCACACCAACTACCCAAGGCTGAAACGATCATGAAACAAGATAATAGATTTTAAAATACAATCTAGCAGAAATCCAGTTTTCAAATGCTCAAAGGAGCACCGAGACTCGACATTTCTCAAGTGTTTAAGATTAAACGGCAGATTTTACATTTAGTTTCATCCTGCCTTTCTTGTAAGTACTGATCTTAATGGCTTGGCTGCAGGTCCTAGTCAGTCTTAATTCACAGGCAAGCTTTTTCCAGCAGCAGAAATAAGTTAATGTGTTGTTCTTCGGTGTGACCCGGCAGTAAAACACTTGCAAGTTTATCTTGCTTAGCTTAATTGCCAGTAACATAGTTTTGGGATCACAGATGAAGAAATAAACACTTTGCCAAACACACATGACAGCCGCCATTATAATTACAATGCATCAGATAATGTTAAAAGCAATGTTTTATTCATGGGCTGCTTAAGGACATGCAGTACCAGCACCCATTTTTTTCCAGAAGAAAAGCACTGATTAAAACTAAGTAGAGCTGAGCTGGGAAGGGCGGGGGCCTTTTGTGCCTCTCAAAAAGCGGAGCCCCTCCGTCAGCGCTTTTACATAAATATATCCCCAGATATGTCCCATTGCTGAAGACAACCAGGTTGATGCTCCCTGTTATGCCATTTCAATCCCCACGGTACAAAACACAAACAAGAAACAGAAAGTATTGGCCCAAGTGCCTTAGCAACAAGAGCGTACACCAACACCATTCAGAATTAAAGCAAAGCAGTGGCCTTTATTTGTGCTGATTGGCATTGCAATGTAGCCAACTCTTCTGTCGACGTAGCGCCACGACATCATTACACTATATTTCTCGTGATGAGTTGAGATCAAAGGGAAGTCTACCTCCTCTTGTGCATAGAATTGTACAGTTTGAAGGGGGCCCAAGTTTCATCTAGTCCAACTCCCTGCAATGCAACTCCAGCATCCATGACGACCCTCTGCTTAAAAACTAACAAGGAAGGAGAGTCTGCCACCTTCCAAGGGAGTCTGTTCGACTGTCAAATAGCTCTTACCATCATAAAGTTCTTCCTGGTGTTTAGTTGGAATCTCCTTTCTTGCAGTTTGAAGCTGTTGGTTTGGGTCCTACCCTCCAGAGCAGGAGAAAACAAGCTTGCTTTATCCTCCATGTGACAGCCCTCGAGATACTTTTAGATGGCTATCATATCTCCTCCCAGTCTCCTCTTTTCCAGCCTAAACATACCTGACTTCCTCAGCGGTTCCTCAAAAGGCTTGGTTTCCAGACCCTTGATCATCTTGGTTGCCCTCCTCTGCACACGTTCTAGCTTGTCAATATCCTTCTTAAATTGTGGTGCCCAGAACGGGACACAGGACTCCAGATGGGTCTGATCAAGGCAGAATTGAGTCATAATATGATCAGATCCCTGTTCTTCTGTTGATGTAGCCAAGAACAGCATTGGGGGTTTTTTGCTGCTGCATCACACTGTTGACTCATGTGAAGTTTGTGGTTCACTAAGACCCCTAGATCCTTTTTGCATGTCTTAAGTGTATGATCTTAACATTTGTCCCCGTTGAAATTCATTGTTCATGATCCCATTCTCATTCTGGAAAACTGAGAGAGGGGATTTCAGCCATTTTCTCATGGGGCAGGAGAAATTCTAGGGATCTTCAGGTGTTGGGAGCATTTTCCATTAAAAATGCAATCTGAAACAATTTGCATTCGGGGCTGCCATTTTCTCTCACAGTCTCCCATTGGAGTGACGCTACGTCATGACATTGTGGGGAGAAATGGTGCCCTGTTGGAAGTGAATAGTTGCAGAGCTGAGCAAGTATATTTAAGAGAGAACCTTTTTTCTGCTTTCTTTGTAAGCCCTTGCCCCTCAAAAGTTTGGATTTTCTTCTTAACTTTCTCATCGCCCAATTCTTTTTTGGAGCAAACCCTCAGCCTTCACAGGATCACATTGTTAAATGGATCCAAAATCAGTCCAGTTCAGCACAGTATTTGCCCTATATCTGCCCATGTGTAGACGCAAGTACCGTATTTTTTGCACCATAACACTCACTTTTTTCCTCCTAGAAAGTAAGGGGAAATGTCTGTGCGTGTTATGGAGGAAATGCCTACGGGTGGCATGCCTACGGATTTTCCTCCTCTAAAAACTACGTGCGTGTTATGGTCGGGTGCGTGTTATAGAGCGAAAAATACGGTAATTCATTCTGCTTCTCTGTCATCTTATCTTCCTCCAGCTCACCTTTGATGCCCTTGCCATTCAAAGGTGCAACAGCTTCTTTAGCCAGTCCCTTGCTACTAATTATTTACTTTTTTGGTTGGTCTTAATGTTTTAGCAATGTGCTCCTCAGATTGTTATTTTTAGCATTCCTTGTTGTCTGCTTGCATTTATTTTGCCACAGTTTTTGCTCCTTCTTATTCTCCTCACTTGGAGAAGACTTCCATTTTCTAAAGAAAGCTGTCTTGTCTCTAATTAGGTAAAGGTAAAGGTACCCCTGCCCGTACGGGCCAGTCTTGACAGACTCTAGGGTTGTGCGCTCATCTCACTCTAGAGGCCGGGAGCCAGCGCTGTCCGCAGACACTTCCGGGTCACATGGCCAGCGTGATGAAGCTGCTCTGGCGAACCGGCACCAGAGCAGCACACGGAACGCCGTTTACCTTCCCGCTATAAAGCGGTCCCTATTTATCTACTTGCACCCAGGGGTGCTTTCGAACTGCTAGGTTGGCAGGCGCTGGGACCGAGCAACGGGAGCACACTCCGCCACGGGGATTCGACTCTAATTACTAGAGTCGAATAGCTTGTTTGACTCTGTTTGCTAACCATACATTAACCACACTGATATTATCTTTGCTCTGGTGGTACCTTTCTTAATCTGTGGTATACAGTATAGCTGAGCTTCTAATATTGTGGTATTAAACAACTCCCAATCATTTTGGCGTGATTTGACCCTCTTGGCAGCCAAGTTCCTTCTTCCCAATATCTTTTTGAGGAAGCTTCCTATGTTGAAGTCAAATGTGACTGTGTTAGATTTTCTTGGCAATCGCACATTTATATTGAATTCAGGGCATAGTGTGGGGGCTGTGACCCTGGGCGCAGAATCTGGGAGGGGGGCACAAGTCCCTGGGTGAGCGCAGAGGGTTTTCTTTACCCTCCATGTCCCCCTGCTCCCACCCGCCAGCTGACAGGCAAATGCCATGTGCTAGGTGGGGCAGGACATGAAGGGTTAATAGCATTCTCTGCACCCCTCCCCCATCCCATGCGACACCACTGCATGAAGGACCAGTAGCATTTCAGAAAAAGCTACCTTGAAGGTTCTCGCTTTCAACATCGTCACCGCAACCTAAATTTCACTTCCAGGTCCTCATGACAACATTTCCCCATGTCATTCATGCCAGCCTGAATGATGAGCATTCGCATTCATCAATCTGTGTTCCTAATGGTTGAATCGCCCACTGATAAGATCCCTTCACCCCACCCAGAGGAATATCCTCAGCCTGAGAGGATAACTGCTCATCTCCCAAGGAAATGGTCCCTTCTAAGGGATCGTTTCTGTCTTCCTCAGAGTGGTGGCCTTCTTTCCAGAGACGCTCATTCTTCATGACAGCAGGGATGCTGTCATCCTGGGAGAGCGACACAGGTATCATGTCCCTGAAGGCCTTGCCACCAACTGCTCTGCCCCTCTTTCTGCTCCTCCAGCTCAGCCATCTTGGCATCAAGGGAACAAACCTAAAGGCTAGGGTTCGCTTCACCCACAACCTTTGTCCAGCAGGCAGACAGCCGTACATATGACAGTGCAATCTGCTGGCGGGAAAACCACAGCACAGTTTCTGGGTTTCTAACTGCGTATCTGTTCATGTTGTTTACCAGTGAGTTTACTTGGGAGCTTGAGATTGGTTGGATCAAAGGGCAGTCTGCCCTAGTCTCCTTGCTCTGCTACCAAACTCGCTTAGCTGCTTAACTCACCTGTTAGCTTGACAGTTTGTCGCTGGGGAAAAGAACGAGGTGAACTTTACAAATCTCAACATTTTTCTCCAGCTCAGATTAAAACAGGCATCCCCAGCCTTCGGCCCTCCAGATGTTTTGGCCTACAACTCCCATGATCCCTAGCTAACAGGACCAGTGGTCAGGGATGATGAGAATTGTGTTACGATATAGAAGCAATGCGGTCGCGAGCAGCTGCTAGCATGAAAGCAAAACATAATGGGAATGTTGGGACTTTTCCGTGGGAAACACAGGGACAGTCTATTCACAGTGCAAAGCACAGGAATTAGCTCAGAGTGTAATTTGAGCTGTACAGGAAGTACAGGAGGTGGAGTTCGTTTTCTCTCTGCTGTTGGAGTTTGAAGAGAGCAGACGTGTTTTTCTGTAACGCTGCAAAGACAGAAATAAAGGCATGTAAATACATTTCTGTCTATCTCTTTCCCCTGCCTGGGGGGGGGGGCAGGGAAGAGTGGTGTGTTCTTCTCACGTTTGAGGAGGATCGCCGATCGTGACCTAGCCTGTATCCTGCTCGGGAATGCAGACAGGGAGGTCAACAGGAGATCAAGTCGGGTGCCTGGAGAGTGGCCAGTTTCTCCTGATTGAGGCAAGATTTCCTGACAAATTGTAGTCCAAAACATCTGGAGGGCCAAAGGTTGGGGATGCCTGGATTAAAATCGACACCATTTCTGGCTTCCCCACTCCCGTAACACCCTCTCTCAACTTTCCCTTTAGACTTATGGGCCACTGATGGTGGCTTCAGCACCAAGGAGAGCGAAAGCAGAGCATCTGTCCCCCTCTCCCAATCTAGTCACTTGGTGTTCTTTTGGTGTAACTGCTGTGCAGAGGAGGGCAACCAAGATGATCTAGTGTCTGGAAACAAAGCTATATGAGGAGCACTTGGTGGCGCTGGGTATGTTTAGCCTGAAAAAGAGGAGACTGAGAGGAGATACGATAGCCATCTTCAAATATCTTAAGGGCTGTCACATGGAAGAGGGAACATGTTTATTTTCTCCTCTGGAGGGTAGGACTCCAACTGATGGCTTCAACTTACAACTAAACATCAGGAAGAACTTTCTGACAGTAAGAGCTGTTAAGTGGACTCTCCTTCCTTGGAGATTTTTAAGCATGGCCATCTGTCATGGGTGCTTTAGCTGAGATTCTTGCATTGAAGGGGGTTGGACTAGATGACCCTTGGGCCCCTTCCATCTCTGATTCTATGAATCTATTCAGTGGGTCACAGAATCAATGGCCCTCCGGAGCCTCTGTGAGAATTGCATTTTCCATGGACCACTGTGCTGTTCATCCTGGTGCAACAACACCCAAGTATGGGGGGGGGGAGTAGGGGTAGGAAACAGACTTGCACTGCCACAGCTCCTGTTGCCCACCGCTGGTAATTCTTCTAAGAGTGGGGAGGATATTTGGGAGACCAAAGGCACTAGCAAGGAAGGGTCAGGTTGAAGTTTTTCTTTTTCTTTGAAATAACTTCCACAGTATTTGGAAGTGGTTTTGACTTTGTAACTAAAAGCAAGCCTAGCTAGGCATGCACCCACTCTGTTAGGTGAGCAAATACCACACCCCTTGCAACTAGCCCTAACGGTGCTGATCCAGCAGATTTGCAGGATCTGGGCCCACATTTAGAAGGCAAACTCATTGAATGTATGGTAGCCCAAGCCTCACTTATTTCCAGATTTAAGGCAGCCCCAAATCACTGTTACTCTATATGTGGGATGACTCTGTATATAGTCTGTCAGGATGAAATCTCAATCTGGCAAGAGTCTATGTCATCTATCTCACATGGCACAGAGAAAGTGGTGCTCAACCCAGCTAAACTTTGTTTGGTCAAAGATGGTATCTCAAATCAGCACTGAAGCTGCCATTTATTCTTGGAATGGGATCATGGAGTTATGGAGTCAAATGTGTTTTAGGCAGGATCAGACATTACTTTTTCTTGCGATAAGGAAGAGCCCATAACTTGTCCTTGATGATACTGTGTTTTAAAGGATTTGCAGAACTAAGCTAATTTTGCAAAGGCAGTTTGAGCTACAATTTAGCACCTCAAAAATTGGCACTGTAAAATTGGCCTCCTTATTTGCCATTTATTGTGAACTTTTCACATCACACTTTGTATCAGTCCCTTACTTTTCCCATGCAACTTTACCTAAAGCTTCTTGAAAATATTATTACCCTTGCTATTATCAAAAATGTATTATAGCATACATTGTTTTTGCTTATCACGAGCCCTTTTGTTGAGTGTAAAGACACCCTGCTTTGTTCTGAATTGCTTTGTCTTCATTCTTTTGTTTCCAGTAGGTTCCCCGTAGAAACCCTAGGAAGCATTTCCTTTGATTTACATCAAGCTTTTCTGCTCCTTTAAAAACAAAGGCCTCTGTCTTTTTAATTCCCACTGAAACTCTTCTGTTCTATAATAATACTAACAAGGTGTAGGTTTTACAGTCTCCTGATTTGTACTGGTAATGCATATTCCAAATAAATAGTTTCTTTTGTTGCAAAAGTGGTGTATTTCTTGCACACAAAATCATTTTTTCACCCTAAATTCTTAACACAATTTAATAATTGGATACTAGACAGGAACTGTATGGTTCTCCATTCCACCCAGCGCTGCAGAATAAGGGTCCGAACCAAATCGGGGGCAGCCCATCTTGCCCCCAGGAGGATGGCAGCTGTTTCTAGCAATTTGGAAGTTGGCTTAGTATGAGCATTGAATCAGAAAAGGAAAACATCTAAGCAAACATTAATTATAAAGCACATGATTATCACAGGGTCTAGTTTAATTTTCAGTTACCACCTGGAGAACTCCACTTCTACATGCAAAGCACAGCCATTTGGTATTTTACAGGAAACCACAATCAGTTCTTACAGGAGGACCCAGAAGCCATTTTAAAACAGGCACAATTTAAAATTGAATACAGTTGTTGAAATGCTCTGAACCCACGGGGAAAGGTGAACTAAAAATAAGAATAAATAATCTATTTTATCACCCGAGCAAGCCAGTGTTCCAGTTCCTTTTCCAATAGTGACAATTTCTGGGAACCTTTTCAGGAGCTATTTCCATTGAAATGAAAGGACATTGCACAGAGTCCTAAGACTTTTTCAGAACGCTTTAACATCACCACTCTTGCAGAACTAAGTCGCAGAACACCCAGGAAATAATGCAGTCGCAGTATTAGGGAGTGGCTAAACTTTGGATATTTTATGGAGACTTGCATAGCCAGGATAAATGAATGAACCCAAGAAGAAATATGACAACATGACAACTGTTCCATACCTCTGGACTCACGAACTAACAAAACAAAAATTTTTAAAAAAACCAGCCTTCAGAATTGAGGACAATGTGGAGTCCAGGTCTCTGGAGAATGGAGTGCTACAAAGGCACAAAGGTTTTCAATTCAACTTATCTCTCACATCACCCTAAGAAGCATTTTTGCAAATAAATCAATCACAAAGGTTCCAGAAATATGTGTTTTGAATCTAGGATTCCCAAGCCAGTATTTCTCCCCTGCTTACTTCAATGCCAACTTCTTTTTCTGTCAAAGAAAGTGCCTGGAGCAATTTCATGATAGCCAGGGATTTAAGAGGTGTGGTTCCTCCAAGATCTGGAGATGCAAAATAAGCAATACCTGTTGAATGGCTGTCTTTTAGGCTACAATTAAGGGTGCAAAGCCTGAGGGGAAACAGCTCAAGCTTTAGCAACCCTACACCAAGCTCATTATGGCAGCAGATTTGCTCTCCAATTCTTCCCTGTTTGCAAGGCCAGTTTCCATTTGCTTAGGTAAAGGTAAAGGGACCCCTGACCATTAGGTCCAGTCGTGGCCGACTCTGGGGTTGCGGTGCTCATCTCGCTTTACTGGCCGAGGGAGCCGGCGTTTATCTGCAGACAGTTTTTCTGGCCAGCATGACAAAGCTGCTTTTGGTGAACCAGAGCAGCGCACGGAAACACCGTTTACCTTCCCGCCGGAGTGGTACCTATTTATCTACTTGCACTTTGATGTGCTTTCGAACTGCTAGGTTGGCAGGAGCGGGAACCGAGCAACGGCAGCTTACCCCGTGGTGGGGATTCGAACCGCCGACCTTCTGATCAGCAAGTCCATTTGTTTAGCAGTGCCTTGTTTCATTCTGCACACAATAAACATGCACCTGGGTAGTATTCCTGTCCCCAGCCCTTCCAGTGTCTCTCTTTCGACACGCCTCCCACTAGAAGAAGAAAAAGAAGAGTTTGGATTTGATATCCCGCTTTATCACTCCCTTTAAGGAGTCTCAAAGCGACTAACATTCTCCTTTCCCTTCCTCCCCCACAACAAACACTCTGTGAGGTGAGTGGGGCTGAGAGACTTCAAAGAAGTGTGACTGGCCCAAGGTCACCCAGCAGCTGCAGGTGGAGGAGCGGAGACGCAAACCCGGTTCCCCAGATTACGTGACTACCGCTCTTAACCACTACACCACACTGGCTCTCTCACTAGCTGTTCCTGATACGCAGCCTGCCCTTCTGTAAGCAGCAAATACAGGGTTAACTCAGGGATCATTTGCTGGAAGCACCAGCAAAGAAATAGTTGGTCTCGCTTTCACTGTCAGACTGAAATGCCTGATTATGGACCTTAAGAGCAAAGTGCCATTGCTGCAGTGAAAAAGGTCAGGGCTGCTGCAAATACTTTCAGAATGCACAAGAATGTATGCATCTTAAAAGAAAGGCTTTACAATGCCAAAGGGGGAGATGGGGTCCCAAGAAAAATGTGGTCTTCTCAATCTCTGATCACTTTGGGTTTCTAAGAAGTAATCATCAGGTGCTAGAAGGATTAAAGCCTACAGGTAACATACCGTATTTTTCGCTCCATAAGATGCACCTGACCATAAGATGCACCTAGTTTTTAGAGGAGGAAAGCAAGAAAAAAAATATTCTGAACGAAACAGTGGGTGTATGATTTTAGTGGTTCATGCTGTGGCCACAGACATGATTTGATGGTGAATTTGGGGTGACCCGGTGCAAAAATCCTGAGGATCCATGTGGATCCGTGCTTTGTAACCACTTTTTTGCACCATTGCAGCCCCACGTAACAGTGGGTGTGTGATTTTTTTGGTGCAGGCTGTAGCCATGGACATGCTATGTGATCTGATGGTGAATTTGGGGTGACCCAATGCAAAAATCCTGAGGATCCATGGGCTTTTACCTCCCCCCCCCTCAGGCAGCCTCCGCTAGCGTCCCTTATCTCTCTTCCGATCCCACTGATCAGCTGTTTCCTTTCAACACTCCCTTCCCTCTTGTTTGCCTTAGTGTAGTATCTTTTCCTTAGCTGAAGCAGAATTTTTGCTCCTCCTTTTCTTCTAATTTCTCTCATTACTTTGGTCTTCCTCCCCCCCCCCTTTGCAAGTTTGCTATCTTTTTCTCCCCCCTCCCAGGCAGCCTCCTTTATCTCTAGCATCCCTTATCTCTCTCCCCGATCGGCAAATAATCAGTGGCTTTGTTTCAACACCCACTTCCCTCTTTCAAAAAAAAAAAAAAAAAAAAAAAGCACGATCTGCTTTTTGCCCCTGGGCAATTCGGCTCCAGGGACCACACATTTGCTCCATAAGATGCACAGGCATTTCCCCTTTTTAGGAAGAAAAAGGTGTGTCTTATGGAGTGAAAAATACAGTAATTAATTTCTCACTTTGCAGTAGTGTGCATTGTCCTGATAATCTGTTACAGTTGTTATATCATTTGTTTATTAATTTATTTATCTATGTATTACATATATATACACCACATTTTATCTTCCAAGGATCTCATTGTGGTCTATATGGTTGCCCTCCCCATTTCACCCTCACAACAGCCATGTTAGGTACGTTAAGCTAAGAGGCAGTGAATGGCCTATGGTCATCCCATGAGCTTCATGGCTTATTGGGGATTCGAACCCTGCTCTCCCAGATCCTAGTCCAACACTTGATAACCATTATGCCCCACAGGCTCTCTTGTATAATTAGTTTGGTTTGCCCAGTCATGTCACCAGCTGAAAATTCAGGAATGCCCCTGCAACTTTCAATTCACAGCTGAACTAGAAGGTGAGTCAACAAACCCCTGTGTTGCAAAATACAACTCAGCAACATTGAAAGTTCTTCATCAGCCAATTAGTTCAACAAACACTCGTAAGTAGAAAGATGTGTGATTTCTTGATTAATCTTTTTTCGAATTGATATAATATACATGAGAATGAAAAATACTCTGGAACTGAAGAACTGAACGAAACACTGTTCAGCAGAGTTCAGAGTTGGACATCAGAATTGGACATTTGCCGATTATACAAAGCCTTACAAGTAAAGTCTGGCACCGTGACTTATTCAAGGACTTTCGGAGACTTCAGTTTGGTAGTTTTCATGTTTTGCATTATTCCATAAAGTTTTCTATACTGCAATTGTTTCTGGCCATCGTGTTGCTTTCGATATTGCTGAGAACTAGAAGATGAGACAACCACAACGAGCCGGTTTGCTCCAAAGATAAGAGCAAAGCATGACTCAGAATGAATGCCTGAGCATGAGTTTTCCCGGAGAGGAAAACTCCTGGAGAGAGTTTTCCTCTCTGGTCCTGCTGCTGCTGTGCAGCTAAGGCACAGTTTGTCTTGGTGTGCTGTCTGAAACAGAGCTGCTGGTCTGTCTCCTCCTGGTGGCGGACCTTGGGGTCTCAAATTTTGGGGTCAGCCCCACCTCTCACCTTCCATTCTTCATCATAGTTGTGACGTCCCCTGCAGTGCCCTCGAGGCTCCGTGTGACCCAACTGGTCAATCTCCCCTAAATCAGCCCCTGCTCCTCCATATGTACCACAAACTGCAAACCTTGGTTACGATTTGTGGTTTGTCTGCAGTTATAAATTGTGGGTTGCCATGTGATTTATTCTGATTTTAATCTGATTTTAAGCTGTATTTCAGTCGATTGCTGGATTTTAGGTAAAGGTAAAGGGACCCCTGACCATTAGGTCCAATCGTGGCCGACTCTGGGGTTGCGGCTCTCATCTCGCTTTATTGGCTGAGGGAGCCGGCATACAGCTTCCAGGTCATGGGGCCAGCATGACTAAGCTGCTTCTGGCGAACCAGAGCAGCGCACAGAAACGCCGTTTACCTTCCCACCAGAGGGGTACCTATTTATCTACTTGCACTTTGACGTGCTTTCGAACTGCTAGGTTGGCAGGAGCAGGGACTGAGCAATGGGAGCTCACCCCGTCGCGGGGATTCTAACCGCCGACCTTCTGATTGGCAAGTCCTAGGCTCTGTGGTTTAGCCCACAGCACCACCCACGTCCCTGCTAGATTTTATGTTTTAATTAATGTATTATATACTTTGCTGATAGCCGCCCTGAGCCCGGTTTGGCTGAGGAGGGCAGGATATAAATGAAAATGTATTATTATTATTATTATTATATTATTATATTATTATAAACCATGATCCTGGGCTTGGACAACACGCCAAACCATGCCTCTGCCATAGCTGCAACAAGATGACTGAAGGAGGAGCCAAGCAGCCACCATCTCCTTTCCTGGCGTCAACAAACTCACACATTAAGGCTAACTAAGCCATAGACCTGCTGTTAGGTGCAAAACCACCAGGGCTGGTGCAAGACATTTTGGCACCTGAGGCAACCACGAAATGGTGCTCCCCCTCCCCACCAGGGAAGAAGAGGTGACTGAAGTTCTACATCAGGAACAGGGGGCGGGAATAAAGATCTACGTTGGGGTCTTCTGCCCCCGTGGATCCTGCTGCTCAAGCCAGTCCCCTCTCCTTGCCTCCTCCATGGGCTGGCTCTGCAAACCACTTCATTCTCTTGCCCTGCCCCCCCTTTTTTTGCCTCGTCCTGTCCCTGACCACCTCCCATGTTCAAGTGTGCGGCATACCAGGTGTGTTGCTCAGCAGAAGAAAAACAACAGTTGGATGGAAAGATCAGGGACAAACTGGCAGGAAAACACTATGGCTGTCTCATCTCTTGATTCAGTTTCAAAATACAGCAGGAATATTAAGCATGCTAGCCTAGAGCTCTAGATTAAAATGCTAATAATTGAGATTTTTCAACTGGAAAGTCTTTCTTTGGGCAGGATCTCGGTAATTTTATTGGCTTAAAAACCTTTATCTATAGACCACTCGTAATTCAAGAATATTCAAGAAGTTCACACCAACTAAAATACAAATTAATTAAAAGCAGCAGTAACTGATTAATTTCAATCTACCTTTCATTTATCCCTTTCAGATCATTATCACTTCCCTTAATGCCTGGATTGAACAAAGAAAGAGTCTTATTCTTGCCAAGCTGCTTGCTTCCTGCTCTCTTGACATTTTCTTGGCAAACGGTCTTCCACATCTCGTTTGCCCAGGGCAATTTCAGGTTAAAAGTTCAGCTCCTATTCTCTCCTATCTTTCCATCTCACATAGCTTCCTTCCCAGTCAAGATGAAGCAAAGGAGGGGATTATCTGGAGAACTTCATGTCAGAAAACCTCTAGCTATGCAAGTTTTCAGGTGGCATCTCAAAAACTTGTAAGAACTCATGTCTAAGGTAAGTCTAAGGTATTTCTAAGAACCAGTTTGGTTTGAAAACTCTTTGTTTTTCGTTGCAACCTGAGATAAGTCTAGTCTTCAACTGCCTGATCCTTCACCCATCCATAAGCCATGTAAAGAATCTCTTCTTGTCCCCTCAAAGGTGGTTAGTTTTCCTCAGCAGAAAAGGACAGAGCAAATGTATCGGTTTCAGAGTGGATGCCACCCATTAATCCAGAGATACAGTGGTGCCTCGCGAGATGAAATTAATCCGTTCCGCGAGTCTCTTCGTCTTGCGGTTTTTTCGTCTTGCGAAGCACGGCTATTAGCGGCTTAGCGGCTATTAACGGCTTAGCAGCTTTAAGAAAAAGGAAACAAACTCGCAAGAACTCGCAAGCCCATAGGGAAATTCGTCTTGCGGAACGACTCAAAAAACGGAAAACTCTTTCGTCTTGCGCGTTTTTCGTCTTGTGAGGCATTCGTCTTGCAAGGTACCACTGTACTGCGGTGAAATCCTGGCACCTCAGTCTTGGCACGAAAACAAAGCCTGTGCGAAACCGTGGTCAATGGCCCAGCGCTGTAGGCAAGAACAAATACTTAGCTTTGGCTCCAATTTAAATGGTACGATCCTGAAACGAACTCATGACCTTTGGCAAAAGCCATGCAACAAGGCAAGCGGTCGCCATTTTAACTGGATCTTGAATAGCAGCTTTTCAGCATGGCATGTTTTAAGCAACTTGTCCAAACACATGCAAAATCTACTGGGCCTGCAACGAATTGCTTCCAAAGTGAGTACAGAGGAAACAGAAAACAGCTCAGGGCTGTAATACCTCAAGGACCGCCTCTTTCCATGTGAACCTACCTGGATCCTGAGATCATCTTCTGAGGCCCTCCTTCGTGTGCCTCCTCTTTGAGAGGTCCAGAGGGTGGCAACACGAGAACAGGGCCTTCTCTGCAGTGGCTCCCCATCTGTGAAATGCTCTCCCCAGGGAAGTTCGTCTGGGACCTTCATTATACACCTTTAGGCACCAGGCACAAACATTCCTTTTTAACCAGGTCTTTGGTCAACCTGATTGACATCCTATACCCTTTTGAAATGTGGCTCTTTTGGGGGGGGGATTGTTATTGGGTTATTGTTCTTATTTTGATTTTATATATTGTGATCTTTTCTGTGAATCACGAGAGACCTCTGGGTATAGGGCGGTATATAAATTCAATAAATAAATATTTGAAAAAAGACTATCATCATCATCAAACCTTTTATTGGCATCACATCCAAACATCCAAAACAAATCAACACAGAATTACCACTTCTCCAGTGGCACAAAACATTTGCTAAAAGAAAGGAGGCAAAGCAGTCTGTCGTCAACATCTCTTGGTCTCCAGGGAGATCAGACGTCTGCAGTGTATTTTGACGACAAAAAACCAAATAGAGATATTTAGCCACTAACTTAATGAGCTCCTGATCATTCCCCAGTAATAGAAAAAATATGACCTCCAACACTGGTTTCCATTTGGGGATACAGAGTTGATCTAGAAATTGCTGACAGAGATCAGCATATAGTTTACAATTAAGAACCATATGTGTGAGGGTTTCCACCAGGTGGTCTTCACATGGGCAAGTTCTTTCTCCTTCCACCCTGCCTGAGAACCTTCCCCAATGGATTTGAATTAAACCTGGCCAGCGAAAACGCCCTTCTTTCTTGAGGGTTAAGCAGAAATTCAAGGTAATTGTGGTTAGTTTCATGTGCCCAAGAAAGTTGAAAATGAAGAGGGGAACATGTTTTCTCTGCTGCTACTGTTAGTTCTTGGCATTCAACATCCCTTCGGTCAAGGGGAAAGACTATTAGGAATGCACACTTGCAATCCAGGGATGAAGCTTCGAATAGTACTCACACCTACCTTCTCCCAAGCTTGCAACATGCCAACATTTCCACAACGAAGAGGGTACATGAAAGAGCATCCACCACAAGCAGTCTCTGCTGCCGCCACCATCTTGCAAAAACACCAGCAGCAACTCCAACTTGTTTCCTGCTTGGCAGGGGGTTGGACTCGATGGCTCTTGTGGTCTCTTCCAACTCTATGATTCTATGATTCTATGAACTCCAGGCTCAGGCTGTCATCTAAAAAGTATTCTTGGTGCCAGCAGAATTAAATTACCCATTTTGTTCCAAAACAGAATTATGCTCCAGGCTTCTTGCTGCTTCTCTCTCTTGCAAGAACATGACAAGAGTCTCCATAAGGCTTTGAGATACTGTAACTAGAAGATCTTTTAAATCCACTGCAGGTTCCATGCTTTTGGTTGGAGAGAGCTGTCCCCCGTCCGTCCCACTTTAATCTGTATAGCCTTGCCTCAAAGTCTGGAAAATGTTGGAGAAAACAAGGACACATCCCTGCAGCTGAAACCTGCAATATTTTCCAGGCGAAGGGAGTTTTGTGTTTCAAGTTTCTTGTTGCCTCCTAATACAAGAGAAACATGTGGAGGAGCACGTTATTTGTTCTCCGCTTCAAGCGCTGCAGTTTTAAGAGTCCCCTGAGTTTTGTGGACTAGACTGACTGCCAAGAGTGTATCAAACCCCACTGCCTAAAGCCTGAAATCGTATTACTTTAATGGTTATTTAAAATTGATTCTCTGCTTGTTAATATGAAATTTACTTTGCAAGGCGATTTGGATGTCTGAATGCTATTTCGAGGGAAGGCAAGGGGCTTTGGGACTTTGACTTCTGTCGAAATGATCCTCATTTGGAATTAACGCTCCCCTTAATTCTCTTTGCCTTGTTAGCCCTTTGCAGGATTCTCTCTCCCCATCCCTTGCAGAAATCCCAAAAGGTCGCCTGCCAGAGAAAGTGGTCTCTTCCTCTGCAGGTCCACTTAACTCAACCCTAAAAAGCTCCTGCAGATTCATGGTTTTTGTACATGGATTTGCATGCTTATAGGGGTGGGCTGGGTAGTTTCTAGTGGAATGGAAATGGAATCTGAAAGTAGAAGATTTTCAAAATTAGATACTGGACACAAGCCAACACAGAATTAAGCATATTTAGGCTCACTTAGTTAAACCAGTTTTAAATGCACAACTCTGTATTAGATTATGTCTGTGGATTCTGGGATGCATAGAAAACAGAGATTTAAGGACGTTTAAGGGTAAAGGTAAAGGGACCCCTGACCATTAGGTCCAGTCGTGGCTGACTCTGGGGTTGCGCGCTCATCTCGCTTTATTGGCCAAGGGAGCCGGTGTACAGCTTCATGTGGCCAGCATGACTAAGCCGCTTCTGGCGAACCAGAGCAGTGCACGGAAATGCCATTTACCTTCCCGCTGGAGCGGTACCTATTTATCTACTTGCACTGGTGTGCTTTCAAACTGCTAGGTTGGCAGGAGCAGGGACCGAGCAACGGGAGCTCACCCCATCGCGGGGATTCTAACCGCTGACCTTCTGATCAGCAAGTCGGCAAGTGGTTTAACCCACAGCGCCACCTGCGTCCCTTTAAGGACGTTTACATATTACTTAATCACACGCACACACACAAACACACTTGCAAATCACTTCCGGATTGGTAAACATCTCCTGGCCCCATGAGCAAGAAAGACTCTGAATCCCACACTTTCAGAGAACTAGTAAATAAATGTGGTACTTTTTTAAAAAGATAAAGCTACAATCCATTCATGTTAGGGCATTTGAAAATCTGATCTCACCAGCAAAAGAACTGATGGAATTTTCTGACTATGGAATTGGTAGTTATTAAATCCCCTCTCTTCTCCTCCTCAACCCGCACTCCCTAAATCTGTTCTGGGGTTTCCCCCAGTGGAACAGATTTGGAGGGGGGCTCCTGTTTCACAATCAGAAATTATTATGCTTATGGGATGAACTATTAGATATAAAGCATTGGTCAGATCTGCCCTGCCCCTGCTTAAAGGCAATCTTCTAAACAAGGGTTGCCAATGTAGAGCCTTCCAGACTTTGAGACTACAACTCCCATCATCCCTAACTATTGGATATGCTGGTTGGGGCTGATGGGAGTTGTAGTTCATAACAGCTGAAAGTCACCATGTTGGTTTTCGGTGCTCTACAATGAAAGAAGAAGAAGAGTTTGGATTTGATATCCCGCTTTATCACTCCCCTAAGGAGTCTCAAAGCAGCTCACAATCTCATTTCCCTTCCTCCCCAACAACAAACACTCTGTGAGGTGAGTGGGGCTGAGAGACTTCAGAGAAGTGTGACTAGCCCAAGGTTACCCAGCAGCTGTATGTGGAGGAGCAGGGAAGCAAACCCGGTTCACCAGATTATGAGTCCACTGCTCTTAACCACTACACCACACTGGCAATAAACAGATATACTACAATAACTGCAAGATGTGAAGAATGATCTGAGAGAGTGTGTGTGTTGCAAGACACATAATATGTTCATATGGAGAATTGTCAGAAAAAGTTTATTATTGTTTCATTCTATAATGTACATAAAACAGAGAGAACAATGATAATAGGCAAAAATTCAGACAAGAGAAACATAAACTGCAAAATGGGTACATAGAATGTGTAGTTGCGCATGAGTTAAAATAACCAAGTCCAAGTAAAGACTATCAACTTTTATCAGATCATCAAGCATAGTTCTAGGTTTGCCAGGCTTGTGACAATGGCTTTCTTGAAAGTGATAGTTTTGCTACACATTTCATAAAGGAATACTAAATCATATGAAAAGCATCTGGAGGTGCTAGACCTTGTCAAAATATCAAATTATCTGTAATTTTCTCTGTTATAGCTATATTTCAGTAAGTATCCAGTGTAAGAATTTGGGCTGTTTTCTATTGTGTTGCAATTACAGTGGAACCTTGGAAGCCAAACATCTTTGAACTCGAACATTTCAGCTCCCGAACGATTGAAACCAGGAAGTGATTGCTCTGGTTTTCAAATGATTTTTGGAAGCTGAACGTCCAGCATGGCTTCTGTGGCTTCTGATTGGCAGCAGGACGCTCCTGCAGCCAATCAGAAGCCATGCTTTGGAAGTCAAACGAACTTCTGGAATGGATTCCGTTTGACTTCCAATGTATGACTGTACTGTTTGTGCTGACAAAATCATATATAATACCAATTCTTTTGACAATATTTTTACATTGGTATCATGAAAAATATTCAGTAACATAAATTTAGTAATATTTATCATTTCTGTAAAAATTAAATTCACCAAACCTTGCACCAACCAACATTCCCACCATAAATGATAACATGTACCAAGCTTATTGCAATCTCTCCAACAATTAGGTGATGTAGAAGAAAACATTTTGATATTTGCAAAAGAGTGTGATGCCATATGTGTAATAATTTTTCCCTAAGAAAACTAGAAAGAGGTTTTTAAAAAATCAATTCTTATTAAAAGTTTTCCGCATAAAGTACAATAAAAGCCAAACTAATCCAGAGAAGAGAAATAAGGAAAAAGCAAGAATAAGAAAGAATAAGAAAAGGAAGAAAATAAAGGTGAAAGAAAAGAAGAGAAGAGAAAATGAATAATCACAATTCTTCTTCTTTGGCAATCACTCGTAGCCGAGTAAGATTGTCTTCCATGAACACGGTTTTAACAGTGACTGTGGAGGCCAATTCCTGATCTACATGTCCTTCCACAGTGGGGACATAGGTTTCCGGGTGGGAGTTGATCACAGTGAGGGTTTGCTAAGCGTGCCTTCCTCTTAGCACGTTTCTCCCTTGCGTCCTGAGTTCGAGTGTCTTCAAAGCCCATGACACCTTTGGCAAAGGCTGTTCTCCAACTGGAGCACTTGCAGGCCAGTGTTTCCCAGTTGTCAGTGTTTATACTTCATTTTTTAAGATTTGTCTTGGGAGAGTATTTCATCCTCTTTTGTTGACCACCAGCATTACGCTTCCCACTTTTAAGTTTGGAATAGAGCAGTTGCCTTGGAAGAGGCATCCGCACAACATGACCAGTCCAAAGAAGTGGATGTTGAAGAATCATTGGTTTGACACTGGGGATCTTTGCTTCTTCCAGTACACTGACATTAGTGCTGCCTATACAATGCCCCCTGCTCTTGCTGTGTGTGTGTGTGTGTGTGTGTGTGTGTGTGTGTCCGTGTGTGTGTGTGCATGCCTGCGGAAACTTGACGCTTTGGCCAACGGGTGTAATGGAGCCAATGGCTGCCTGAGCCTCAATATTCTTCAGCCAGGCTCCTCCATCAGCCTTTGACACGGTCTGAGCTGCTGCTCGCTGTGCTCTTAGCATCCCCTGATGGATTCCTTGTCAATGATTATTCAATTTCCAGCTTGACCTTTCGATTCTAAATAACATGGCAATATCAGTGTGGCCCAGCCTGCAGCTCCAGCGCGAAATTAACTGTATCAGCCGCACACAGGAGACCTGTGAAATCCCGGCGGAAACTGAGCTCAGCCAGCTTTTCTAAGCTGCTCCAGGAATTATCTCCTCCTCCTGCAGCCCCTCTAATGTTCGTCTAAATATCACTGCGCTCCCAGCTGTTTAATTCTAATAAATACTCATCTATTCTCCAAACAGACAAATGTTAGGTCTCAGGTGGGGCTTCAGCTAGTCTGTAGGCAGAAGGGGGAAATAAAATGAAAGGCAGCAGCTGCTGCCAGGAAACACCAGGGAAACTGTGTGTGTGTGTGTGTGTGTGTGTGTGAGAGAGAGAGAGAGAGAGAGAGAGAGAGAGAGAGAGAGAGAGAGAGAACGCACAATGCAAGGAACTAGATATAGCAAAGAGGTTCCTTTATTTGGAATTTTCAAGGTTCAACACAGATATGTTGAGCACGGTGGCTATGATCATGGCCTCCAGGCACCAGCAATTGCAGAATATGGCCTCCACTGCAAAATTCGTGTTTCCCCCCTATGAATACCCGTCTATTCCCACCATGTAGTGAAAATCCCATTTCAAAATAACTTAGGGACAAAAAGAGACACCTTGGCAATACCAGATGTCGTACAATAAGGCCAGTCCTCTATGTCAGTGTTTCCCAAACGTTTTTGGGCAACGGCACACCTGTTTACCGGGAAAAAATCTCGCGGCACACCACCATTAAAGCCCCGCCCCGTGACGTCAGCGCGCAGCGTCACGCCGGGAGGGACGCACAAAAGTGAAAGTTTTTTCCCTTCCCCTTGCCGGGGTGGGAGGAGGCAGCAGAGCGAGGGATTGAGGGACGGCGGCAGCTGAGGCGGCGGCGGCTGTTGTGGTGGTGGCGGCGATAGCGGGCGGAGGAGGAGCCGTCGCCAGGAGTTGCTGCTGCTGCTGCTGTTGCTGCTGCTGCCCGGACATGCCGGCCTCCTCCTCCTCCGCTGTCTCGCGCTCCTCCCTTTTGCGCGCGCTGCCCCGCCGCTCGGCACCAGCACCGCGGAGCCGCCCCCGGCTCGACGCGGATCCTCGCCGCTGCCGCCTCTCGCCACCCGACTCGCCCGCCTCCCTCCCACGGCACACCAGCCGGTGTCTCACGGCACACTAGTGTGCCGCGGAACACCGGTTGGGAAACACTGCTCTATGTGAGGCACGGCAGTACGCAGAATTGCTCGTGTTGTGACTCAAAAAGTATTACATATCTGCTTTTTGTTGACAAGTCCCAAAACTGCAGCACCAGAGTCCACAAAGATAAAAAACAAACAAACCACAAAAACAAGAACCTTTCACACGCTTCTGTCTACATGATTTTGGAGAAAGCCGAAAACACACGTGATGCCACTTGGAACTTAGATTTTTATCCGAGTGGGAGGAGAATTTGCAGCTCCTCCCCCCGATATCTCCTTGTCTCCAGTCCTTGCCACACACCTTTCTCTCACAATGGCTGTGCAGGTCCAGTGGCAACAACGGGACAAGCCAAAAGGGACCCCTCTCGCTTCCAAATTTATTTGCTGACCACAAAACCCCCAGAGAGTGGCTTGGTTTTGCAGCTCATGTTCTACCAAATGAACATGAAGTAAGGTTAAAAAAAAAAAAAGGTAAAGGACCCCTGGATGGTTAAAGTCCAGTCCAAGGCGACTATGGGGTTGCAGCGCTCATCTCGCTTTCAGTCCGAGGGAGCCAGTGTTTGTCCACAGACAGCTTTCAGGTCATGTGGTCAGCATGGCTAAACTGCTTCTGGCGCAATGGGACACTGTGATGGAAATCAGAGCGCACGGAAACAATGTTTACCTTCCCGCCAGAGTGGTACCTATTTATCTACTTGCACTGGTGTGCTTTCAAACTGCTAGGTGAGCAGGAGCTGGGACAGAGCACCGGGAGCTCACTCCGTCTCGGGGATTCGAACTGCTGACCTTCTCATTGGCAAGCCCAAGAGGCTCAGTGGTGTAGACCACAGCGCCACCCGTGTCTCCATTTATCTTACAGGGGAATGTCTTATGGGGCAACGAGGAACATGCCAGGAAGCTCTATTCATAGCAGCTGATCCTGAGACATAGGAGCAAAGCCCTATTGGACAGGCTTGTTGGACATAGTGACCAGTAAACAGTAAACCAGACTGATGTTAAGCCAGAAAGAGAAATTTGCATGATATTCTGCAGCTGTCTAAGTCCCTGTGGCAACTGATGTTTTAAAAATTAGAGGGGATTCTTTATTAAAACACTTATATCCCCCTTTCCACCGCAGAACAATGCCCAAGGGGACTTACAATTTTAAAAAAATAAAATAGGGCAATACACATAAATAAATAATCTGATACGTCATCATGAAAAATATGAGTGATCAGGCCTAAGCAACAGAAATCAGTTGAACCCAAAGGCTCATTTAAATAAAATATTATTCATATGCGTTCATTATGTTTCTTCATTTTCAGATATTAAAGCAAGCAATAAAAGATAAAATCCAGAAACAGAAAATAATATTGTAACTATAGCGTCAAGATATTATCATGATTACAGCCCTCCCAATGTTTGAACAAAATAAAAAATAAAAACACCTATTGGAATTTGCTTGCTTCAGTAGTTTGATGCAGGTCATTTCAATCTTTTTACACGCCTTTCCATACAGTAACAGACCACGTGTACTTTGTGACTGCCAATCATGGTCCTTTTTAGAAATATAGCCAACAAAACTTAACCAAGTAATATGAAAGTTGTCTTTCGTTTGGCGTTCTCTGAACGCTTGTACTTGTCTTAGGCACTTAGCACAAAAGAAAAAAGTTTTTAAGCAACTTACAAAAATGTCTTCATTGCTCTTTACCCCTTTAGATCACAGTCATTCATATTTGCCAGATGGAGACATGAAATAGCTTTCACTTGGTAATGAAACATCACTAGAAAGGTGTTAATGTAGATCTTCCAGGATAAGGAGGTTCCAAGTTTGAGGACCACCACAGAGAAGGCTGTCCTTGACTATGGGAGAGTGCCTATTGGGTCCTCCAATGACCTGCAACAAGGCTCACGCAGGAGATTGCACTTGTCATCCTCACCTAAGGCCCACCTCAAAGATGAGGTCAGAAAACCCAGGTTGTGTACTTATGAATATGCCTCTTCCAGATTCCTCTTATCCCATGACTGCTAAGCTTACTCAGGAGGTATTTTATCAGGAGCATTTGAAAGTCCAAGTGCACTATGGGCTCATCCCCATTTCTTCTTTTCCTGCTGCTTCCCCCCCGAGGGAAACTACTCTTTAGCGCTCCATCGGAGCAAACAGCAATTTGGGTTTCCCCCAGATTGCCATTTCTTGCAATTGATTGTTAAAGAGTGGGTTTTCCCTTGGAAAGGAGCTCAGACTCATGCTTTCTAGGCACGGCAAGAGCAGAAATGTGGACGAGCCCTAGGTCAAACAAATCACTTCTATATGCTTGCTAAAAAAGACTCCAATAGGTTAAAGAGACAGTCATCTTCAACAATACTTTCCACTAGCTTTCCTGGGACAGATCCTTTTAAAAAAAATCGTATGAAGGCTGATCTTAGAGATAAGTTACATACTTTTGTTAGAAGATCAGCAATTTCACATTTGAGTTCTTTGAGAACTCTTAGGCAAATGCCATCCAGAGACAGAGATTTGTTTTGTCTCGTAGGCTTAGACCTTTGTTTGTCATCACCACTGTCTGCCTCAGTTCCTTGGACTCCTGCCCTTCAAAAGTTAGTTTAGGCACTGGGAACTGCCCTGTATCATCCGCTGTGAGGACAGATGCGAAGAATTCCTCCAGCTTCTCAGAAACCTCCTTTAGTGTATCTTTGACTCCCTCATCATCCAAGGGTCCAACCAAATCCAATAATAATAATAATAATAATAATAATAATAATAATAATAATAATAATTTTTATACCCTGCCCATTTGGCTGGGTTTCCCCAGTTACTCTGGGCAGCTCCCAACAGAATATTAAAAGCACAATAAAACATCAAACCTTAAAAACTTCCCTAAACAGGGCTGCCTTCAGATGTCTTCTAAAAGCCAGATAGTTGTTTATTTCTTTGACATCTGGTGGGAGGGTGTTCCACAGGGCGGGTGCCACAACCGAGAAGGCCCTGTGCCTGGTTTCCTGTAACCTCACTTCTCGCAGGGAGGGAACCGCCAGAAGGCCCTTGGAGCTGGACCTCAGTGTCCAGGCAGAACGATGGGGGTGGAGACGCTCCTTCAGGTATACTGGGCCGTGGCCGTTTAGGGCTTTCAAGGTCAGCACCAACACTTTGAATTGTGCTTGGAAACATACTGGGAGCCAATGTAAGTCTTCCAGGACCAGTGTTATATGGTCTCGGTGGCCACTCCCAGTCACCAGTCTAGCTGCCGCATTCTGGATTAGTTGTAGTTTCTGGGTCACCTTCAAAGGTAGCCCCACGTAGAGCGCATTGCAGTAGTCCAAGCAGGAGATAACCAGAGCATGCACCACTCCAGCGAGACAGTCCACGGGCAGATAGGGTCTCAGCCTGCGTACCAGACGGAGCTGGTAGACAGCTGCCCTGGACACAGAATAATAACCATGTTTATTGTTTTAACCATTGTTCCTTCTGAGCATAACCCACCAGGAGGCTCTCTTGTGAGTTATGCTCAGCGTGAAAGCCCCATTCAAATGAACAAGAACCAGTGCAGTTCCCACTTGTACAGGAGAACGTTGTGGTGGGTCGCACCCTCTGCGTCTGGGGATGTGAGATCCAAGGCTTCAGAAGTTTTGCTGAGCCATACTGGCAGTCAGGCTTCCTTGGCTGTCACCCTGATGAGTGTCCCTGTTTTCATGCGGTGTGCGTAGATTCCTTCACGCACCGTGACCTTTCAAACCTGTTCCGTTTTGGAATCACTGAGTGATTACCGTATTTGCATTCCGGATCATCAGCATTCAGGTGGTGACATCTTCCCTTCCCTGTCCATGAGCCAATTGCCACAGAAGTTGTCAAAGAAGGGGATGCTAAGATCAGGGGACTCCAGCTGGCCTGCTGCCTCTTCTCTTGCCATCCTAGCTATCAGGTCCTATGTCAACAAGACCCTGCCTTTCGGAGCCAGGGATGCGTCAGGAGCAAAACCCTGCCTAATGGTCTGGTGTCAGACTTGGACCTGGAGCTGATCTGCATCAACGCAATGCAACTAAAGTCCAATGACATCGTTTCCTTGGCAAGAAATTATCTGACAGGACCTGCTTTCCTCTCTCTCAGACAGCTGTCTGGAGTGACATCTCCAGTTCCTGATGCAGGTGGCTTCCATCGCTAATGCAAAATGCCTTGCTTTTCTTTACATTTTTCTCTTCTTTAGCGTGATGCAAGGCAGAGAGCAGATCACAACTGCCGATTATGAAATGTGATAAAAATAATTTTATTGTTGGTACCCTACCCATCTGGCGGTGTTGCCCCCATCACTCTGGGCGGCTTCCAACATGAATAAAAACACAACAAAACATTAAACATTTGAAAACTTCCCTGTACAGGGCTGCCTTCAGATGTCTTCTAAAGGTGGTTTAGTTACTCATCAGCAGTGAGAGCTAGTGCAGCGTTCTAGAGCCTGAGACGATGAGCTGGAATCGAGGAAGCTCCCTGCTCCCAGTTCAGCCGTGAGTTCAGTAAGGCCATAGAGGCAAACCAGTGACTCTCAGCCTTCCCAGCTGTAAAATGAAATTAAAAGCAGCAGTCTACCTTGCAGGAGTGTTTATACGGTTACTGAGATAATTATATCAAATGCTCTGGCCATACAGAAAAAATGCCAATCCCACACACATTTTGGGTTGTTTTTGTTTTTGTATTTCTTTTATTTAAATTGCTATTAATTTTTTACCTATGTCATTTTAACCTGTGATAAAGGTAAAGGGACCCCTGACCATTAGGTCCAGTCGCAGACGACTCTGGGGTTGCGGCGCTCATCTCGCTTTATTGGCCAAGGGAGCCAGCGTACAGCTTCTGGGTCATGTGGCCAGCATGACTAAGCCGCTTCTGGCGAACCAGAGCAGTGCACGGAAACGCCGTTTACCTTCCCGCCGGAGCGGTACCTATTTATCTACTTGCACTTTGACGTGCTTTCGAACTGCTAGGTTGGCAGGAGCAGGGACCAAGCAACAGGAGCTCACCCCGTCATGGGGATTCGAACCGCTGGCCTTCTGATCAGCAAGTCCTAGGCTCTGTGGTTTAACCCACGACGCCACCCGTGTCCCTCTTAAACTGTGATATTAATGCTGTATTCTTAGTTTTAGATTTTGATTTATTTGGAAATTGTTTTCCATTTGGTTGTGTGTTTTTTTATGTGGTTTATTTATTGTTTATGACTTTTGTAATTATGTAAATCTTGCCATGCTGTAAGCCGCCTTGAGCAGTGTTTTTAACTGTGGAAAGGCGGCATACAAATAAAATGGTGATGATAACGTGGGAGTTGTAGGAAAAGCCTTTTTGGGACTTTCCCTCTGAATTATCCCCAGCAAAAGGAATCTTTCCAATTTTTTGGAAAGATACTTTTAAACATTTTTTTCAATTCATTATATATCATTTCCCAATATTCTTTTCCCCTTTTACAAGTCCACCACATATGATAAAACGTACACTCAGCCTCGTTACATCTCCAGCAGTCCTATTGCTTCTTCAGGAACGCTTTCCCAACTCTACCAATTCTCACTCGGAAATGTGCCACGTATTGGATGTGCAACGATATTACAGCCACACAATGCGGCAAACCAGATTTAACTCTGTGCTGGTGGACCAAAAGACTGAGGACTGCGGAGACTGCAAAGCAAGATGCTTCCTCTGTTGATTTTTGTAAAAATAATAATAATAATAATTGTGGGAGTTCTATCCTGTAAGCAATATACATTTCAGGCAGTTTTTTATGGTTGGGGGTTGCTTTAGCAAAAGCTTGCTCTATTTAAACTTCTTTCTGTGGAATATGTTAGGAAATAACATGTAAACTGTATGGAGAAGATTGCAGTTGCATGAAATCTAAGTCACTGTTGAGGCAGCAAAGAGAAGCCTCTTGACACTGCGATCTTGTCTCATTCTTGGGGCATTCACATTGGAGAGGGCATCACGCATTGGAGCCGAGGGGTTTGTCATCTCCATCAGCTGGCTGCGGACTTTTCCTCCCCGAAGGGCCCTTGCTGCTGTCAGCTGCATCCACTCACATCCAGGTGTTGGCAGCTTCCATTGTGTCAGGACAGAGAAGAGAGCGACGTAATTGCTCATGAGTTGCCAATATGCGGTTCAGAGCTGCTTAGCGCCACAAGTGAAGGACCCGGAAGAAAGCGCCAGCCAGAACTTCAAATAGAGCCCCTGCCTCTCTTTTTTTCATGGAAGTTCACACTGTTGGGCAACTTCAAACAGGAAATAAAAATGCAGCAAGCATTCAGCTCCACAAACGGCATTCACCCAGCACTTAGGCTCCTTTTCCCAGCCAGCTGCAAAGCTCAGATCTGTTGTGGATGCTGTAGCAGAGATTCCTGGGGGTTGGGCTAGATCATGGGTAGGCAAACTAATAAGCCCCGGGGGCTGGATCCGGCCCAATCGCCTTCTAAATCTGGCCCACGGACAGTCCTGGACTCAGCGTGTTTTTTACATGAGTAGAATGTGTGCTTTTATTTAAAATGCATCTCTGGGTTATTTGTGGGGCATAGGAATTCGTTCACCCCCCAAAAAAAATAGTCCGGCCCCCCACAAGGTCTGAGGGACAGTGGACTGTCCCCCTGCTGAAAACGTTTGCTGACCCCTGAGCTAGATGATGTTAGGGACTGGACTGAAGAGGAATGGTGGGAACTGCCCCCCTTCTCTTGAACCTTCCTGAGAACAGGAGGACAGAATAGATTTAGAACAGTGGTTTGCAGAAGGTCGTAGTTCAGAGGCTGCAGAGGGGAGAAGCTGGGAAATATTGGGGAAGGAGCAGCAGAAAGGAAGATGCACTGGGGGAGAGATGGCTGACAGTCTCAATGTCTTTATAAAGCATTCCTGATCCCCAACCCCTCTCCCAGGACTTGGCGAGCATTGAGAGTAGTACAACAAAAAGCTCAGAGTCAGAAAAACACAGGTCAGCCAACACAGGGATGATGTATACCAGTAATAGGAGAGGGGGGGTGGGACTTTACTCGGAGCAACACCATAAGAACTTCTTGTTTTCCCTTTTATGGGTGCCAGCCATGAGGGAGGGGGATTGGATTCCCCTGACAGATGACCCTGGTGGTCCCTCTTAACTCTACAATTCTGCGTTTCTACGATTCTGTGATTCCCCCTGTAAAATATGTGAGAATTACCCACTCCATGCTATTCCCTGCACTGCAAAAGTGTACAAGCAGATTTTGCAAGGTGGAATTGTAGTTTAATTGTGCAACATGCTGTCCATTCAGAAGCTTCAAACTCTCAACGGAGAATGACTGTGGCATGCTTTCTGCTCCGTTGACCCCCTCAGGTGTTCTTGAGCACTCACTCTATTGTGCATGTAGATCCACAGATCATCTTAAAGGTGTTTCTTTAGTTGTGATTCCCTCATTGCAAACAGTTGAACTAGATAATTCTTGGTGCCCCTTACAAACCTATGATTCCATGATTGAACACTGCATCCCTTTTGAGTTACTATCAATCTCCTTTCCTTTGGATTGCTAAACCCAAAGAAGAGGAGCATAGGGTCTACCTTATACAGTGGTACCTCTGGTTATGAACTTAATTTTTTCCGGAGGTCCGTTCTTAACCCGAAACCGTTTGGGTTTTTTTAGGTACCCTTATTTCCTAGCACATCAGCACAGTGATTTTATTTGTAGATTGTAGATCAGAGGGAGATGGAGAAGCATGGGAGGGTGGAAATAAAGGCATCTGGCTGTATCATGTGCTAAGCAGCATTCTCTCAGAGCCTCACCAGTTTCTGGAATATGAAAATCTTGCACGTTGTCAGCCACTCCTAGCTCCCATGCATGGGAACAGAAGTAAATATCCGTAGTGCGTGCATTGCTTTAATTTCATCACTTAAAGCCTGATTGACCATTTGGTGTTGCTGTACCATTCTCTTTTCCTTAAACTCTTCAGACTCTATATGAATTTCATACATTGCTCCACAGCCACCTGATATATCTACTACTTCGATGGGAGCAGCCTGAAGGAACTTCTCTTTGAGGACTTCTGCCACCCTGATTTCTCCCTCCGTCTGAAGCAAAGGTTCACACTATATTGCACAGAAGAAAATGGATCTGCCCCCAACAAGCGGCCATCCTAGCTACGGCGGCAGCCATCACGCCGTTGCGTCAAAGGGGAGCGCATCTTCTTAACCGTCTTTAACACTTTAGCTAATGGGGTCTCCCGCTGCCGCTGTGTGATTTCTGTTCTCATCCTGGGGCAAAGTTCTTAATCCGAGGTACTACTTCCGGGTTAGCGGAGTTTGTAACGCAAAGCATCTGTAACCCGAGGTGTTTGTAACCCGAGGTACCACTGTACTGTCTTCTGGGACCTCTTGGCTGCATGCCAACCATCTTTTTGATGGTTGAGCGTTGGGAGAATTATTGCTGTGCGTTCTGCCATTGCATGGGGAGGGGGCAGTGAAATCCATGGATCAGGCTGAATGCCCAGACATTACACATTCTTTTAGGGCAAGTCTCACACACCCCTTTCCCCCTCCCTCCCGCCTCCCCCAGTCTCTTGTCCAGCAACAAGCCTTACTTGGCTATGCTGGGCATTGGGCACCATTGTAGCTCTTTTCCCTCCAGTTCCTGCCTGCAAAATTCTTCGGCACTGAGCATCTAAGGGAGGAAAAGAGAGGGGACCCCCCCCCCAACCCCAGGTGCATGTCTTCACTCTCCCAGTAGCTCTGGATAATCTCAGCTCCCTCCCCTGTATCTCCCCATAAGGTCATGATCCACACTCTGAGAGCATCAAGACAAATGGCTAACACTCTTAAGTACAAGCTGCAGACAGAATATTTCATTGGAACAGGCACAAGGAAGTATTTGAAACCCAACCCTGTTACTCATAATCCTTCTGAAAATAATGCAGTGGTTTAGAAGTGTTAAAGTTATAGTTTGCTGTAAACCCTCATCTGTTCCCAGGTGAGTTTAATATATTGCATGAAGTTTTACCCATAAAAGGCAATTGTTATGTTTCCTCTAGTTCACCGGGAGTGTATAACTTACGACCTCCATAAATGCAAGTGGGTCTCGCGAGTGAATCCATCAGTCTTCAGAGTAATTCTGCTTTGTAGTAAAATATTTTATGCTGTCCTCCACCTCAGACAGGATTCCCACCCACCCCTTTCCTGGAAGATGCTTTTCGGTATCTGAATCGGTGGGAAGAATGGTGCAAACGTGCCAACTTTTCCTTCTGCCTCTTTAGAAAATAAAACCGCTAGCCCTTTGCCAGAAGCTTACAAATTATTTACAGAACAATAGGGAGGCGTGTTGCTCCATAGGCAGCAGGGCTGCTGCAATATCAAGGGCATGCTCAGAGAATACCAAAAGGGAGATTAAAAAAAGGCATCTTTGGAAACTGCCAGTACTCCCGGAGACGTATAGATGTTTAAAAACTTGGCCTAATTTTGCAGCTGCCCCTTACTTAACTAACATCACTAACGAAGCCTATAGATGGGCTTTCTCTAGAGCCCGCTTTGAGACAATGCCCTCAGCAGTGCTGTACGGCAAATTCACACGGGTTCCAATGCATGCGCGTCTCTGCTCTTGTATGTCTAATAAGGTAGAATCTGTCACACACATTCTTCTATTTTGCGAATTTTATAGTGAAGAACGAGCTCAACTTATTTTACCGCTTCTATCAAAATTTATACCCCTTCAATATTATTTGGAATCCTCCCCCGAAATTCTTCGAAAATACCTCCTGGAAGATTCCTCAAGCTCAATATCATATGAGGTGGCTAAATTTTGCACTTTAGTAATTAGGAAGCGTAAATCTCTTCTGCTGAATGGCACACTGCGAAGTTCCCTTGTGTAACCTTTTTTTCCCCTGGGGTTGTTGTTGATTTCTTGTTGTTTGATCTTGTGGTGTTTAGTGTCACTGGCTTTGGCCGCAATAAAACTTGAACTTGAAACTTGAAACTGCCAGTGCCCAGCATTCAGGGACTATGCCAGCAATGACTCTCCTGTGCCACTCACACATGGAGCAAGCCAAGGGGCTCACATTAGGGCCACGTTCCCCATCACGGAGGCCTCCATCAGTGACTTCCTTTCTTCTCCTTCCATGGTTCATTTTGCATGTCATAAATCCCTGCATATTTTACATAAACTAAACCATCAGTGCAGGTACGCAGGTGGCGCGGTGGTCTAAACCATAGAGCCTAGGACTAATAATAATAATAATAATAATAATAGTTTATTATTTATACCCCGCCCATCTGGCTGGGCCTCCCCAGCCACTCTGGGCGGCTTCCGAAAGAATATTAAAATACTATAATACATCAAACATTAAAAGCTTCCTGAAACAGGGCTGGCTTCAGATGTCTTCTAAAAGCCTGGTAGTTGTTGTTCTCTTTGACATCTGGTGGGAGGGTGTTCCACAGGGAAGGTGCCACTACTGAGAAGGCCCTTGCCGATCAGAAGGTCAGCGGTTTGAATCCCCGCAACGGTGTGAGCTCCCATTGCTCAGTCCCTGCTCCTGCCAACCTAGCAGTTTAAAAGCACGTCAAAGTGCAAGTAGATAAATACGTACCGCTCCGGAGGGAAGGTAAACGATGTTTCCGTGTGCTGCTCTGGTTCGCCAGAAGCAGCTTAGTCATGCTGGCCACATGACCCGGAAGCTGTACGCTGGTTTCCTTGGCCAATAAAGCGAGATGAGCACTGCAACCCCAGAGTCGGCCACGACCGGACCTAATGGTCAGGTGTCCCTTTACCTTTATACATGGGTAGTTCAGAGTGGGGAAAGGTGATTGGTTGCTGCCACGAGTATGAGATAGTCAGTGGCATTTTTTCTGGTGACTGGTGACTTCGGCGAGGGCTGCTGTCGATTGGCTGTTGCGGCAATTGGGCAGGCGATTGTCGGCTGCTGGTGGCGAGCTGGCAGCCGATTTTTTGCTTCTGTGATGTGTGCTATTGGCAGTGTTGGCCAGGTGGGTGAGCAAGTTCCCCCCCCCCCAAAAAAGCTCAACAAGTCAGGGCAATCCTCCCCCAAAAGCGCAACAACTCTGGGCAATGGCAATCCTCCCTAAATTTTGAGCCCCCCAAAATAGGGGGCGTCTTATAAACAGAAAAGTACAGTAACTTTTAGAAGTGATGGTGGCGCCCTGTGAAGGAGAAGCACCCCAAATCCAGCACTACTGAATGTGACTAGAATGTATTGAGTTCCAGAGCAGTGATTTGGGGTTTTCTGCATCATTCCCCCAACTGCCCATATCCCTCATCCAGCAGGCAGAATTCAGGCTGCACCACATTGCAGCTGGGGAGTGAGTGGGTTGATTGAACATGGCATTGCCCTACATTCCAGTGAAGTGTGCATAATGCTCTGCTCAAAAACATTGGGTCACCTGTATTTTAAAGCTAACACCCTCTATACTCTATATCCAAGATATATGTATACTATTTTTACTATGTCCTGATTTTTTTTCTACCTAAAGATACTTACAGGGATAGTAAATAGTAATAGTAATTCAAGCATTTGTAACTGAATGTATTTGTGATATATATATAAATATTGTGGGGAGGGAGGCGTCTTTCTCCCACTTTGTGCAGTAGGTAGGCCTCAAACCAATTTGGCACCTTCAATGGCGAAACTTACCAGAAGAGTTAAGAAATCAAGATAACAAGCTTTTTATAAAAGAACGGGAATGGTTTATTGAATATTTACAGATAAATTGTAAACAGATAAAAACATTGGCAGGGTTATTGTAATAACCTGCAGTTTCATAAGAGTATATATTTAAAGAAGATGAATTAATGAGCAAATTAAGTTAATTAGGATATGCAGAAGATATTAAAAATAAATTTAAGGAACCACAGAAAGAGGGGGAAGGAAGTCAAGTTTTGAAATGTCAAAATGATTGTGAAATCAGTGAAATGTATAAATCTGAACAACAACAACAACCTATTTGGCACGTCTGATGTTTGGTGGTCTAGCATCTGGATTTTAAAATTTGATCTTACTATTTTTGCAAGCCTGAAAAAATGGTTTCCTGTATGGAGAAAGGAAGCCTTTTTCCTTTTGCTTGTGGACGTTGAAAGTACCGTGACCCTTCCACCTGTCTTACCGGTTTGCTTTGCACATAATCTAAAGTGCCAAGCAGGATATATCTTTTCGGCGACCCTACCTTGCAGTGTGATCTATGGAGAGTACAGGCTGCACCTTTTAATTATGGCTAATGAGAAAGAACTTTAATGGCTTTCTATGAAAATTGATGGGCCCTTCTGCGGCTTTGCTGCCTCTGAGAGAGCAAGACATCTTGTTAAAATAATAATCTGAATAATGAGGCAATGGATTCTCAGGTCCTAGACACCACGTGAAATAAAGAGAAAGCAGGGGCACTGGGTCTCCCAAGGGAGGGGAAATAAGGATTTTGCAAAGGCCCCTCCTGGTGAAGAGGGAAAGGAGAAGGAATCTTGGATATCTGCAGCCTGTTTAGAATGTATTGCCTATCCTGAGCTCATTTGCAGCGTGAAAATGTAAAGGTATATTATATATATCTCAGGGTGGTTCACAACATAAAACCGCAATATAAAAGCACAAAATGCGTAATAAAAATAAAATAAAGAACAATTCAATAATCCCCCAACACATTTTAAAAGGGCATCGGATGTCAATCAGACAAAGGCCTGGTTAAAGAGGAATATCTTCACCCATCCAAACCACCAGAGCTAAAACCAAGCCCATCAGGGTTCCCTACAGATGGAATCCATACTGACCTTGCAGGATGACATTGAAAGGGGTGATCAGCTCTTTGCTTTTCATATCTCCACGTTGAGAAGATTGTTTGCTAATCTACCCTTCAAACCGGAGACCCTGTGGGGGGGGGGGTTGCCATTTGCCAGGTCTCCTAGGGCTTAGGCTACAGGTGGGAAAGAAATCCAATTCAGTTTGCATTTACAGTGGTGCCTCGCAGGACGAAAAGAATCCGTTCTGTGATTCTCTTCGTCTAGCGGTTTTTTCGTCTTGCGAAGCAAGCCCATTGACGGATTAGCGGATTAGCGCTATTAGCGGCTTTTAGCGGCTTATCTGCTGATCGGATCAGCTGATATGCGGCTTAGAGGCTTAGAAAAAAGGGGGGGAGGGAAAAAACCAGCAGGAACTCGCAAGACATTGTCGTCTTGCGAAGCAAGCCCATAGGAAATTCGTTTTGCGAAGCACCTCCAAAACGGAAAACTCTTTCGTCTAGCGAGTTTTCCGTCTTGCGAGGCATTCGTCTTGCGGGGCACCACTGTAAAGGCAAAGCGTCCCTAAATTGCCCTTTCCAAAACAATAAGTGAATTGAAACACAGACATCCTTCATAGTCACAGTTCTCCGAATTATGCAGCGCAGTTCAGCAGCCAAGTATATACGCATATACCGGGATAAGGTGTGCATAAAGATGCACATATTAGCAAAAAACAACAACATACAAATATACATACTGTAGCACCCTGCTTGTGGTTAACGCTTAGCTGGAATGAAATATTCAACGCAGCAATAGAGAAATTAAAATAATAATTTATTTGTCAGACAAATAAATGAGAGACACAGTGGTATATGGTTACCAATGCTCTGCCTGCCAGCCCTCATGGCCAGCACTTATATTCCCTCAGCCCAGTCCCCTTGCTCCTCCTTTGGCTGCCTCTGTCCAATCAGCCTGGTTGAATTTCCTATTGGCTGATTGCTAGAACCAATCATATCAGATACACCCATTTCCTATTACCTTTTATGGGAGACAGAGAGCTATATTTTCTTCTATTTATAAATGGCAAACAAGTAGCCATTAACCTCTACAAGGCACCTTAATTACCAGATAACCTTTGGCCCCTCTTTCCCTATTCCCTACAAACCAGATGGTTTTTAATTTCATTTTAAACAGAGGCTCGGCAACCAGATGTCAGGAGTGATAGTGCTTCCCGTTTGGCATGGGTCTGTGGTCTCTTCCAACTCTAGGACTCTATGTCTCTATGAAATAAGAATCTAACATCTAAATTTCATGCTTTCTAAATCCTTTGCATAATTACATTTAAGCCTATATATTTAATACATTAATATATATATATATTTAGAAGAAAGGGAACTTAGTAAAAAAACAGTTTCCAAAAGCAACTTCCGAGAGAAGCCTCTTAGTTTACAGCCCCCTTTTGCTGCTAAAACAGCTGCTGTTCTAAAAGCAACTTCTTCAATTTACCCTTTGGGCTTAAGTCTAAAATGGGAGGCATAATAATTGTTTTTGCAACTTGATTATTCTGTAATTTGTAAGGTCAGTGACCTCGCTTCTCAGCCTTTTTATGACCGCAATAAACCAGGGGCCCTCTTTAAGATGAGCACATCTGCCGATGCACTCACTGCTTGGCATGAGAGATGCTGCCTGGCATGAGAGATACAGATATTTTAAAATATATTTTAAGCTCATTTTAAGAATACAGGTGTTTGATCAAAATATAAGCCTTGATTAAAATGCAGACTATGAACAGATGCCTCATTCCCCCCTTTCAAGCTCAAGGACCTTCATCCCAAGTGTCCTTGATAGCTTGACCTTCATCATATTCCTGAGGTAAAGCTCTGTATAGGGCCATGATATGAGGTAGAGTTTCATTTGAAATCATCTTGCTAATTGTACTTCTAAAACATGAAATGATACATGGCACCATACATAAAACCATTACTACTACCGTCAAGAAAAACAAGCAAGACAATAATATCCCTTTGAGTCCCGCAACATTAGGTAACCAGTTGGTGAGCCATCCCATATCCCATCCTTCCCATGTTTGTACTGGGACATGTGCTATATTCTCCATTTTTGTGGCCAACACACGGATTGCCTCACCATTATCTGAAATGTTAAAGCAACAGGCATTCCCTGTCAAGTTCAAGACTCCACATAGGCCTCCCTGCTTGGCAAGTACATAATCTATTCCCATTTTCAGCTGCAAAATGGCGGCTCTACTTTCATCCAACTGTTGTGCAATAAGTCTCAAACTCCGGGCCGTTGCATTGGTTACAAGTTCCACTACTGCTTGCAATCGAATTATTCTGTTTAGATTATAAATAGGATCCCGTGCCCCTTGTATGAGCTCACCAGGATTCCAGGAGGCAGGATCATAATAGGCTATAATGCGCTCTGGTGGCCAATCATCAGTACCGCTCCAACTTTGGGTACTTCCTCCTGCTATATGAGAAATATCAGCGTTTCTTCGTGTACGCTTGGGCAAATTAGTAGGCATAATCCACATTGGTGGTAATACCCATCCCAGGAAACAAGTCCCACTCCATTTGGAGGGGAGTTTCTTGTATGCCCATTCTCCACATATCCACCACAACCATCGTGTCTGAGGTCTTTGGTACGTGGAGTACAGAAGGCGAAATAGCAAAAGAGGTAGAGAGTTCACAGTGCAGTATGTTAGATTGCCTTTTTCTGTCACAGTTATGTTCCATACCACTTTCCATGCATGAATAAAAGGAGGTGCACAGGGCAAGGCATCCCGAGTTCGATAGGTAGTATCGTGTGCCCAGGTATTCTTAATATTATCCCAAGTATAGTGACAATGAGAAGAGCCTATCATGGTAGAATCAGCTGCATCTGATGATTTATGTACACAGAATTCCCCTTGTACAGGTATAACTCGTAATGGTTTAGTTGAGTTCCATCCGGGGAAATTCTGTACTTCTGTTTGGTTTGGTATTTCGCTTACCATACCAATGGCATCTAATGGTATCGGTAATAAGGGCATACCTCCCTCTGAATCATCTGGCCCAAGAGAGCAAACAAGGCAATTGGTCCTATTTGCAACATTGGCTACCATTTCAGCTAACCCTACCCACATATTGTGGTCATGGTGGAATCCATATTTAGTCAATTTGGCCAGATTCAAGGACCCTTCCCCTTCCCAAGGGATCAGGATTAATAATAAAATCATGTTGATGTCTAGCATATGCATTCCTTCCACAAAAGATTACCTTATAGTGATAGCAAATAAATATTAGTCCCAATATAATTCCCCCAGTGACAGGAATGGGGAACCACCAAGACCAAAACATATATCCCGAGGATCCCCAATGAGTAATATCTCTGATAATTGTTCCACAAGGGGGTGGGCAGTCAATTAATTGTATAAGAGAATCTTTCCTTTCACAATCGCTGGTTCAGATGCTCCTCAAGCTTCAGGCGTGCGCAGGTCAGCCAGCTTCCAGGTTGTGGCTGCAGCAGGCCGGTCGTCTAATGTTGCCCGTGACCTAGCCCGTTCCCGGTAGGGCTAGATACAGGGGTTTTTGGAGAGAGTCAGTTTAAGAGGGTTAGAGGGGTCACCTTTGCACGTCCAACTGCCTTCGGACTTCTTCAAACGGGAGTGATGAATCCAGGGGGTCACCTCAGCTACCTTCACCGCTGTTGGAGTAGAGAGCAAGACGGTGTAAGGTCCACGCCACTTAGGTGCAAGTGGATCTCGTTTCCACTCTTTCACCCATACGCTATCGCCAGCCTGGAACTGATGAATCGGCTCGGCAATGCTGCACGGCGTGCGCTCGAGGGCCCACCTGTTAAGAGAAACAAAAACACGGGAGAGAGATTGCACTTGTTCCTGTGTCACATGGTCTCCTATTTGTTTGAGGTCAGCTGGAATATCCTGAACAAAGGAGGGCGGCCTCCCATACAGGAGCTCAAAAGGTGACAATTTAAGTCTTTTGGTGGGTGCACACCGAACACGAAACAGTGTTATGGGTAACACATCTACCCATCCCAATCCTGTTTCCTGGGTTAACTTTGCCAATTGGGTTTTCAGAGTCCTATTCATTCTTTCAGTTTTCCCTGAACTCTGAGGCCTATATGCTGCATGCAGTCTCCATTTTACTTGTAGGACTCGACATACTTCTTGTACTACTTGATCAATGAACGCTGGCCCATTATCACTTCCAATGCATCTAGGTAATCCAAACCTCGGGATCAATTCAGTCAGGAGTCTCTTAGTTACCTCTCGTGCCTTTTCAGTTCGGGTGGGAAAAGCTTCAACCCATCCGGTAAGAGTATCTACAAACACAAGGAGATACTTGAATCCCTTAGAAGGGACCAGCTCTGTGAAGTCCACAATTAGGCTTTCCATGGGGACGTATCCCACATGTTGGATTCCAGGAGGTTGTACCGGTCCCTGCCTGGGATTGTTTTTAGCACAAAGAACACATTTCTGTGAAATGCAAGTTGCTAATTGTGATAGATTAATAATATACAACTTCCGACTGAGACTTTCTCTGGTTGCAGTACCGCCAAGGTGAGTAGATTCATGATAATTTCTTACAATTGTGCCTGCTAGGTGATGAGGTACATAAATCCTATTGTCCGGCAGGATCATCCAACCGTCCTTCACAACTGCTCCTTCCTGTTCAGCCCACTTCCTCTCTTCTGGGGTATAGTGAGGTTTAACTTCTTCTGGAACTACCTCTGGTATGAGGGCTGCTATAAATCCTCCCACAGGCTTTTGGGCTGCCTCTCGGGCTGCTTTGTCAGCAGCATGATTTCCTCTGGTTATTGGATCCCTTCCTCGTCCATGACCTTTGCAGTGCATTACAGCAATCTGTTCTGGAGCCCATACTGCCTCCAACAGGATTTCTACTTCAGGTCCATATTTCAAGGCCTTCCCGTGGGCTCCTATTAGACCTCTTTCTTTCCATAGAGCACCATGTGCATGCAGGGTTAAGAAGGCATATTTAGAATCAGTATAGATGTTTGCCTTACATCCGGCTGCCAATTGCAGAGCTCTAGTTAAACCTATAAGTTCAGCTTTTTGTGCTGAGGTGCCAGCAGGCAAAGCTTCAGCTTCCACAACTTCCTCATTGGTGACCACAGCATATCCTGCTCGTCTGGCACCTTCATGCAGGTAACTGCTACCATCAGTATAATATACAACATCTGGATTTTTCAATGGTTCATCTTTCAGATCAGGTCTACTGGAATAAACTTCATCCATTATTTGGAGACAATCATGTGATTCTTCATCATCTACCTCTGGTAGGGGCAGCAAAGTTGCTGGATTGAGCATATTCACTACTCGTAGATGAATCCTGGGATTTTCACACAATAGGCCTTGGTATCTAGCCATCCTTGGGTTCGTTAGCCAATAACTACCCTTATATTCCATGAGTGTCAGAACAGCATGAGGTACATTCACATACATCGTCTGGCCGAAGGTAAATTTATCAGCTTCTTTGACAAGGCTTGCAGTGGCCGCTACTGCCCTTAGGCATGGAGGCCATCCTTTTGCTACTGAGTCCAATTGCTTTGACAAATAAGCTACTGGACGGTTCCAACTTCCTAATCTCTGGGTCAGGACTGCCGCTGCAATCCCATTCTGTTCATGTACGTACAGCTGAAAGGGTTTTTCCGAATTAGGCAGTCCAAGGGCTGGGGCCTCCATAAGTCGTTGTTTGATAACTAAAAAGGCTTGTTGCTGCTCAGGTCCCCATACGAATGGGTCCTTTTCTGCACCTCGAGTGCTTTCATGTAAGGGTTTGGCCAGACTGCTGAAATCAGGTATCCATAGTCTACAAAACCCTGCTGTTCCCAGGAATCCTCTGAGTTGTTTCCTTGTGGTAGGTTCCTTGATAAGGCAAATAGCTTCTTTCCTCTCTGGTCTCAATGCTCGTTGTTGGTGTGAGATGTCAAAGCCCAAATATTTGACCTTTTCTAAACATAACTGTGCCTTTTTCTGGGAAACTCGGTAGCCAGCTTGCCAGAGCAAGTGGAGCAGTTCCTCTGTCCCTTCTTTACAGGTCTCAAAATCCTTTGCTGCTAGTATAAGGTCATCTACATATTGCAGAACCACCTTTTCTCCAGGTATTGAGGGGTAACTTGTTAGATCCTTCGCCAAGGCAGTGCCAAATAAAGTTGGGGAATTTTTGAATCCCTGTGGCAATCTCGTCCAAGTTAGCTGGCCTTTTGTTCCTGTTAAAGGGTCTTCCCACTGGAAGGCAAATATAGGTTGGCTCTGTGGTGCCAGCCGGCAACAGAAGAATGCATCTTTCAAGTCCAATACAGTAAAAAATGTTGCTTCTGGTGGGATCAAACTCAGCAAGGTATATGGGTTTGGTACATTTGGGTGCAAGGTCTCGATAGCCTGGTTTACGAGCCTCAAGTCCTGCACTGGCCTGTATTCATCTGTCCCAGGTTTTCGAACAGGCAAAAGGGGTGTGTTCCATTCTGATTGGCAGGGCTTAAGCAGACCATATTTTAATAGGCGGTCCAAATGTTTCTGGATGCCCTCTGCTGCTCGCCGGGGTAAAGGATATTGCTTTACAGATACAGGGGTAGCCATAGGTTTTAAGGTTACTACAATTGGAGCTATATTCTTAGCCATTCCTGGTGGGCTATTTTCGGCCCATACTCCTGGTGGCACCTGTAGAGTTCGGAGGAGCTTGTTTAACTCTGTATCCAATGTGGGTTGGACTTGCAGGGCTGACATTAGGCGCCATGATTGTTCCTTAGGTACTGAGAGGGAAATTATTCCTGCTGCCTTTGATGGCAGTTTCATTTCTGGACCTCGAGGAGTGAAGGTGATTTGGGCCTGCAATTTGGACAGCATATCTCTACCTAAGAGAGGTATTGGACACTCAGGTATATACAAAAACTGATGGGTTAAACGATGTCCCCCAATCTGGCATTCCAAAGGTTGGAGGAAAGACCTCTTAGCTGACTGACCAGTGGCACTTTTAATGACTACACTTTTGGATGCCTTTTTCTGCAATAGTTCTGGGAGTACTGAGTATTCAGCCCCAGTATCAATCATAAAGTCTATTAAATGGCTCCCTAATTGAATCGTGACCGTGGGCTCCTGGAAGCCTAACTTTATGGAGTCCGGTCTTTCCTAGTCTTGGGTAAAATCCTCCTCTGCCAGTCCAATGAAATTGTCTCTACTCTGTCCTTGTCCAGGTCTCTGATATCTTCCATTTCGGATCATTCCCCGTCCCCGTCCCTGGTTTCTTGGGCCGGAGCCTGGGCCTGGACCTGGGCCTGGGCGTACTTCTTCCAACCTCAGGGGTTCAGGACACTCCCGCTTCCAATGACCCTCCTTCTTGCAATTCGCACATTGATTCCTTCCCAGTGGTGGATTCCTTCCCCGCCCTCTTCCTCCATTTAAGGGGCGGTAGTCTTGCTTCACTGCTGTGGCTAGCATTACCATCTTTTCCTTCTGCCACTTCTTCTTCTCTTGTTTCTCAGCCTCATCCCTATTCCGATAAACTCGGCGTGCAATGGCCATAATTTGGCTCATCAGCATCCCTTCCCATCCTTCTGATTTCTGAATTTTCTTACGAATGTCAGAAGCGCACTGGGCCACAAATGTAGCAGTAATCATTCTGCTGTTTTCAGGGGCTTCAGGGTCAAAAGGAGTCCATATACGATAGGCTTCTTGCAGCCTCTCTAAAAAGTCTCCTGGACTCTCATTTGGTTTCTGTTCTACTTCTGAGACTTTAGACATGTTAGTGGGCTTCTGGCATGCCCTGCGGATACCTTGCACAAGCGTCTGGCGATAGGTGGTAAGCCTGGCCAGGTGAATTACATTGTTTGGATCCCAATTAGGATCTTCCAAGGGAAAGTTGTCTTGGAGATGACGGTCAATATTAAAAATATTTCCCACTCTGGCCTGCTCACGCAAATATATCTGTGCCTTTTCAATTATGTCTCTCCTTTCCTCAGTGGTGAACAGAGTATTCAGGAGCTGGCGGCAATCTGTCCAAGTAGGACTATGAGTATTTATTATTGAAGTCACCAAGTCCATCATAGCCTGAGGTTTTTCTGCAAAAGATGGGGTGTGTGTTTTCCAATTCATCAGATCCGTAGTTGTGAATGGAATGTACTGGAGGGTCGAAGTTCGAGGTGGCCGTGGTCCAGGTTGCCCGTTAACCAGCACAGGCTCCTCAAGTGCATCAAATACTCTTCTGAGAGGGGCTACTACGTGATCTTTCTCTTCGCTTTGCTCTAGGGGCCTCAAATCATAGGGGATAGTATTTGTCCCAAGGCGTTCTTTTAACAGCTTTATACGCCTGGCTGTATTGCTTGCTGACCGATTAAGGTCTCCCTGTAACTTCTGTAATATTTCTCTAGGACTTGGATGTACAGGGGTTTGGGGTAGGCAATCAGTTGTTCCACTAAAGGAGACTGTAGATGGAGTTCTACTGGGACTCACAGATGGAATAACGGCTTCTGCTTGGGCTTTATTATAGGCCTCCAATGCCTCCTGAAGATATTTATCATAATCTATCAAGGAATCAAGTTCTGTGACTCCAGCCCCATTATTCATTCCACTTTCTTGCCTTGGGGTTACAACTGGTGGAGTGTTTGGATTAGGCTCCCTTCGATGTGGAGCATAGGGTGGAGGTGGAAGCACCTCTTCCTCTGGTCCCTCAAAAATGGGTTTGAGTTTATTTGGCAAGATTCCTTTCCTAGCTTCGGCTTTTACAGCCAATAATTTGCATCGTTGGACTTTGCATTCCCTTATCCATGGAGGATTTTTATTTAATGTGCTCAGCCAAGAATCTATATATGAAAATTGTTCTGGGCACCCTCCAGTTTCTTTGGCGATGTTAGACCAAAGTTTACTTACTAAATTTATATCAAAGGTTCCCTGAGATGGCCATCCAGTATTTTGTTTTGGCCACTCTAATTCACATAACGTTCTCAAGTGCTCTGGCGTCATTTTGACTCCATATGCCCCTGAGAAGGCTTTCTTAAAATTATTTAACATACATTCAAGAGGTGTATTTTCCCCCTTTGAACCTCCAACTCCCATTGTATGGCCCTGTGAAGTATCCACTCAGTCACTCACACACTCGTTTTCACACTCAGGTCAGCTGCAGATTGTACTTTCTCATACATACAATGCGCTGGATACTTTACCACACACTACCTCCCATTCTTCCCTTTTCCCTACACCAGATCACCATCTGATGTACCCAACCACCTAGCGTACTCAGTTCCCACTTACTGAGACGCAGAAGTTTGATCAAGACTTCTCTTCCTCCCAATTAATTGGAGGGCCAAAACCCCTTAGTGCACTTACCCTTAGCTGGTTGCCTGTTTATTTCTCTGGTTCCCCCCGGTCCGTCGCCGTCGGTGGGCAGGGTATCAGACAGACGAGACTTCTGCGTTCCCCTGGAAAAAGACTTTCCAGTGCGCGCTGGGTAGGCAGTGAGTGGTCCTCTCTCTTGTACCCCGCCCAGTAAGGCGAAGGGGCTGCGTTCCAGCAGACCACTTATCCGAGTCACAAGAGCACCATAAAATGTAGCACCCTGCTTGTGGTTAACGCTTAGCTGGAATGAAATATTCAACGCAGCAATAGAGAAATTAAAATAATAATTTATTTGTCAGACAAATAAATGAGAGACACAGTGGTATATGGTTACCAATGCTCTGCCTGCCAGCCCTCATGGCCAGCACTTATATTCCCTCAGCCCAGTCCCCTTGCTCCTCCTTTGGCTGCCTCTGTCCAATCAGCCTGGTTGAATTTCCTATTGGCTGATTGCTAGAACCAATCATATCAGATACACCCATTTCCTATTACCTTTTATGGGAGACAGAGAGCTATATTTTCTTCTATTTATAAATGGCAAACAAGTAGCCATTAACCTCTACAAGGCACCTTAATTACCAGATAACCTTTGGCCCCTCTTTCCCTATTCCCTACAAACCAGATGGTTTTTAATTTCATTTTAAACAGAGGCTCGGCAACCAGATGTCAGGAGTGATAGTGCTTCCCGTTTGGCATGGGTCTGTGGTCTCTTCCAACTCTAGGACTCTATGTCTCTATGAAATAAGAATCTAACATCTAAATTTCATGCTTTCTAAATCCTTTGCATAATTACATTTAAGCCTATATATTTAATACATTAATATATATATATATTTAGAAGAAAGGGAACTTAGTAAAAAAACAGTTTCCAAAAGCAACTTCCGAGAGAAGCCTCTTAGTTTACAGCCCCCTTTTGCTGCTAAAACAGCTGCTGTTCTAAAAGCAACTTCTTCAATTTACCCTTTGGGCTTAAGTCTAAAATGGGAGGCATAATAATTGTTTTTGCAACTTGATTATTCTGTAATTTGTAAGGTCAGTGACCTCGCTTCTCAGCCTTTTTATGACCGCAATAAACCAGGGGCCCTCTTTAAGATGAGCACATCTGCCGATGCACTCACTGCTTGGCATGAGAGATGCTGCCTGGCATGAGAGATACAGATATTTTAAAATATATTTTAAGCTCATTTTAAGAATACAGGTGTTTGATCAAAATATAAGCCTTGATTAAAATGCAGACTATGAACAGATGCCTCAATACCTCTTAGGGAAATTACACACAAAAATGTGTAGATTGAGCAAACCTGCCTACAAAAAAGTGTAGATTAGAGATACTAAAATGCTGACAAATTTCCGTGAGGATTTTTTCAAAAAATCGCAAATGGATGTGAAAATGTGATTCTAGGCGAGAGAATAGTCTTACGCCCTCATTAATAAATAGCTTTTTTCAGCTGGAACTCACTGGAGCTCAGTTCCGGTACCTTTCATTATAAGAGAACAAGGGAGACTTTCATGGTGAGTTCTGGCACCTCTCTTTCTAGAGAAATAGCGCCAGCCTTTCAGATGGCTAAAAACTTGCTGCTTAGGATGCCCTTATGAGTGGTTTTAAGGTACTGCATAGTTTTGTGTTTTAACTTGCTTGATTTAACTGCTTTTATTGTTGGAGAATAGCTAGATGCTTTGATGATTATCTCTTATCTTTTGCATTCTGCTGCTTTAGGTACTTTTGGTTCCACCTGTTTCTCACTTGACATTAGCCACCTTGAGACCTTAAAGGTAGGGCAGGGCAGCAATGTTTTCAAATAAACCAAGAAGCTCAATTCTACGCTTACCTGTTTGCTTTTTCCATGCAGATCTGGCAAGTTTAATGCTTTTATGCAAACAAGCTATTTATTTCCAAAATGTACGCACTGCTTTTTCTATAAATTCCAAAGCCACTAACGACCAAGTGATAAACAAAACCTACAAAAAATATCCAATCAAAATGAAAATGCAAAGCCACAGGAGAAACCAATATATTAAGAGCAAAACCCAGCTTCTAATAGCAGCAGCAGAAATACAACCCTGTCAGCTAAGTCTCCCTAAACAGCCATGCTTTAACCTGATGGTAGAATTGAGCTTAAGTGGGACTAGGCAAGGATCTCCAAGAAGGACATTCAGCAAGTAAACTGGTTCTGTCCTTTGAATCCCTTGTTCCTGATACACTTTTACTACTTGGATATGAAGCTAGTTTTTTCTTTTTTAAAAATAATTTTTATTAACTGGCCAATCACATCAAATTAAATCATATCACATAAATTCCGAATTACAAAGCCGAATTTTAAATTTTGTTGGGGGGGACCCATATTTCAAGATCCGAAGGGGGATTCTGATCATCTTCTTGCTGCTGCGTTAATGTCCCAATCAGTCCCAATCAGTCCAAACAAAGTTCATAGTTCTATCCCATCTTATCTTGCTGTTTCCACATCACGTCTTGTTCATATATTTTCTCTTTTTTCTTTATGATCTCTTCTGATAGTCTCCTTAAGCTGATAAACACCAATAGTAATAATAGTCCTGTGTGAATTTTCCGTTCTTCCAATCCTCAAATCGAGATGGTTTCCATATATCATCTCCTTCATAGATAACATCACTCTTTCCATCATAGTCTCATAAAACTGTCGCTCTTAAGTCCCACTGAGGAGTTTAACCCACAATATATAAACAGCTCTATTTCTCTCTTTCTCCTCCCAGACTCAAGACCTCCGACAGCACATCCCAGTATGGCGACGGCATTTTTAACTGCGTCATTCCCAAGCTCTTACACATTCCACGCTCTTCTTAAAACGTGCTTTGGTTCGAAAGTTTATCTCCACACAGCCTTAAATCCACAGCTTAAGTCCTTAAAACGACATTTCTGACTCATGAGGGGAGGGGATTCTTGTTTAATCACATAGGGAAAGAAGGGAGAGTTTTTTTCCCCCTCCCCCATCAGTCATTTGCCGTAGCTTGTCTTGGCGTATCTTCTCATGTTTTATTCTTATCTTGTTTTGTCAGAGATCTCTTCTGTTAGCAGTCTTTACTCCCCCTTCTTTCTTGAAATATGTGCATTCCTTTCAACCAAATTGTTTCCTTTGAAGTTCTGCATCTAGTGGCGTGAATCAGGGACGGCATTCAGGAGTGCCGAAATCCCACAGGAGGGCTTTGTGCCTAGTGCCCCCACCCCCACAAATTCGGGGGTGGTATAGGGCACAGCAGGCAAGGGCTGCCCCCCCCCCCACAATCCGGGGGGGGGGTTAAGGAGGCTAATTACCCCCATCATAGCCTCCAAATTACCTTGTGTGGGTCGGAGAGATGTTATTGTCAGCCATCTTCCAATGCGCCCCCTAGTGGCCCCCCTGGATATGAAGCTAGTTATGTCTCTTAACCTTAGATTGGGACTGAAAGATTACTCCAGTTCTAGCCGATGTGTTCACTTGCTACATCACTGAGAAGCACACACCTAATTTAAAGTTTTAATAATAATCTTATTATTTATACCCCGCCCATCTGGCTGGGCTTCCCCAGCCACTCTGGGCGGCTTCCAACAATTAAAGAATTAAAGAGGAAGATCTGGGGAAGCTGGTGGCGCCAGGGGCGGAGAAGGGGGTTGCGGTAGGGGCAGGTCGCCCGGGGGGGGCACCACTGAGGGGGGTGACAAAATGTCAGGCGGCACTCATGGCGAGGCCTGCAGCGCACCCGCGCTGCCCCAAACAGTCCACTTGCCACTTCCCCCTCAGCTTTAGGGCGGCTGAGTGGGAGGAGGCAGGCAGACTCCTCGGAGGCCCCGCGGAGCATCCTGCCCCAGCTCGCCCCACCCCACGGGTGGCTGGCCCCACCCTTAGGTGCAGGGCACACGCGCCACCCCGGGCACCCGATTGGCTTGCTCCACCACTGGGTGGTGCTAACTACAGGCTTGAGCCACAGCATCCACGGGGGAACTTTTGAAGTTCTTTGCATAGGACTAACTTTCCCCACTGGTCTCTGTGCTGTGAGGCCCGCCGCTCCCTTGCTATCCAAAACCAGCAAACGATGGTAACTTCAAGTTCCACTGCGGTCAGGCATCCCAGGAGGATATTTGGGAAGGAGGATGGAAAAGAAGGTGGCATTCTGGTAAACTCATCCATGTCCTTTAAACTTTGTTGTTGTTTAGTCGTTTAGTCGTGTCCAACTCTTCGTGACCCCTGGACCAGAGCACGCCAGGCACTCCTGTCTTTCACTGCCTCCTGCAGTTTGGTCAAACTCATGCTGGTAGCTTTGAGAACACTGTCCAACCATCTCGCCCTCTGTCGTCCCCTTCTCCTTGTGCCCTCCATCTTTCCCAGCATCAGGGTCTTTTCCAGGGAGTCTTCTCTTCTCATGAGGTGGCCAAAGTCTTGGAGTCTCAGCTTCAGGATCTGTCCTTCCAGTGAGCACTCAGGGCCGATTTCCTTCAGAATGGATAGGTTTGATCTTCTTGCAGTCCATGGGACTCTCAAGAGTCTCCTCCAGCACCATAATTCAAAAGCATCAATTCTTTGGCGATCAGCCTTCTTTATGGTCCAGCTCTCACTTCCATACATCACTACTGGGAAAACCATAGCTTTAACTATACGGACCTTTGTTGGCAAGGTGATGTCTCTGCTTTTTAAGATGCTGTCTAGGTTTGTCATTGCTTTTCTCCCAAGAAGCAGGCGTCTTTTAATTTCGTGGCTGCTGTCACCATCTGCAGTGATCATGGAGCCCAAGAAAGTAAAATCTCTCACTGCCTCCATTTCTTCCCCTTCTATTTGCCAGGAGGTGTTGGGCCAGTGGCCATGATCTTCGTTTTTTAAAAGTCCTTTAAACTAGCACATTTTAATTCCCTTTTTATCACCTGTGTCCCATCTCAACGGAAAGCATATGTCTAGACATTCGGATCTGTGGGCGCTCAGAAGCAAGTGGTTAGCGACTGGGGCTGTAGGTTTTGCTGAATGGAGGGCAGAATGATTAACATTTCCCAGCCCACAATAAGGAACGATCGGTGTAAAGATTGTAATGAATGAGTACAGGGTGCTCAATTAATAAAGGCCTTTGATGCTGCCAAAGGCCAATTAGCCAGTTAGTTTGCTGACGAGGCTAAATCAAACTGTCCCTGCCTCCCCTTCTTTTCTAATTAAGCTTCAGCCTCTCACCTTGTTAATGAGCTTCCTATGTATTTGCATAAAGAGAGAGTGAGAGTGAGAGAGGAGCTCATATCCGTATCACTATGTAGCTAATCCATATTAAAATATTTAGCCTTTGGTTATTGTTTAGACACATCTGTTCGTTCTTCGCAAGGAACAGGCAGATGTGATGCGTTTTGCTGCTAACAGGGTGAGAACCAAGAAGTGTGTCATGTGCACCAGCTCCATTGGCATGCATAGAAAACGGAACAAGACCACAGTTCTTGCACCTAGAATCATAGCCAATAAGCACATGAGACATAACCGGCTGTGTTCTTAGATAAATAAGATCTACTATTCGTAGTATCAAATTGTAAACTTCAACAGAAGTAACTCATAAAGTTCAACAAACAAACAAAGCAGTTCATGCATAATAATAATAACTCAGTTCATGCATAATAATAATAATAATAATAATAATAATAATAATAATAATTAATTTATTATTTGTACCCCGCCCATCTGGCTGGGTTTCCCCAGCCACTCTGGGAGGCTTCCATAGAAACAAAAAACACTAAAATATCATACATTAAAAATTTCCCTGAACAGGGCTGCCTTAAGATGTCTTCTGAATGTCAGGTAGTTGTTTATCGTTTTGACACGGTGTCCATTCCACCTGTCTGTTCATAAAGTCCAAACCATCCACATGGAAGGTTGTTACAGTTCCACAAAATCCTTTCACAAAGTCTATGACAAGGATTTCCAGAATATTGGCCTTGTTTCGCCGTCCCGGGCTTCATCAATAGTTAAAGCTCATATGTGATATTACAGGACAGTGGATCTTATGGCATAGTAGTAGTAGCAGCTGTAATATGTCCTGTAGACAAAGTCTGTCAGGAGCGCATGCAGGAGCCAGGCCCTGTGACCACTAGGGCTTCGCAGGACGGGGGCCTTCCTAAGTTTGTTTTGAAGAGGCACAGGTGAGGTCGCTTGGTAACTCACTGCACCTGCTGGCAAGAGCCGGGAAGGGATATAAGGTCAGCATTTCCCTTCGGCTCTTTGCCACAGCAATGTCTTTCCTGCCTTGCTGCATTTGGCTTCTTGCTTCCTGATCCTCGGACCTTGGCCTCGGATCCTTCTTGATTCCCTGCTTCTTGATCCTCAGACCCTTGCCTTAGTGCCTCCTGGCTTCTGGACTCTCGTTCCTGCTCCCACCGCGCCATCTTGCCCCCATTCCCGACATCCTCAGCCTTTGATCGCCCGTAGATCGGACCATGACAAAGTCCTCGTCTTAGACATCGTGAAAGGATTTTGTGGAACTGTAACAACCTTTCATGTGGATGGTTTGGACTTTATGAACAGACAGGTGGAATGGACATCATTACATAAAGGGACCTTATGCATGAACTGACTGTAGAATGATCTGATCCACTGGGTCTTCTGCTTTGTTCGTTTGTTGAACTTTATCAGTTACTTCTGTTGAAATATACAATTTGATACTACGAATAGTACGGTCTATCTTACGTATCTAAGAAGACAGCCAGTGTTTATTGAGCCATGTGTTTATTGAGTATGCTGTATGTGACCATAGGTTGGTTTGTTGTTGCTGTCCTAGAATCATAGCAGCACAGAATTGTCAAATTGGAAGGGGTGCTGAGAACCCTCTTGTCCAACTCCTTCCAACGCAGGAGAAAGCAAAGCTCTGATTAGCACTATTAGCAGCTTAGCGGGCTTAGTGGATCAGTTGATAAGCGGCTTAGCGGCTTAGCGGATCAGCTGTTAATCGGCTTAGCGGATCAGCTGTTAAGCAGCTTAGCGGATCAGCTGTTAAGCGGCTTCGCGGATCAGCTGATAAGCGGCTTAGCGGATCAGCTGTTTAGCGGCTTACTGGCTTAGGATCAGCTGATAAGTGGCTTAGGGGCTTGGGAAAAGGGGGGGGGACCCGCAGGAACTCGCAAGACATTTTTGTCTTGCGAAGCAAGCCCATAGGAAATTTGTTTTGCGAAGCACCTCCAAAACGGAAAACCCTTTCGTCTAGCGGGTTTTCCGTCTTGCGAGGCATTCGTCTTGCGGGGCACCACTGTATAGCATTCCCCATTCATTCCTTCATTCCAATGGGACTGGTTCAAGTGAGATTCCTAATGGATTGCACCAAATGGAGTCTGTGAAGATGACGAAACAGATTGACAGCCATGTTTAGCACTACAATGCAAAATGTTTCTTTTTCCACATACCAAATCCCATGACTTCATGGCTCCACTGATACGTCTTGATTTCAATGAGAGTCTGTAATTACAGTGTTTTATTAATATTAATACTCAGAATGCCAACTAATTGTTAGCTGCCAAATCTGAGCTCTCTCCTGAGATCCTTGATCTTCTGCTGAGGTTGGCTAAATACAAAGGAGGAGAGGGCTTTCCCGGCACCTTGAAGAGTTGTGCAGAAGAGGGAATGCTTTGTTAGTAAGAAAAATTGCAATTTCTTTTTTGGTGCAAAAAAGTCTGCATATTTTCATGTGTTGTTCTCACAATATTTCAATTTCAATGTGCAAAGTAGACTGACTCGAAATAGACCTTGATGTGTCAATAAGGTAAGATCTAAAAAGTGAGATAAAATTGGACTCTGTGAAGGTCAAGGGCAGGTGAGCCAGCGAATTAATGTGGCAGCTGCTCCTTGCCACTGTTGCTCATGCTGCAGTAGCGTGCAAGATTTTTGGACATTTTGAAGCCATGGGAAAATATCTCTCTTTCACCATAATACTCCTTCCTTCCTTCCTTCCTTCCTTCCTTCCTTCCTTCCTTAGATTTAACTTCCTTTACTAATTTCGTATTATAATATGCAAATAAAATTGTACTGTTTTGTATTGCTATGTAAGTTAATTCCTTAATTTTGGTGCAACAATAATTACCAATACACTCAGTATAAAATACAAAACAGTGAGTCTGAAGATGGCGAAGGATAGCTCTTCCCTGAATGTCCCCCTCCCAGTTTTTTTATTGGTTTTCACATTTATCACATAAAAAAGAAACAAGAAAAAAGAACATTACAATACACAAAAACAAAGAAAAACACATAAAAAAGAATTTTTACTTCCAAATCTTAATTTCATTACATTGATAACTTCCTCGAATCCCCTCTAACTGAATTTCATTATATCACCTGTTTAGCAGTTCTCCAAATTTATATTTCTTCTATTAACTTCTTTCATTTACTAACTACTTCTCCTTTATTAATATTCTAATCTTTAATATTTATTAGCATATTCTTATTCTACCCCTAAGGCTAATTATTTCTTCCAAGAAATTTCTCATTATCTTATGTTACAATATTTAGCCAAATATTCTTTAAACCCTGAATGTTTTCTTAAAAATAATTTTTAAAAGTCTTAGGAGAAAAATGATAATTCAAGGAGGAAGGTAAAGGTAAAGGGACCCCTGACCATTAGGTCCAGTCGTGACCAACTCTGAGGTTGCGGCGCTCATCTCGCTTTATTGGCCGAGGGAGCCGGCATACAGCTTCCGGGTCATGTGGCCAGCATGACTAAGCCGCTTCTGGCAAACCAGAGCAGCGCACGGAAACGCCGTTTATCTTCCCGCCGGAGCGGTACCTATTTATCTACTTGCACTTTAACGTGCTTTCGAACTGCTAGGTTGGCAGGAGCTGGGACTGAGTAGCAGGAGCTCACCCCGTCGCGGGGATTCGAACCGCCGACCTTCTGATCAGCCAGTCCTAGGCTCTGTGGTTTAACCCATAGTGCCACCCACGTCCCGCTAGGGTGAAAGTAGATTTTGGCAAATCTCCTTCTAGCTCAAGAACCCCCTCACCATCTCATCTCGCAAAGCCAAAGGGAAAAAAAAGGGGGGGGGAGAAAGTTAATTAGACTCTTTTTGGCATATTAGTGTAGACAGGCTTATTAGAGGCATTTACAAGCTAATGATATGCATATACTCAGCCATCAAAGGGGGAAAAAGGCATTTAAATAAGTTGATTTACAGTTCAGCTGTTAACATGCCCTTAACCAGCACTCTCCCTCTCATATTATACCAACTTAATTGGCTTCGAAGCTGAGCTTTTATTTATTTATTTATATTCCCCACCCACCTCCGTTCAGATGACAACCCGCCACTAATTTAGCCTTGTCCATGAGCCCAAGATATCCCACTGTCTGAGACAACACATCCAGCAGCCCTCAATTCCTACCCCGGCTAATCTAAATACAATCCATTAAAATATTCCTCTGTACAAGGTTCACAGAAAAGGACTGGAGAGATCTCTGCCACAATTAATGGCAACAAAAGCAGCCTTTTAAAGCATACCGTATTTTTCTGTGTATAAGACGAGAGTTTTTTCCCCTTTAAAAATCATGCTAAAAAGTGGGAGTCGTCTTATAGCTGGGTAGTGCATAGGGTGGGCATTTGATTGGTTGCTGCCGTGGCTGTCAGCGGCTATTGTGCATGTTATTGGTTGCTGCGTCGATGCGTGGTGTTGATTGGCCGACACTGCAGCAATTGCACGGGTGATTGGCAGCCTCTGCTGGCGAGGGGACAGATGGGAGGCGGATTTTGTGATATGTGCGGGTGAGCGGTTTTTGGCATTCCCCCCTAGAAAAGGCTCAACAACTCTGGCAATCCTCCCCTTAAAAAGTGCAACAACTTTGTGCCATCTCCCTCCATTTTCTTAAATTTGAGTAGGGGGCGTCTTATACATGGGGGCGTCTTATACACATTAAAGTACGGCCAGCACATTCAGTTCAGCCCGGCTTCCCCTGTTCTTCTATCAATAGTGAAATATTTAGGGGTGGTGCGCAGTGGCGTAGCGTGGGGGGTGCAGGGGGGGCCGGCCGCACCGGGCGCAACATCTGGGGGTTAGGGTTAGGGGGCGCAAATCCACGGTGTTAGGGGGCACAAATTACTTGCCTTGCCCCGGGTGCTGACAACCCACGCTACGCCACTGGTGGTGCGTATTTTTCTTGCAGTATCTGTGGGATGGTGAAGCCTACAATATTCTCAAATGCCTGTATGTCACAACATACAATTTGAGGACTGGATAAGACTTTGGAAGAGGGCCCCAGTCCTGCGAAGCCCTACTGGTCCCAGGGCCCGGCTCCTGCAGGCACTCCTGACAGAAAGAGCTCTGCACCCTCTTCTCCTGCTGGCTGCTTCTCTGACCCCATCCCAAACAAACTCAATGTGTTGGGCGCATGTAGTTCTGTCCGGGGTGGTTACTGGGAGATGAATCCTTGGAAATGGGTGCTCCGGACAGAATTGAACGCAGCGAGGACAGTATATGGAGCCTCTGTTCATCGCGTCAGCTGCTGTATTGCATTTGCATTACTATGTTCACTAAAAGGACACATTGATGTTTTGGTGCCCTTGTCCACTCTGCTATAGAAAGCTCTGAGGCTCTGCCCTTTGCCCCCTTTGCCATCCTCCATTTACAGCCTGCCTTGGGATGTTTTGATGTTCATCCTTGGTCTCCACATCGTTGCTGATGACTCCAACGCCTTTGCTTTTATATTTACACTTCCATAAGTGTCTTGCCAGACCATCCCCCAAAGCACTAAATGCTCTCTTTGTCCTAGATGCGTCTATTCTCCCTCAAAGAATTCCCAAAGTTTTCTGTATTCAGGAAAAAGCACGCTTCAGAGCTGGAAATCGTACTGGAAATAAAGAATATAATTATTTGGCCAAGAGTCAGACATCCATTTTGGGGTGATGGATCTAGGACGGGGAGGTCAACCTAAAACCCTCTGAACTCCCACCATCCCTGTCTGTTGGCCATGCTGTCTGGGGCCAATGGGAGTTGGGACTCCAATAACATCTATGAAGCACCACGAAGGGTGGATTTTGGTAATATGGTGTCCCGAGCAAGGACAAAATCCCCACCCCCACCCGCCACAATATTTCTGATTTTCACAATAATTCATTCTGGTACAGTACAGTTGCTTTTTAAAATTATTATTATTATTATTATTATTATTATTATTATTATTATTATTATTATTTATTATTATTTATACCCCTCCCTCCCCAGCCAAGGCCGGGCTCAGGGCATCTAACAAGCAATAATAAAAACAAGTTGAATGAATACAACTTAAAAACAAGATTAAAATACAACATTAAAATATTGAAACATTAAAATATTAAAATGCAGCCTCATCACAGGAGGAGAAAGGAAAAAGCAAAAAGAAAGAGGGTGAGGGAATCAAATTGGCTCCAAGCCAAAGGCCAGGTGGATCAACTTTGTTTTATAGGCCCTGTGGAAATAAATAATTAAATTAAATGGATCTTTTCAGTAGGCACCTGTATAAATATAGGATATTATTATTATTATTATTATTATTATTATTATTATTATTTTGCATTCACTCGGCTTGGTGTCCTGCACGGGGGAACCATCCACGCCACCCTAAATAATCCAGTGTTGGCATCACAATGGCTCCCCTGACCCTGGCAAACCCAATGAGGTTCATTTGTGTCTTCCTCTGAGAGGTTCATCAGATGTGGAGAGCCCCCAGCCGTTCCTGGACTACAACTCCCAGAATTCCTTGCTATTGGCCATGCTGGCTGAGTGTTGGAGCGAAACAGCATGTGAAGCTTCTCACTGGCCTGGCTTCTGGGGGTGCACAGTCCTGTGGCAAGAATGTTGGCAGGGAACGGACTATTGCTAGCACACAACCCCAGGACTCAAAGGCTTCAGCTGGCTGTCCTCATGCTGCCAGGCCAAGTTCAAGGTTCTTGTATTAATTTGCAAGGTCCTTAACAACTTGGGACCAGGGTACATCATCCCTGATGTCTCTGCCTCATCACTGAGGTCTTTGGGGGGGGGGGGTCACTACTAATCTGCTGAATGGAGCCAAAGAAATGAGCTTGGAAAATCCAGCTCATCAGAGATGTAAACAGTTGGAGACCATCGACATAATTTGTGTGGCTAGCCATTTTGTTGATTTGTTTGATTATCTTGACTTTTCAGAATTCTCGGAAAGTCTTATGTGGCCTTTTGCTCGTGAAAATTTACCTCTTGCTTTGGAAAAGGGGAGATGGTGACATTTCCCTGAGCCTGGGAGGGCTATTTCACGTCTTCACGCACCTCGATACTCCACTCTCGAGTCCCAGCATCTCAGATTTGCTGAAACCAAGAGAAGGCATAGGATAGATGGTTCATAAATGCCCAATTTAAACTTAATCTTCGTTGCCCTCCTGGAAGCAGCTCCCCCGACAAATAAATCATTCATTATTGTAATACTAGATAGGTGGGGTTTGTGCAGTGCCAGACAGACAGACAACAACAACAGATATCCAGGGCTGCCTGTGGTTAATTGGCAATGAGGAGAAGTCACTCTGGACATGCTCAAGGGTACTCTTTTCAGTATTGCTGTTTTGCATGTTCGGGTGTGTGTGTGAAAACTGGGAGCTGATTTCTCCTGAGAACTGTCTGAAATTAGAGCCTTTGCAAGGGGAGGTGGGGTTAAGAAGTTAAATCATGGCCCTGAATCTGTGAAGTGGGGGCTCTTTCCTCCGGCCAGAGCAGACTGGGGGCTCCCCTCTCTGTCACCGTACAGCTTCCTCGCAGGCTGTCAGCCTTTATCCGACGTCTCCCCACTCCGTGCCCACGTCCAGTCATTATTTCGAGGGCTGGGATGAGAATGCAATGGATTTTATGCGATTAGCTGCAGAGATAAACCTTAATTAGTTTTCAATTTCCATAAAGTACCCACTGACAGAAAGATTTGTGAAATCTGCTAGTGGCTGGCTGGGATGGTTCTGAGGCTGGGGAAAAAGTGTAGGAAGGAGCAGAGAGAAGATTCTGTCACAGGGAGGCTCAAACTACACGCCAAATGGAGTTCTGTGATTTTTCCCCCTTTCCCTCCACGAGTTTTATTTTTAAACCCAAAGTAGGCTGTGCAGGTTGCAGCTGAGCGAGAGAAGACTGCTTGCAGAAGGTCCCAGGTTCAGTGTCTGCCAGTATCTCCAGGAGTGGCTGCAAAAGACACCGCTCACCCCCCCCCCAAAAAAAACCCACCAACCCTGGGAAGCTGCTGGCAGCTGCCTAGAAGCGAATAGGCCAATGATCTGACTTGGTACCGTATTTTTCGCTCTATAGGACGCACCCGACCACGGGACGCACCTTGTTTTAGAGGAGAAGAACAAGAAAAAAAAAATCTCCCCCTCTCTGCCCAGCGCCCCTTCAGCGAAGCGGCAGGAGGCACTGCACAGAGAGGGTGAGAAATTTTTTTCTTGTTCTTCCCCTCTAAAACAAGGTTCCGTTTAAGGTGCGTTCAGGCGGCTACCTTGGAAGCCTGGAGAGCGAGAGGGGTCGGTGCGCACCAACCCTTCTCGCTCTCCAGGCTTCAGTGAAGGCAACCCGAAGCCTCTGGAGCACGGCGGGTTCCTTTCGACCTGCTCTTTGGGGCAGCAGCGGAAAGGCGCGAGCTTCTCGGGGCTGCCGCGGAAGCCCAGGTTCCCCCCCCCCCACCCCAAAGAGCAAAGAAGCTATGGCTTCTTTAGCCCCATGCAACCTCTCCGGCAGGGAGAGGCTGTGAGCGGCTATGGCAATACCCCCACCTCCCACAAAAGCCCACAGGAGCCGCGCACCCTTTAAGGAGTGCACGGCTCCAGCGGGCTTTTCTACGAGGAGGGAGAAGGGACTGACTGGCCGCGTCCCTCCTGAGGGAAAGCCCGCAAGATCCGCGTGGAGCTTGTGTGCGACTTTTGGGGGCTTTTCCTGCCTGCCTCCCCCCTGCATTCGCTCCATAATAATAATAATAATAATAATAATAATAATAATAATAATAATGAAGAAGAGAAGAAGAGTTTGGATTTGATATCCCGCCTTTCACTCCCTTTAAGGAGTCTCAAAGCAGCTAACAATCTCCTTTCCCTTCCTCCCCCACAACAAACACTCTGTGAGGTGAGTGGGGCTGAGAGACTTCAGAGAAGTGTGACTGGCCCAAGGTCACCCAGCAGCTGCATGTGGAGGAGCGGAGACGCGAACCCGGTTCCCCAGATTACAAGTCTATCGCTCTTAACCACTACACCACAAGGGATATAAATTTTATTTATATCCCGCCCTCCCCAGCCGAAGCCGGGCTCAGAGCGGCTAACATCAAATGTATAACACATTAACATAAATTCAGACAATGAATTAAAATACATCCTCAAATCAGATCAGGATCAGAATAAAATCCAGTCAGATGGCAACCCGCAGATTAGGGTTGGGGACCTTAAATGCTCACCAGGCCCAACTGTTTGTGCTGAACTTATATGGGCCTGTGAGAAAAATTGGGAGACGCACACACATTTCCCCTTACTTTTTAGGAGGGGGAAAGTGTGTCTTATGGAGCAAAAAATACGCTATATGGCAGCTTCCAGTGTCCCTAAAAAAGGCGAGCGGGGAGATGCTGCTTCTGGTTTTGATGCTTAGCTCAGAATCACTCTCCCAAAATTGCTTTTTCATTGGTAGGTGGAGAGGCATGCACACGAAAGCTTATACCCAGAACAAACTTAGTTTGTCTCTAAGCTGCTACTGGACAATTTTTTTAATATTTTTCGACTGCGTCAGACCAACACGGCTACCTACCTGAATCTAGAACTTTTCCCTGACCTGCCTTCTGCTTTTATGAACGGCTTCAGTTTAAGAACGAATTTCCGGGACGGAATTAGTTCGTAAACCGGGGTACCACTGTAATGGATGGATTTCTTCAGGAATTGCAGGCAGAATAATTTCCTCCAAGTGATGGGAAAACACAAGGCTCCCAACCCCATTATTTTCTTTGGAAATGCAAGGGGGTGGCTGGCAGGGAATCCTTGGTGGGGCAGGAGTGTTTCAGCCTTCTCCCACAAATGCAGATGACCCCAGACCACCTAAAATATTTTTAATCCCAAAGAGGCTCTGAAACTAAGCCAAGTTTTACTGCCTCTGCAGCTTTTTCTGAATAATATATGGACATGCACATGAATCTACCCTTTGCAGAGTTAGTAAGTAATTTATTTTTTAACTTACCTAATGTGTGTGTTGTTTTTCTATGCTGGGGGAAGTGGGAAACTTTGGAAGGAACTTTGAGGGGCATATTTCAAAGGTCTATCTACCAACATTTCCATGCTTTGCTTTGCTGCATATTTTGTGATTTTACACTTTGCTGGGGTTCTCTCACCAAAGAGTACTTGCCCCAAAATTAGATTTTGGCACCCAGGAATTCTCCTTTTATAGCTATATCTTTTCCTGAACCAACAATCAAAGTATTTTAAGTATTTTAGGCAGGTCTCACAACATGTAGCCTTGTCATATATATTTATAGAAAATGCCTCATACGGAATCAAACCAAAGATCCATCTTCATTTATTTAAAATATTTCTCTCTTGCAATGCAACCTTTGGACCACTTTCTCTAATGAAAGCAAACATGTTTATTTGTAAGTATCTGTTAAAATATTGCATGGTGTCCTCCACTTTCAAAACTTTCAGGGTGGCTCGCAGCATCATAAGCAAAATCTAAATAACAATAAAAAAATCAAAGAGTAATAAAATGTCACAGCAAAGAATTAAAACAATCCAGTGCGGTAAAAAGCCAGCAGAGGACAGTAAAAATTTCCAGATAAATTCCAGCTACAGCCACTTTTGCACAGAGAGGAGATTCTCTATTTCTGTGCTGCTTTTGTATATTAGATACACTGCTGTTTATTTTCTCCTCCCTTCTTATATTTTTGCTGTTATGTGAATCTGCATCCTTTGAGGATCTGCATTTTATTATGTATTTCTTCTTCTTATGATTGCGTTCATATAACTGTTTTGCTTTTTATGCTGCATAGCTATTATGTTACGTACTGATACCTATTTAAATTAGGATGATGATGTTTGTTGTATGTCTTCCAATATGCATAAAAATGTAAGGCTGTTGTCACGCTGCAGTTTGCTTGGCTGCCATTAGGCATGACACCAACTCCAGGGTGCCCAGAGGGAATTTCCGGAAGGCGGCAGTTTGTCCTGGGTCTTTGGCAAGTAAACAAACAAAAAAAACCCACATTGTTTTGGCGTTTTCATTTCAAAAAAGCTCAGCAACTTTGGGGTGCCCTGGTTTTTACTTTTTGAGATATGGTAACCCTGAAACCTTTTCAGTGGCTCAAACTATCTGGAAAGATCAGAAGGTCAGCCCACCCAAATCGTTGGCCACCTTCACTAGACACTGGCTCACCAATATCATCTTCCCAATGTTCCTCAGCCCATCGTTGGTAAGGTAAGGTATGCTAAAGAATCTCATTTAGCTTAGAGATAAGGCTGAGTTCTAGGACCTCCTGGTTTTGAATTACTGTATTTTTCGCTCCATAAGACGCACTTTTTCCCTCCTAAATAGTAAGGCGAAAGGTGACTGGCTGATTAGATTATCTGTCTGGAAACTGTAGAAACGGCTCCCTTTCCTTTCCGAAAGAAGCTGCAGAAGTGTGAGTTGAACCCCATAAAAACAGGATTTTTCCCCTTTGCAAAATAATATCAACAACTTGGATCTGATCCTCAAAAAAAGGGGGCTTTTCCCCTTTGCAAAAGAAGCTGCACAACTGTGAGCTAATCCCAAAAAACCCCCGGGGCTTTCCCCCTTTCCTCCTCTAAAAACTAGGTGCGTCTTATGGTGCGAAAAATATGATAGTTGCAGTGGTGCCCCGCAAGACGAATGCCTCGCAAGACGAAAAACTCGCTAGACGAAAGAGTTTTCCGTTTTTTGAGTCATTCCGCAAGACGAATTTCCCTATGGGCTTGCGAGTTCTTGCGAGTTTGTTTCCTTTTTCTTAAAGCCACTAAGCCATTAATAGCCGCTAAGCCGTTAATAGCCGCTAAGCCGCTAATAGCCGTGCTTCGCAAGACGAAAAAACCGCAAGACGAAGAGACTCGCAGAATGGATTAATTTCGTCTTGCGAGGCACCACTGTATTGAGAAGAGGATAAAACTCTACTAGCTTGTTTCTTTATCTTGGTACGGTTATTAGATGGAGGAATTGATGGCTATGTATCCAGTTAAACATAATCTCTGTTAATTTAGCTGAAAGTGCTTCACCTGTCAAAGGTACCATTCCTTTATATAAGTAAAGTAATGATGCCTATTTGGGTCTTGAAGAAAAGGGTGCTCAGTGATAGGAGTCAAAGGGGAGAGATATGGGCTTAGGTATACCTTTTTCCAGATTTGGAGACAGTGGGGTAGGAACAGGTTGGTTGCACTGGAGAAGAGCCTTTTTGACCGCATTTTTAAAAGGTAAAGCTCTCAGTACCGCCGGCCCCTTTCCTTTAGGCTCCATGATCAGCCATGACGTTTGATAGGTTCCATGAATCATGAGCAAAATATGCTTAAGGTGTGAAGTGCTGTGATATGTTGTGAAGGGCCACTGGATGTGGCAAATAGCTTAGTGCCCTTTAGAAGTGTCCATTTACCTTGGCGAATTCATTTAAATATAATAATAATAATAATAATAATAATAATAATAATAATAATAATAATAATTTTTATTTGTACCCCGCCCTCCCCAGCCAAAGCCAGGCTCAGAGCGGCTAACATATTACAAATAACACAGTATACATAAAAACAGGCATCAATTAATTAAAATACATCTTCAATTTAATTCAGACAAATTACAGTAAAATCTGGACAAATGGCAGTGCTTAGTTAAGATTGAGAGCGGTTAAGACTTGCCAGGACCAACTGTTTTCACTGATCATATAAGGACCTGTGAACAGGCTTGGAGGCCTCCTTCATGCTTGTTTTTATACAAAGGAAAATAGGTCAGACTGCCCCCTGGCCAAAGGCCTGGCAGAACAGCTCCATCTTGCAGGCCCTGCGGACAGATGTCAAATCCCACAGGGCCCTAGTCTCTTGTGGGAGAGCGTTCCACCAGGCCGGGGCCACGGCCAAAAAGGCCCTGGCTCTGGTCAAGGCCAGTCTAATTTCCCTTCAGAGTGTTGTTGTTTGCAGACCATAAGGTCCTCCATGGGGCATACCAGAGTAGGCGGTCCCATAGGTACAAGGGTCCTAGGCCGTATAGGGCTTTGAAGGTTAAAACCAGAACCTTAAACCTGACCCTGTACTCCACCGGGAACCAGTGCAACTGGTATAGCACTGGATGAATGTGATCCCACGGCAAGGACCCCGTAAGGAGTCTTGCTGCGGCATTCTGCACCCGCTGGAGATTCTGGGTCAGTTTGAAGGGCAGCCCCACGTAGAGTGAGTTACAATAGTCAAGCTGGGAGGTGACCGTCACGTAGATCACAGTGGCGAGGTCAGGAGCCAACTGCTTAGCTCGGTGGAGATGAAAAAATGCCGCCTTTGTCGTAGCTGTAACCTGAACCTCCATAGAAAGGGAGGCATCAAAGATTAAACCCAAACTCTTGATGGAAAGCGCTGGCACTAATTGCGCCCCCGCAAGGGATGGGAGCTGGCCCCCCAACCCCATATCGTCCCAACCCAGCCAAAGGACCTCTGTCTTCCAAGGATTTAGCTTCAAGCCTTCTGCCCGGACACTGAGGTCCAGCGCCGAGGGCCTTCTGGCGGTTCCCTCGCTGCGAGAAGCCAAGTTACAGGGAACCAGGCAGAGGGCCTTCTCGGTAGTGGCGCCCGCCCTGTGGAATGCCCTCCCACCAGATGTCAGAGAAAAATAACTACCAGAGAAAAATAACTACCAAACTTTTGGAAGACATCTAAAGGCAGCCCTGTTTAGGGAAGCTTTTAATGTTTAATAGGTTATTGTATTTTAGTGTTTTGTTGGAAGCCGCCCAGAGTGGCTGGGGGGACCCAGCCAGATGGGTGGGGTATAAATAATAAATTATTATTATTATTATTATTATTATTATTATTATTATTATTATTTTATTTTCAACCGGCTCCCACGTAACCATCCAGCCACAGCTTCCAAACATCTGATCAGTGTATCTGGGGCCGAGTCAGGGTGGCCGTCCATCAACAGATAAAGTCACACGAAACGTTCCCGTTCTTCTCATATTCAGCCACCCCTACACAAAAAATAGCATGTTGAGTAGCTGCGAAGGCCCAGGCTGCTGAGGCTCTTCGGCTTGTGCTGAGGCTATTCAGAAGGACACGGCAGGGAAGGGGGTGTGGGAAGGAAAGGTTTGCAATTTCTGGCCGGCTGTCAGACTGAACTTTCCCGTCCCCCTTAATGACTTTGATGTTATGAGGCTGGACACCCTCACGTCTGTGTGAATCATTTTCAATGCTATTACATATTCATAATGGCCTAAATATAGTCAGAGAAATGGCGCTGGCGGGCAGAATTCTCTGGATGGTCATAGCGGCTGACTTCTCCACCGAGATGAAATGGCACAGCTCACCCCCCCCCCTCACGTTTCCCGCAGGGTGAATGAAACCATACCCTTCTCCCCCAGAAAAAAGCAATGAAACTCAGCCGTTGTAGTAGTTGTTAGGTTTCTAGCCCTTTTTCCCGGTGGCTATATTCAAATGACATTCCATGAAGCCCAGGCAGTTTTGCTCTGACTTGTAGGATTTTACTGTATCTGCAGCTCCAGGCCCGGCAGCCTTTGTCAACCTGCCCCTTTCTCTCCAATGCCCTTGTGGCTGCTCTGCTGTGCCAAAGCCCCGAAGTCATGTTTTTCATTAAATGAGAAGGTTAATGATTTCAATTATGTAAAGGGAAGCAACTAAATGATTATAAATAAACCCCTTTTCTCTCAGCTCACGAGGGGTTGGGGGGAAGAAGGGAGGGAAGCCGAGAAGAACTGAAAAAAAAAATAATCCTTAATATTTTTGAATCTGGAATAGCTGGTTGGGGATCAAAATTGGGGGCACGGCCAGTACTGGAGCAAGCTTTCTGGTAGATCGCAAACCTGCCTCTCTACACATGCAAATAATTATAATGAATGCATCATCTTGCAAGAAAGATTCAGCCAAAGCATAGCTGGGAGCGTGTATGAAATCTGAGAACGGTGAGCTAGTGAAAGCATTTAACTTCTGTCTGCAGTTATAGTCTCCATTGTCCACTCAAACATCCCAGTAGCTTCTGCCTGCTTCTTCGCTCCCCAGCAGATTCCAAGAGGGACGTTTAATGGAGCCGGGCCTGTCATGCTCTCCCTGCCAGCACCATATGCTCTGCTGAGAACTCGTCCCCTGATGCGGGGCTGGAGGGGCTGGCGCAAGGAGAGATTAACAAGACTAGCAGAGCTAAACGTCGTCCGGGGATGCTCGGTAGGAACAATGCGTCACAAAGCTTACAGCTGGCCACAACCCAAAGGGCAGAGGGACCGCGCCACTCGCTCCATCGCCCATCTCCCCGCCCACCTCTGACAAGCCATTTTTTCAAAGGTTCGTCCTGCAGGAGTTAAACTCAGCTCCATATCTAGAAGATATCGCCAGCATAGGTCGTTTGCATTCTTTTCTTTTTTAAACTTATGATTTTCAATTTTATACATTTCAATCATTTTGCAGTCATTTTTACATTTCAAAACTGGACTTCCTTCCCCCTCTTTCTGCGGTTCCTAAAATTTTAATATTTTCTGCGTACAGTGGTACCTTGGGCTAAGTACTTAATTCGTTCCAGAGGTCCGCTCTTAACCTGAAACTGTTCTTAACCTGAGGTACCACTTTAGCTAATGGGGCCTCCTGCTGCCACCGCGCCGCCAGAGCACAATTTCTGTTCTTATCCTGAAGCAAAGTTCTTAACCTGAGGCATTATTTCTGGGTTAGCGGAGTCTGTAACCTGAAGCGTATGTAACCCAAGGTACCACTGTATTCCAAATTAACTTAATTTTCTCATTTATACATCTACTTTAAATATATACAGTGGACCCTCTGGTTATGTACTGCTCTGGATATGTAACTTTCAGGTTACAAATGTGGCAAACCTGGAAGTGTATATTTCCTGTTTCCGCTGCGCGCACATGCGTAGAAGCAGCGCCTCTGCCTACGGACTTTTCGGGTTGAGGATGCACCCCCGGAATGAATTTAATTCGTATCCGGAGGGTCCACTGTACTCTTATAAAACTGCAGGTTGTTACAACAATCCTGCCAATGTTCTGTTTACAGTTTGTTTGTAAATATTCCACAAACCATTTCCATTCTTTTCTAAAAAGAATGATTTCTTATTTTTCCGGTAAGTTTCTGCATATTCCATAGGTTTTTGTATCCATTCTTCTTTTACTGGGACGTTTTCTTCTTTCCATTTTTGGGCATGTAACATTCTTGCCACTAGGTCACTTGCATTCTGCGTTTGCGCTGCCTGTCGCATCTCTATAGTTTTTCAGCAGATTTGGGGTGCTGCGGGAATCTAGGCACCCCGAAGCCTCTCCAGTATGGCCTCATACCATCTTCCCCACAACGGGATTCCCAAAGCCATGTCTGTCTTGCCAGCTGCACCAGGTTTTCCCCCTGGGAGATTTTAAACATAATATCAAAACATTAAAAGTAGATGCATAGTTGCATGCAAATTCCTCAAACTGTGTGTGTGTGTGTGTGTGTGTGTGTGTGTGTGAGAGAGAGAGAGAGAGAGAGAGAGAGAGAGAGAGAGATGGACATTTTCTCGAAGACATTTCTCCAATGAAAATAGGGACGTCCTGTTCCATAATAATAATAATGTTAATAATGTTGTTGTTGTTGATGATGATGGTAGTAGTAGTAGTAATGTTATACCCTGCCCTCTGGGTGGCTTCCAACATGTATATGTAATAACATTAAACATGAGAAAAAAAACCCTTCCCCATACAGTGTGGTGTAGTGGTTAAGAGCAGTGGACTTGTAATCTGGTGAACTGGGTTCGCTTCCCCGCTCCTCCACATGCAGCTGCTGGGTGACCTTGGGCTACTCACACTTCTCTGAAGTCTCTCAGCCTCACTCACCTCACAGAGTATTTGTTGTGGGGGAGGAAGGGAAAGGAGATTGTGAGCCGCTTTGAGACTCCTTAGGGCAGTGATAAAGCGGGATATCAAATCCAAACTCCTTCTCCTCCTCCTCCTCCTCCTCCTCCTCCTCCTCCTCCTCTTCTTCTTCTTCTACAGGGCTGCCTTCAGATGTCTTCTACAGGTTGTATAATTACTTATCTACATCCTGACCCTCACAGGGAGGTGGAAGAAGAAGACAGTATAGATTTACAACAGTGGTTTGTGGGAGGTTACAGTTCATAGGCAGATGAGGGGGAAAGCTGGGAAATCATGGGAGAGGAGGAGGAGGAGGAAGAAGAAGAAGAACGGCAGCTGGCTGACACATCATTAGAAAGCATCCCAGACCCTCCATCTCCCAGAAGTCGGCGAGCCTTAAAAGTAGGAGAGCAAAGAGCTCAAAGACACCCGTAGAAGTGACGAATGAGGAAGTGGGAGAGATGGGCGGGTGGAGATTCACTCGGGACAACACCATTATGCAAGAGGCTAGGTTCTATAGCCTCTCTCTGTAAAGACTGAAATAAAAAGGACAGTAAGAAACAGCCTGGTTCTATTACTGAATTTACGGGAGGAAGGGTAGAGTTAATATATAAGAAATAAATAGCAAAGGAATGCCACCCTCTCGTGCTGGAGGACGTCCCATGGCATGAATGTGTGGGTGGGGGGGGTACAACAGTTACCCACAGGAGGGCTTGTGGGGCAACATGGTTGTCAGGCACCCTCTCATACCTTGGTGTCCCAGTTTGCCACTCCCAAAGGTCCACGTGAGGACTCTGACTTTGGAAATAGATTGGTAATCTGAGGACCCCCTTTTCCAGTACAGTGGTACCTCAGGTTAAGAACTTAATTCGTTCTGGAGGTCCATTCTTAACCTGAAACTGTTCTTAACCTCAGATACCACTTTAGCTAATGGGGCCTGCCGCCACCGCGCGATTTCTGTTCTCATCCTGAAGCAAAGTTCTTAACCCGAGGTACTGTTTCTGGATTAGCGGAGTCTGTAACCTGAAGCGTTTGTAACCTGAAGCGTCTGTAACCCGAGGTACAACTGTACCAACATGAACCTCAGTTTAGCAGATTTATTCTTGAATGCTTGCATCTACGGAGAGAAGTGTCATTTCCTTTGACTATTCAGTTAGACTTGGAAGTCCCTTTTGCTTCCCTTGAGGAGGCTGTTGTGAAGAGATTACTGACGTTTGAATAGGACGTCTTCTGCACAGGAACGGACGTGGTTTAAGGACTGTCAAGGATACATTGCAGTTTCCAGGGTCTGACAAGATACAAACAAATGGGCCGGAAACCAGTTGTCTTGGACACTGTTGGCACACACACACACACACACACACACACACACACACACACACACACACACACTTTCACTGCCAGCCAGCTCCTGATGCTACTTTTTAATATAGATATTATTCTTTCCCATGGAAGATGTTACTGTGTATAGGTGGGCACAGGAGGGGAGGACACCAGAACTTTCTCTCAACATGGTATTTTTTTTTTTAAAAAAAGTGCTACTACTGTCAGCACATCTTCCTTTCAGATAATTTCACTGATTTCTAAATTAGTGGTCTTGGAGCCTCGTCTTGGTTAAAGCCCTCATTGGTAACCGTGGAAGGGAGATGTTTGTACTCACAGCTATCCCAGAGTAAGAGGCGGGAACTCTGCGCATATTAAAATGCGCTCGTTTTGATCCAGGAGGGGAGAGCCAGGCACTTACGCGGCCTTTCCAGTATGTCACCAAGGCATAGATGTCACATCTGCCTCCACGATGCCATGGGCAGAGACGGGGGTGGGGGTGGGGCGGAGACTGGGAGACAAGCGCTCCCTCCGACAAGTGGCTCCACATCTTGCTGAGCTGCTGTGATTTCTTGAAGGAAAGAGAGGTTTATAACGGATGCACAAACCTCAAATTAAAATAAAACAGCAATCCCAAACAGCCTTACCTGAAAGTTAATTCTCATATGTTTGAGACACAAGGTTATTATCAAGTGTAGCTGAAATATACTCGGAGTCCGGCAGTGATTTCATGCTCTTTATTTCAGCTTATAGGAACAGTGATTGAATTTCCCCTCAAACCTCAGGCTTTTATATACATTATTTACACAATGAGTCCCGTCTGATTGGCTGATTCTGCTTCCCTCCTGGAGCCTGATTGGTCTTCTCCTGCAGGCCAATCAGTTGTTGCATTCTACGATCCTACCAGCCTAATAGGCTGATTAACTTCCTCCTGAAGCCTGATTGGTCTGCTCCTGCAAGCCAATCAGTTGTTGCATTCTAGGATCCTACTTGCCTATTGTTCTAGGATCCAGGCTTAGTACAGTGGATGCTCGGGTTGCGAACGTGATCCGTGCAGGATGCACGTTCGCAACCCACAGTGTTCGCAACCCACGTCTGCGCACGTGTGGGTTGCGATTCGGCGCTTCTGCGCATGCACAAAGCGTGATTTACTGCTTCTGCGCATGCGCAACCGCCAGAACCCGGAAGTAACCCATTCCGGTACTTCCAGGTTTTGGCGGTCCGTAACCTGACCCGGAAGCTGTCCGCCGGTTCCCTCAGCCAATAAAGCGAGATGAGTGCCGCAACCCCATAGTCGGTTACGACTGGACCTAATGGTCAGGGGTCACTTTACCTTTACCTTTAACCTGAAAAAATGCAACCTGAAGCATCTGTAACCCGAGGTATGACTGTACATAACAGTAGCACTGTTTATTTTTCATGTGGGGTGCCAGTTGTAAGCAAGAATAGTGCCGCTCTCGGCTACAGTCGGAATCAGAAGCCTCTCTTCTTCGCAAAGTCTCATGTTTTTGGTGTTTGGCACTGGAATGGGGGGGGAGGTAGGTTCAAAATGGTGGATTTGACTCCTACAATAGCACCACGCTTCCTTTGCAGTAACGTTTTGCCAGGCACAGACACCAGGTGAGCCCTATCCCAAATTACTGTATTTTCCCGTGTATAACATGGCTCCGTGTATAAGACGCCTCCTATTTTGGGGGACTCTAAATTAGGAAAATGGGAGGAGATTGCCCAGAGTTGTTGAGCTTTTTGGGGAGAGGATTGCCCATAGCTGTTGAGCGTTTTTTAGGGGTAATTGATGAAAATCACTCACCCGCCGGATCACAAAAGCCCCCTATCATTTGTCCCCTCGCAGACTATATGGGATTGGCAGAAATGACTGGCAGAATCCGAGACCAGGGAAAAGAGACGGCGGAAGAAGATTGGAAGAAATTCAAGAATTATCTAAAGAAACATTGCAAAATTAATGAGTGCTAGAATGATGTGGTTTTAGAAATTAAGTGGAGTACAGCTGTAAAGATTAAGTTAAAAGAAAAGAAAGGTTGACAATTGGATAAAATTAAGGGTGAGGATTTGCTGAACATAATATTTGAAATGGGAATGCAGAAAGGGGAGGTAGGAGGTCGGTGAAGTAAGTTTTAAGAAAATAAGGTTTTGAAATTATACTTGTTTTTCTTTTTCTTTTTTTTTTTGTTTGTATTGTTGTGTCTGATAAAAATTGTAAAACTTTAATAAATATTTTATTAAAAAAATATAAATATATATCATTTGTCCCCTCGCCAGCAGAAGCCGCCAATCGCCCGCCCAACTGATGCAGAATTAATTTTCAGGTAAGACTGTTTGGGACTGCAGCCTTATTTTAATTTGAGGTTTGTGCATCCGTTATAAAACTGTCTTTCCTTCAAGAAATCACAGCAGCTCAGCAAGATGGGGAGCAAATCTCCAGCTCGCTGCAGCAACCAATCCAGATTCCCCACCATGCACTACCCGTGTATAAGACCCCCCCCCCATTTTTTGTCATAATTCTTTAGTTAAATAACCCCTTGTCTTATAAACAAAAAAGTATGGTAACCCTCCTGCCTGACCATATTCTTACTAGAAAGTATGAAAAAGATTTTGTCGACCAAACTGCGGGAGGCAGGGGAAAACAGGAGTGCCTGGCGTGCTCTGGTCCATGGGGTCACGAAGAGTCGGACATGACTAAATGACTAAACAACAACAACAGCAACAAGGGTTTGCTGCTCTGATTTCTTTGTTAATAGATCACTTTCACAATGCACACATTCTCCTTTGATTAGGGTGTTTCAGTCGGGGCAGGGACTTAATTTGCAAGTGGATCATTGAGATGTCACAAATGGGATGTTGGCAACAGCTTTTGTTTTTTGCTTATTGGATCCTCCCTGAAAATTGGCAGATTTGATGTAACTGGGGGGGGGGGGATACAGACAACAATTGGGTGCCATTGACTTGCATGCATGAGGAGCACCCATCTCACAATAAACACCCATCTGGAAGCACCCTAAACGTGTAAGACTGAAAGAAGACTGAAAGAAACCGAAGGAAGCAGAACACCTTTTCTTCCAGGAAGATGAACATTCCAGGGATACAAATGTGCATAGCCCCTAACGGGTTTTTTGTTTTATGGGGGGCGGGACTTAGGTACAATTAAGCAGCAGTGTTGTTGTTTTTTAAAGAGTGGTGAATAAGGTAAAGGAATGAGACACCCTAGTTCCTGATGATGGTATCCCTCTCCCTCAAACAATTTTTGTGATACTCAGTTCAAAACATTCATTTTGGTGCAATCTAGAATACACGTTAACAGCACAATACTGTATACGTCTACTCAGAAGTTGACCCTATTTTATTTTAAAGTGGTTTTTTTAATTGGGTTTTATAAACAAGAATAGGGACGCGGGTGGCACTGTGGGTTAAACCACAGAGCCTAAGAGTTGCCGATCAGAAGGTCGGCGGTTTGAATCCCCGCGACGGGGTGAGCTCCCGTTGCTCGGTCCCTGCTCCTGCCAACCTAGCAGTTCGAAAGCACGTCAAAGTTCAAGTAGATAAATAGGTACCGCTCCGGCGGGAAGGTAAACGGCGTTTCCGTGCGCTGCTCTGGTTTCGCCCGAAGTGGCTTAGTCATGCTGGCCACATGACCCGGAAGCAGCAAACCACCCTTGACGCACCCTTTTTGAGCTACTGATGTCAAAACGCTGACATTTGTTGGATCCTGGCAAGGGAGGCTTCAGCGGTGGTGGGGAGGGGGATTCTGACACCAGATCTACCTCTCCAGTGCTGGAGCTCTTTCTCCCAGGGCCCATAGGACTGCACCGTTAGGAGTTCATATTACGAGAGAAAATGAATTCAGAAACGCATTTTAAAATTATGTGTTTTATGCAGATTAAAAATGCAGATTAATGTGGAATTGGGATGAAAGGGATCCATGAGTGAATGCATATAAAAGTGACATGGATTGAAAATTATTATTATTATTATTATTATTATTATTATTATTATTATTATTTATTCCCTGACCAGATGGCTCGGTTTCCCCAGCCACTCTGGGCGGCTCACAGCATATATCAGAACATACTAAAGCTTCAAACATCAAAAACTTCCCGATACAGGGCTACCTTCAGATGTCTTCTAAAAGCCAGACAGTTGTTTATTTCCTTGACATCTGATGGGAGGGTGTTCCACAGGGCGGGCCACTACCGAAAAGGCCCTCTGCCTGGTTCCCTGTAACCTCACTTCTCGCAGGGAGGGAACCACCAGAAGGCCCTCGGAGCTGGACCTCATTGTCCAGGCCGAACAATGGGGGTGGAGACGCTCCTTCAGGTATACTGGGCCCAGGCTGTTTAGGGCTTTAAAGGTCAGCACCAACACTTTGAGTTGTGCTCGGAAATGTACTGGGAGCCAATGAAGATCCTTTAGGACCAGTTTTATATGGTCTTGGTGACCACTCCCAGTCACCAGTCTAGCTGCCACATTCTGGATTAGTTGTAGTTTCTGGGTCCCCTTCAAAGGCAGCCCCACAAAGAACGCATTGCAGTAGTCCAAGCAGGAGATAACCAGAGCATGCACCACTCTGGCGAGACAGTCCGTGGGCAGATAGGGTCTCAGCCGGCATACTTCGTGGAGCTAACTCATCTGCTCATCTCTACACTGAGATACGTCCCCTAAATCTCTTAAGTTGTCCTATCAACAGAAAACAACAAAGAATGTGTCCCATTGCTGAAGGCTCCTCAAAATGAATGCTCACAGGAAAAGAAAATAAATCTTAAGGTCAGGTAGTAATCTTCAACCTCTGTTGTTCCAAGTTTCATAGCATCCAGAAAGACAAAATGAACTCCCTAGGTAAAGCCAGGATCTTCTTGCACAGTGGGAAAACAGGAAGAGAAGCATCTTTAATCATTCTCTTAGCTTTATAGTAGAGGACCCATACCTTCAAACATAAAGCTGTGCCATGCAATCTTTACACGCTATGTGGTCTAAAGAAATTACACAAATGTGCACACACACAAAATAAGTGAATAAACAAAAGAGGGGGTAAATGAATACTCTCTTGCGCTGAAAAGCAATTGGCCTTTAATAGCAAGATGTCTTTAATAGCAAGCTGATACACAGGTATTTGGTTCAGATTCCGGGGCATAGAATACCAAGAATAATATAATTGTGCATTTGGATGTAATTCTAGCTTCCTCTAGTGGCCCGAGAGTAGAATTGACACCGTTCTATTGCACTCTGTCCAAATCTTCAACACGCCGGGCACATTCAGAATTAGGCCACAAGTGCTTCCGGGTGGAAGTGTTTGCACATGTCATCAGCTGCTCCTCCAGATCATTGTTTTTGCACCCAATGACCCGGCCAGGTCAGCACAGGGGGCAGAGGAACCATGGGTCTAACCCAGTGAAAGCAATGCTAAACCCCTGGGGCATTCCATGCTTTGGTGTTGCCATCACTGGGAAAGCTGCCAACTGGAAGTACCCATGGAATCTTTTCTGATCTGTGCCCAAGCTGCACTGTCACTTTGTGCTGTTTGGAGACAGAACAGATCACAATCCTTCCAGTCTGCTGCTAGTGCCGCTTCAAGGCAGCGAGAAGCATTCACAAGAGAGTGACTTAGACAAATACGCCCTTGTGAGAGCCTCACTACTGGGTTTTGCATTTTCAGAGGGTTAGGGTTTGCTTCTGAAGAACTAATGCTTTTGAATTCTGGTGCTGGAGGAGACTCTTGAGAGTCCCATGGACTGCAAGAAGATCAAATCTATCCTTCTTAAGAAAATCAGCCCTGAGTGCTCACTGGAAGGACAGATCCTGAAGCTGAGGCTCCAATACTTTGGCTACCTCATAAGAAGAGAAAACTCCCTGGAAAAGACCCTGATGTTGGGAAAGATGGAGGGCACAAGGAGAAGGGGACGACAGAGGGCGAGATGGTTGGACAGTGTTCTCGAAGATACAAACATGAGTTTGACCAAACTGGGGGAGGCAGTGGAAGACAGGAGTTCCTGGCATGCTCTGGTCAATGGGGTCATGAAGAGTCGGACACGACTAAATGACTAAACAACAACAAGGGTTTGCTGCTCTGATTTCTTTGTTAATAGATCGCTTTCACAAATCACACATTCTCCTTTGATTAGGGTGCTTGCAGTCAGGGCAGGGACTTAATTTGCAAGTGGATCATTGAGATGTCACAAATGGGATGTTGGCAACAGGTTTTGTTTTTTACTTATTGGATCCTCCCTGAAAATTGACAGATTTGAAGTAACTGGGGGAGGGATACAGACACAATTGGGTGCCATTGACTTCCATGCATGAGGAGCACCCATCTCACAATAAACACCCATCTGGAAGCACCCTAAATGTGTAAGACTGAAAGAAGACTGAAAGAAACCGAAGGAAGCAGAACACCTTTTCTTCCAGGAAGATGAACATTCCAGGGATACAAATGTGCATAGCCCCTAACTGGTTTTTTTGTTTTATGGGGGGCAGGACTTAAGTACAATTAAGTGGCAGTGAGGTTTTTTTTAGAAGAGTGGTGAATAAGGTAAAGGAATGAGCCACCCTTGGTCCTGATGATGGTATCCCTCTCCCTCAAACAATTTTTGTGATACTCAGTTCAAAACATTCATTTTGGTGCAATCTGGAATACACGTTAACAGCACAATACTGTATACTCAGAAGTTTACCCTCTTTTATTTTAAAGTTGTTTTTTTAATTGGGTTTTATAAACAAGAATAATGTGATACAAACAAGCATACCAAGTTTTCTCATGTCATTTGTATACCACAAAAATAGCATAATAAATGTGGAATATCTACAACGTATGTTTGATTATTTGTGGTCAATGTACAGGTTGAGTTCTGTGGGACTTCGGTAGGCGATTCTAGCCTTAAGGAGTGATCCTATGCTCTTTGGGGATGGTGGGTGAGGGGTCATTGGATGGTGTGGACCTCCTGCTCTGCAGTCAGAGAGTGAGGGCCACCATAGGAGGTCTCCTCAGGGGGACAGAAAAGTCTTCATTGCTATCGCTGTTGCTCCACTAGCAGTGTTCTGGAAAGGGACACGTGAAGGGTCTTAGGACTCCATGTTATACTGACAAACCGCCCCCCTCCAAAAAAAAAAAAAAAAAAAAAGGTCCTGAAAACCATGCCAGTCCTGGAGCTCATGAAGTTAATTCTCCACCCCATTAGTGTCAATGGGAGGGAAGATCTTTAAAAATGGAAAGGGTGGAAGGAAGAAAAGTTCCCCTCACTTCCTGGCCTAGCTGCAACTAGCCAGCAGTGCATAAGAAGTGACAGTAGTTCTACCATTGATACTCCCACCATGAATTCCTCTCCCCACCAGCCATCTTCATAGGGTTGCTCTGTAAGAAATTTACACCTCAGAATTTAAATATGACCGTCCGGAATATCAAAGTGTGCCCTAGCAAAGTTGTGAGAGCATCAGTCCCTGCAATTGATGTTTTTGCCACATGGGGGTGCTTTTGCACAATTTTAAATGACAAAAATAGAGGCACAAGATCAGTATGAGACCACTAGTTTAAAATGGCATGCAAGCTTTCATGTTTCACAGAACTCTTGCGGCAACAAGCTTCCCTAATTAATTTTATTTGAATTAAGTCACCTAATCTAGACATGCCAAATAAAATAATGGAAAGCACATCAATCCACTTCTAAAATTCTCCAGCCTCTGGGTTGGCATGCCGCACTCCTGAAACACACATGCACGAGAAAAGTTAATCCAGTGATTTGACTTAAATTTATGAAGTTGTGCCGGGTAAGGCGGTATTTGTGGGCTCCATTAAAGAAAGTGAGAGCTGGACCATAAAGAAGGCTGATCGCCAAAAAATTGATGCTTTCGAATTATGGTGCTGGAGGAGACTCTTGAGAGTCCCATGGACTGCAAGAAGATCAAACCTATCCATTCTTAAGGAAATCAGCCCTGAGTGCTCACTGGAAGGACAGATCCTGAAGCTGAGGCTCCAGTACTTTGGCCACCTCACGAGAAGAGAAGACTCCCTGGGAAAAAACCCTGATGTTGGGAAAGATGGAGGGCACAAGGAGAAGGGGACGACAGAAGACAAGATGGTTGGGCAGTGTTCTCGAAGCTACCAGCATGAGTTTGACCAAACTGCGGGAGGCAGTGGAAGACAGGAGTGTCTGGCGAGCTCTGGTCCATGGGGTCACGAAGAGTCGGACACGACTAAACGACAAATCAACAAATTAAAGTTTGACAAATTGTACCATGGAGACAATAGCACAAATCAATTGGGTTTTCTGCCTCAGGTGCAACAATCCCTTGTGCTGACCCTGCTATGAAGAGTCTGAGATGGGCAATTCAGAGCTGATTCATTCACATCCCCTGCTGGCTGAACTTGAGTATGAACTCAAGAGTTTTCATCTTACTTTGTCCTCCTCCTTACAAGTGCCTGTTTAATCAACAAACTATTTCAGGTTCCGTCTAATACATTAACTGAAGGCATCTAGGAACATACTGCCAATAACTATTCAGTGACTACAGCCAGGGGTAGATACAGGCAAAATTTAGCACAAAAGTATAAATTCACTGTTTAGCTTCAACCTACATGTTGCATACATGTTATTATTACTTATCGTTTGTAAGCCGCTTGGGAAGTCATTTGAATGAAAAGTGGTATAGAAATATAATGCATAAATAAATCAAATTCAATCGTTGCTGCAAGGCTGACAGCAGCGAAGCATTGGAGAACTCTCTCCGGTGATGGAATGGACATCTCAAATTTGGCATCTTGCGCTGGTGGAAAAATGGATTCAGGAAATTAGAGGAAGACGGACAAAACATCACGGCAAATGGCTTTTACAAAGTTAGGGAGGACTTTATTTCACACACAATGTCAGCGGAACGTAGCCTTTGACCAACAGCCAATCATGGAAATCTATGAAAAAGTGTTTTGGAATATGAGTTTGGCCAAACTGCAGGAGGCAGTGGAAGACAGGAGTGCCTGGCGTGCTCTGGTCCATGGGGTCACGAAGAGTCGGACACGACTAAACGACTAAACAACAACAACACTTTGGAATAAGAGAAGACATTTTCTGTCCCGAGCTGGTTTGGGAAGACAAGTTAGGGGGCAGATACGTTTGTACAGTGGTACCTCAGGTTAAGTACTTAATTCGTTCTGGAGGTCTGTTCTTAACCTGAAACTGTTCTTAACCTGAAGCACCACTTTAGCAAATGGGGCCTCCTCCTGCCGCCGTGCCGCCAGAGCACGATTTCTGTTCTTATCCTGAAGCAAAGTTCTTAACCCAAGGTACTATTTCTGGGTTAGCGGAGTCTGTAACCTGAAGCGTATGTAGCCTGAAGCATATGTAACCCAAGGTACCACTGTATTGTTTTGGATATCAATGAAAATATTGTTGCAGGAGAACAGTGATGCTTCTGTGCTCTACAAAAATTTGGCCCACAAATCTTAAATTTGTTCGTTTTGAGAAGGAATGCATGAAACAGTCCTTGGGTATCCCTCCCACCCACGGCTGAATCTCCTTGTCTTGTCTATGTCTTAGTACCAGGTCTCTTTGGTTGTCTGTGATGCCTAGCAGGCAGATTCTTTCTTCTTTCCACTTTGCTGGCAAACGAGATCTTGTTTGTGCTGCAGAGAGAATCTCAGCTACCTCGGCATAGCTTTGTGCATTATCCCCCCTGACAGATCATTGCGCTTCTGCTCGCAATGCCTTTTGTCAGTCACCTTGCTTGTTTCCGCTTTGGATCTTGCCATTATCCAAGGAGACTTCCCCTCCTCTGTCCCTTTCACCTCTCCACAAGCGCAATGACATCCACTGGCAGTCTCTGGACCACTCCTCCGATGGCCAAGGCTTTTGTGAGCTATCTCTTTTATGACATGACACCCAGCATCAGTGCAGTCATTAAGCATAAGCTTTCTGGATACGCTTCTTAACAAGGCTGATACAAAGTGATCACTGGTGTCCAATATGCAGACAAACAGAAAATTGGATAACATGGCAAACAATAGGATAATGGCTGTGGTGAGGATGCCCAGAAATATACCATGGCTTTATATACTGATCAGTGCTTATCCTTAGTTGCTCAGAGACACACAAATAGCAGTCACCAGCTGCACCAGAAATCTGTGCCAACTGGGCAAGTTGGCAGTAAATATAATGTCAGAATGGGAGATCAGCAATCTGTGGCACAGACCTACCAGAAAGGTGCTATTGTTTATATGATTAATTTCTTGCGTTTCTTGCTTAGGCTGAAAGGCAGTGACTGACCCGAAGTCACCGACTGAGCTTCATGGAACCACACTCACAGAACCTCATAGAATCTCTTTATAGAATCATATGATGGAAGGGACTCCAAATGTCATCAGCCCCGTGCAACACAGGAAACTCAACGAAAGCATCCATGACAGATGGCCATCCAACCTTTGCCTGGAAACCTCCAATGGAGGAGAGTCCGCCAGCTCCTAAGGGAGACCGTTCTACTGTCAAACAGCTCTTACTGTCAGAAAGTTATTCCTGATGTTCAGGCAGAATCTCCTTTCTTGTAACTTGAAGCCATTGGTTCGAGTCCTACCCTCCAGGTGTCATCATCCCCATCTTATATTTGTGCAGCTGGTTTTTCCAGTCTAAGTGCAGGACCTCACATTTGTCCCTACTGAAATTTATTTTGCTAGTTTGAGCCAGTTCTCCATCTGTTAAGGTCATCTTGAATCCCGATTCTGTCTTCTGTGGCATTAGCTACCCCTCCCAGTGTGGTGACATCTGCAGATTTGATGAGCATCCCCTCAATTCCTTAATCCAAATCATGTATAAAGACACTGAACAACAACGGGCCCAGGACAGAACCCTGTGGCCCCCCACTTGTGCCATCCTTTTCCAGGATGTTGAGGAACCATCAATGAGCATTCTTTGGGTGGGGTCAGTCAACCAGCTACAAATCCACCTAACAGTTATGCAGTCCACATTTTACCAGCTTCCTCGCAACAATATCATGGGGGACTTTGTCAAAAGCCTTACGGAAATCAAGATACACTACATCCACAACATTCCCCTGATCCACCAAGCTTGTAACTCTATCCCAAAAAGAAATGAGATCTGTCTGGCATGACTTGTTTTTTGAGAAACCCAACTTAGGTTTAGTAGTCGCAGCATCCTTTTCTAAGTGCTTGCAGACCAACTGTTGAATTATCTGTTCAAGGACCTTTCCTGGTATTGATGTCAAGATCACCAGTCAGTAGTTACCAGGGTTTGCTTTCCCCTCTTTCTGAAGATGAGGACATTTGCCCGCCTCTAGTCTGCAAGGACCTCACGTGTTCTACAAGAATTCTCAAAGATCATAGACAAGCTCCTTTAGTACCCTTGGGTGCAGCTCATCAGGCCCTGGAGATTTGAATTCATTTAAAGTAGCCAGGTGTTCCCTTACTACCTCTTTTCCTACTTTGGGCTGCACAAATCTTTTACCATCCTGTTGCATTTGTAGAATGTGGGGAAAGCATTCAGAAGTTTAATTAATTAATTAAGCTTGTTCCAGAAGACATACACACATTGGATTCACCAAGGACCTACATTTAAAGTCCAGTGTGCATGGGCCAGAATATCCTGGTTTCGTCCTATATTCTTTTCTTCTTCTTTGTTGTTGTTGTTTTTTTGGGGGGGTTGTATTGTTCCAGACCCAGTTTTCCCCACTGTTTGGAATAAGGGACAGACAGGCTGGAGATCTTCTTTGTTCGTTTGAATTTCAATTGAGACAAATGTAAGATTCTGCACTTATCCAGGAATAACCAGAAGGAAGGGGACGCTTGGCTTGCCAGTAGTGAAAATGATCTAGGGGTCTTAGTAGACTATAAACTGCTTCTGCTTCTTCTGCTTCTTATTCAAATATTTTTATTGGGTTTTTCTTCAAGTGTAACAAACATCACAAATAAACAAGAAAGAACAAACACTAACAAATACCACAACAAAAAACTGGAAAATAAAGAGAAAAAGAAAAGGAGAGAGAGAGAAAAAGTTTACATCAAAACAGTAACATATCCATAAAATGGGATTATCCTAATCCCGTGACATCCCTCCTCCCCCTCTCCTGGTTCTTTAAAATTATTTTTTAACTACATATCATTTCTACTCCAAATTTGTATTTTAACCTCAGGTTTCCTGTACCATCTCTAAAATGACAAGTGCCTTTAAAATCCTGCCAATGTATTAAGATGTTTACAATACTTTTGTAAATATATAATAAACATTTCCCATTCTTTTTTCCTCATCGTCTTGGTTTCTGAGCTTTCCAGTTAATTTCACCATTTCCTTTTAGTCCATTAACTTGGTTTGCCATTCTTCTTTGGTCGGGACTGCTTCCTCTTTCCATCTTTGGGCTAACAATATCTAGGCAGCCAGTAGACCATAAGCTTCACTTGAGTCAACAGTGTAATGCAGTAGAGAAGAAGAAGAAGAAGAAGAAGAAGAAGAAGAAGAAGAGGAGGAGGAGGAGGAGGAGGAGGAGGAGGAGGAGGAGGAGGAGGAGGAGGAGGAGAAGCTAATGCTATTCTAGGCTGCCTCAAAGTCTAGTGTCCCAACAATCAAGGTAAATCATAGTACTGCTCTACTCCGCCTTGGTCAGACCACACCTGGAGTCCTGTGTCCAGTTCTGGGTACCATAATTTAAGAAGGATATTGACTAGCTGGAACGTGTGTAGGGGAGGGTAAGGAAGATGATCAAGAGTCTGGAAACCAAGCCTGATGAGGAATGGTTGAGGGAGTTGGGGATGTTTAGCCTGGAAAAGTGGTGACCGAGAAGAGATGTGATAGCCATCTTCAAATATCTAAAGGACTGTCCCGTGGGAGATGGAGCAAACTTGTTTTCTCCTGCTCCACAGGGTAGGACTTGAACCAACAGCTTCAGGCTACAAGAAAGGAGATTCCAATTAAACACCAGGAAGAACTTTCTGATGGTAAGAGCAGTGGAACAGACTCCCTCGGAATGTGGTGGACTCTCCTTCCTTGGAGGTTTTTAAGCAGAGGTTGGGTGGCCATCTGTCCTGGATGCTTTGGTTGAGATCCCTGCATTGCAGGGGGTTGGACTAGATGACCCTCAAGGTCCCTTCCAGTTCTATGATTCCATTTTATTTGGCTGTTTTGTCCCAACTATATTGACTAGTCTCCAGTTTTCATTTTTGGGTAGAGTCATGCCATTGTGGGGAGATCCAAGCCCCACCAAAAAACTCAATGTGTGCAATTATTCACCTTTTTATTTTGTTAACTCCCATTATTTTCCCATTAGTGAGCCTACCCAATCAAGGATCATGTAATGAATGGGATGAAAGGCTGAAACAGCTGCATAGCCAATTAGAGTTGGCTTTGTGATGACATCGCTGAGGGCCATTAGGAGGACAACTGAGGTCTTGCTCAAACAAATGTGTGCGCATTTTCACAAGCCGTGGAAAAATGCATAGGAAATTGTAGCTGTTTAAGATGTTTGTGAGACTGGAATAAATAAAGCTCAATCCAGCTTTTGACTGAACTATGGCATTGTGAAGAACTTTAATCTGCAGAATTAATATATGTGCATATTTCATTGACAAATAGAAGCTACATGCCTTCTATATTTAAAATTAACTAGCTGCCTCCTATCCGTCATTGCCTATGAAGTACTATTTTTTTAAAAAAAGATCAGTGAAGTTTTGTAAGGTCCAGTCCACCATTTTGATTCAAAATGGCATCCAGTTGTAGCCAAACATAGATGAAAATATGTCCCTTGATCTCAGGAACCATCATACAAAATGTCGTTAAAATTAGTGCAGTTTTGAAAGATTCAGTCCACCCTCTTCTTTTAAAAGGCTCTTCAATTCTACCCAGACATAGCCAAAAATCCTTACCCCTGTGTTTCCCACAACTTTTCATTGCTGCTGGTGGTACCTAATACAGAATAAAATCTGCCTCCTGTCCTACATGCTATCTTCATGAAGCATGAATGAGGATACTTAAAAAATAATAATTCTGGAACCACCATGCAATATTTGACTATCTTTGAACACCTGCTGTGTTCCAATGCATAGTGAATAGATAGCAAAAACAACTTTCCAAAAAACTTTCCAAAAATACAGGGGGTCCCAAACTGACAGCTAGCCCCAAACTCTGGTCCGTGGACCACCAGCAGTCCACAAACTTCATTCATGTAGGCAGGTTTAGTCGTTGTCTGAGGACTATCCCTGCCTCCGGGTCTGGTCCTGTCCGGACGGATACTAGAATCAGCAAGGGATACCCACATAGCCTGAAGGTGCTGCTGTGCAATGCCAGGTCAATGATTCAGAAGACCACTGCCATCCATGACTTGATCATGGATGGAGGATTTGACCTGGCTTGTGTAACGGAGACTTGGTTGGATGAAGCAGATGGGCCTGTTCTTGCCGCTGCTTGTCCACCAGGTTTCTCTTACGCACAGCAACCCAGGTCATGCGGGCGGGGAGGGGGGGTTGCAGTGATTTTTAGGAAGTCATTAGTTTGCACCAGGCGTCCTATTGGGAAGACCCAGTTTTCTGAGTGCATGTTCTGGAAGTTGGGCAATAGGGGCAGTACAGGATTCCTTTTGGTGTACCGACCTCCCCGCTGCGCCAAGGATTCCCTGCCCGAGCTGCTTCAGGTCGTGGCGGATGTTCTCCTGGAGACACCTAGCTTGGTCGTCCTAGGGGATTTTAACATCCATGCCGACACGACCTTACAAGGGGCCGCTTGGGACTTCGTGGAAAGCATGGCCTCCATGGGGCTGTCCCTGAATAGGTCTGGCCCAACCCATAGCCGTGGACATGCCTTGGACCTGGTGTTTACCTCTATGGATGTTGGTGATCTGACACTAAGTAAAAGCGAAACGAAAGAAGTGCCATGGTCAGATCACTTCCTGGTGCAACTGGACTTCTCTGCGACCCATCCCCTCTGCAGGGAGGTGGGACCAATTCGGATGGTCCGCCCCCGCCACTTAATGGATCCAAATGGTTTCCAGAGAGTGGTAGGGGATGCTTTATCCCATGTTGATGGCCTTTCAGCTGATTCCCTGGTGGCCCGCTGGAATGTGGAGTTAACCAGGGCTATTGACTGTTTGGCTCCGAAGCGCCCTCTCCAATTGCATGGAGCCCGGACAGCCCCATGGTTTTCCACGGATCTGAGGGCAATGAAACAATCGTTGAGACGGCGAGAGCGCCGGTGGCGGAGAACTCATTCCGAATCTGACCGGACACAGGTTAGAGCTCAACGTCGAGCCTACCAAGTGGCGATAGCGACGGCGAAGAAGAATTTCTTCACCGCCTCTATTGCATCTGCAGAAAACAGCAGCAGGAGACTTTTTCAGGTGGTTCACAATTTAGCGGAACCACCTGCAACATCGGGGCCCAGTACGGGCCACATGTTCTCCTGCAATGATTTTGCAAAGTTTTTTGCAGATAAAATCGCTCAGATTCGGGAAGAAGTAGACTCCACCGTGGGAGCAGGGCCGGGGCGGGAGAGTGCAAGAGTTCTGTCTGGTCAAGTTGAGTGGGATCAATTCCAATCTGTTACCTCCGAGGATGTGGACAGGCTGCTTGGACGAGTGAAACCAACCACCTGTCTCCTGGATCCTTGCCCATCCTGGCTAATAAAAGCAAGCCGGGAAGGGCTGGGCGATGGGCTTCGTGGGGTGGTGAATGCTTCCCTCCGTGAGGGAGCCTTCCCAGACCCGCTGAAAGAGGCGGTTATTAAACCGCTTCTTAAAAAACCATCTTTAGATGTAGCCACGATGGCCAACTATCGCCCAGTCTCAAATCATCCATTCCTGGGCAAGGTGATTGAGCGAGCGGTTGCCGAACAACTCCAGGCACGCCTGGAAGAAGCGGACCATTTGGATCCCTTCCAGTCGGGATTCAGGCCTCATCATGGGACTGAAACTGCCTTGGTCGCACTGGTTGATGATCTCCGGCGGGCTAGGGACAAAGGTGAGAGCTGTTTCCTAGTTCTGCTGGATCTCTCAGCGGCGTTCGATACCATCGACCATAGCATCCTTCTGGACCGTCTTGAGGGGTTGGGAGCTGGGGGCACTGTTATACAGTGGTTCCGCTCCTTCCTCCTGGGCCGTGTTCAGAAAGTGGTGGTGGGGGATGAGTGTTCAGACCCCTGGGCTCTCACTTGTGGGGTGCCTCAGGGTTCTGTCCTCTCCCCCATGCTTTTCAACATCTACATGCGACCGCTGGGAGAGATCATCAGGAGGTTTGGGCTGGGTGTTCATCAGTATGCGGATGATACCCAGCTCTACCTCTCTTTTAAATCAGAACCAGTGAAGGCGGTGAAGGTCCTGTGTGAGTGTCTGGAGGCGGTTGGAGGATGGATGGCGGCTAACAGATTGAGGTTGAATCCTGACAAGACAGAAGTACTGTTCTTGGGGGACAGAAGGCGGGCAGGTGTGGAGGATTCCCTGGTCCTGAATGGGGTAACTGTGCCCCTGAAGGACCAGGTGCACAGCCTGGGAGTCATTTTGGACTCACAGCTGTCCATGGAGGCACAGGTCAAATCTGTGTCCAGGGCAGCTGTTTACCAGCTCCATCTGGTACGTAGGCTGAGACCCTATCTGCCTGCGGACTGTCTCGCCAGAGTGGTGCATGCTCTGGTTATCTCCCGCTTGGACTACTGCAATGCACTCTACGTGGGGCTACCTTTGAAGGTGACTCGGAAACTACAACTAATCCAGAATGCGGCAGCTAGACTGGTGACTGGGAGCGGCCGCCGAGACCATATAACACCGGTCTTGAAAGACCTGCATTGGCTCCCAGTACGTTTCCGAGCACAATTCAAAGTGTTGGTGCTGACCTTTAAAGCCCTAAACGGCCTCGGTCCAGTATACCTGAAGGAGCGTCTCCACCCCCATCATTCTGCCCGGACGCTGAGGTCCAGCGCTGAGGGCCTTCTGGCGGTTCCCTCATTGCGAGAAGCAAAGCTACAGGGAACCAGGCAGAGGGCCTTCTCGGTAGTGGCGCCCGCCCTGTGGAACACCCTTCCAGCAGATGTCAAGGCGATAAACAACTACCTGACATTCAGGAGACATCTTAAGGCAGCCCTGTTCAGGGAAGTTTTTAACGTGTGATATTTTATTGTATTTTTGGCTTTTATGGAAGCCGCCCAGAGTGGCTGGGGAGGCCCAGCCAGATGGGCGGGGTATAAATAATAAATTATTATTATTATTATTATTATTATTATTATTATTATTATTATTATTATTATTATTCAGGATGTCTGCACTATGTCTGCAGATTTGTGGTTAAAGACAGGAAATAGCACTTCCATTGAATTAATTCATTACTTGTACTTTATTACTTCTTTCATTAGTTATATTTTATTGTACAGTGGTACCTCGGGTTACATGTACTTCAGGTTACATACGCTTCAGGTTACAGACTCCAGTAACTCAAAAATAGTACCTCGGGTTAAGAACTTTGCTTCAGGATGAGAACAGAAATCACGCAGCAGCAGCGGGAGGCCCCATTAGCTAAAGTGGTACCTCAGGTTAAGAACAGTTTCAGGTTAAGAACGCACCTCCGGAACAAATTAAGTACCTAACCAGAGGTACCACTGTATTGCAATTCGAATTCCGTGGAATTAAAACTGCGAAACAATAAAGATCAATGTAAAGGAACTAAAGGGACGTGAGTGGCGCTGTGGGTTAAACCACAGAGCCTAGGACTTGCCGATCAGAAGATTGGCGGTTCAAATCCCCATGACGGGGTGAGCTCCCGTTGCTCGGTCCCAGCTCCTGCCAACCTAGCAGTTCGAAAGCACGTCAAAGTGCAAGTAGATAAATAGATACCGCTCTGGCAGGAAGGTAAACGGCATTTCCATGTGCTGCTCTGGTTCGCCAGAAGCGGCTTTGTCATGCTGGCCACATGACCCGGAAGCTGTACGCCGGCTCCCTCGGCCAATAAAGCGAGATGAGTGCCGCAACCCCAGAGTCGGTCACAACTGGACCTAATGGTCAGGGGTCCCTTTACCTTTAAAAGAACTAAAAGAAGCAGCAAATTGCATTCAGACTCATGCAACAATCTAGAACGTTGTGTTCCAATCATGATAAAGTGGCCTGTCGAGATCCTCAGCAATTTTCAAGGTGTCTGGAGCCTGGGGAGGGGGAGTTTGTGAACCACTTACCTAGCAGATAAAATTTGGTCCCCAATTAAATACTGGAGCTGCTGTTCATGGCTTGGCCTCAAGATGGAGGCTTCTCCATTGAAACCAGAAAGCTTACTCTATTCTGGGAGGGGGAAATAGTTTCTGCTTCTGAAGGTGACTTTTGCTATGAGGAAAGGTACCAGTGTGTATTCCAGCGAAAACGCATGCAACCATCCATCACTTCTCCCCCTGCAAGGCTGGCTACAAAAGGACTGTATTTGGATGGGATTTTGCCATAATTTTCTGAAAGCAGGATAGCATCTCCTTATCAAATTCTCATAATATCTGCACAAAATATTTTTTGGTGGGGAGGGGAGTTTGAAATTCTTGGGAAATGTGGACAGCAAACGCCCATGAAAATAGCTGCTGACATAATTGCTGTATTTTCTATAGGGTACAGAGACCACACTTAAGTTGCACAGCTTTCTCGAATTTGAAAGAGAGCTGTGTGAAAAATTTCTCTTTCATCTCCCATAGGGTTGCCATATTTCAAAAAGTGAAAATCCGGACACAGGTTGTTGCAAAATCTTGAGTTATTTTTTAGGAGATTCACCTGGGCTTCTATACATCTGGGTTTTCCTTTACATTTTAACAGATTTTAGAAATTTCCACCTGGATGCTGTTTACGACGGGCAAACCCTGGATATATCTGGGAAATGTATCTTATTATATATTTACAAAGGGTCGTGGGTAGTGCTGTGGGTTAAACCACAGAGCCTAGGACTTGCCGATCAGAAGGTCGGCGGTTCAAATCCCCGCGACGGGGTGAGCTCCTGTTGCTCGGTCCCTGCTCCTGCCAACCTAGCAGTTCGAAAGAACATCAAAGTGTAAGTAGATAAATAGGTACTGCTCCGGCGGGAAGGTAAACGGTGTTTCCGTGCGCTGCTCTGGTTCGCCAGAAGCGGCTTAGTCATGCTGGCCACATGACCCGGCTGTACGCCGGCTCCTTCGGCCAGTAAAGCGAGATGAGCACCGCAACCTCAGAGTCGGCCACGACTGGACCTGATGGTCAAGGGTCCCTTTACCTTTATATTAACGAAAGCTCAACAACTTTGGGGTAAAATCAGGAAAAAAAGCTCAACAACTTCAAACCTAAAAAAAGGCCAACAACTTTGGTCGGCCCTCACGGTCCTTCACTTCATCAAATCTGGCCCTCTTTGAAAAAAGTTTGGACACCACTGCATTAGAGTGAGAATTTTCTCTGAAATTTTAAAGCAGTCCTTGCTGGTTACTTAACTCAACCTTATGAAGTGGCCAATTTAATCTCCCTTTTCCCCCCTTGCCTTTTTAACTTCTAGGGACAGGATGGATGAGCCCATACCACTCACAATGGCTCAAGGCTCTCTCCACAGCTTCTCACTGGTCACAACTTCCTGAAGTGCCTTAGTAGTGATGCCTCGTCACATTGGACAGCGATGATCCCCAGGCATTCCTGGGACTGTGAGGTTTCCCCCACAGCTTCCTAACTTTCTGCAATTCCTGGTATCCCAATAGATTCAGCGGCAATCCTATTCCCAAAACATCTGAAAAATCTTCCTTGGCTCAGGAAGCTGGGTCAGCCCAAACATATTTAAACTTGAATATATTACTGAGAGAGAGAAAATGCTCAGGAATAAACCCTACACAAATCTGGAGCGGAGTCCCTGTGGGAATGTTCAGTGTAGCAGAAGAGGATATATTGTTTATTAATATCCTTCCTAAATTGTCCTAGCAAGTTCCTTTATGTAGCAAAGTGACATTTCCCCTTTTTATATGCACAGCAGATAGCTGGTTGCAGGCTCGTGTGAGCCTCTCACTATTATACAATTCAGTCTGTCTCAGATTGAATTGTACATTCCTGGTAAATTCCCTTGAATCCCTCTTAAAAGAATAAAGACGCAGCAATCTTATTCAAAGTCAATAAAATAACTTTACTCACATCAGTTCACAGTTGGATTCCTGAAGTCAGATTTGGTTACAATTATGTACATGTGGATCTGCCCCATATGGGGGAACAATCCCAGTGCTTCTGCTAGCTGAGAGCTAGCAGAGTAGTCCTAGCTAAGAGATGGTCAAACAAGAAGGAAGTCAAAAAGAGAGAGGTGTGCTGCGTGACTCGTCCTTTCGCAGTGAGGGAACCGCCAGAAGGCCCTCAGCGCTGGACCTCAGTGTCTGAGTAGAACGATGGGGGTGGAGACGCTCCTTTTGTTCCATTTGATACACTGTGGATGAGCCTTTGCTGGGTGGTTTGTAATACAGTGGTACCTCGGGTTACATACGCTTCAGGTTACATACGCTTCAGGTTACAGACTCCGCTAACCCAGAAATAGTGCTTCAGGTTAAGAAAATTGCTTCAGGATGAGAACAGAAATCGTGCTCCGCTGGCGCGGCAGCAGCAGAGGGCCCCATTAGCTAAAGTGGTGCTTCAGGTTAAGCACAGTTTCAGGTTAAGTACAGACCTCCGGAACGAATTAAGTACTTAACCCGAGGTACCACTGTGCCTTGTTCAAATTGAATCCAGATCCTACAATCTGAGGTCAGTAGTTCTATGTCTCTGCTGGGCACAGGTTGTCTAACAAGCGTGGTCAATAGAAAGCCCATCCTAAAACAGAAATAATGGCAAGAAGGACTTTAGTCTTGCATGGTGCTATACTATCTTGCTCTTTTTGATGGCACATGGTGAGAATCTGCACGCTGACATTTCATGGCACAACCTCCTTCTCTGGTTTAGCTTTGTCCTTTCTTGGAATCAGCTTGGTCCCAGACAACCGCAGCCATTTCAGAGCAGCTTAGTCAGTCATTTCAGAGCCTCAGCTTAGTCAGTCAGACCACATAGAAAGAGATGGGGGAGCAATAACCTTACTGACTTTAGGAAGCTACGGCTACTTCAACGTACAGGCAGATGGAGGGACGGCGCTCCATGTTGAGAGAGACAAAAGCCAGCTCAGATCTACTTTCCTGTCCAAGTCTCTGACTTGCCTTCTGCTCCTTTGCCTGGTGACGCTCCTCACTTTAGGTGAGAGATTGTCACGACTTTGTGGCTGAGGTGATTAATTAGAGGCATCATAGGGTTGGGGAACATGTGTCGGACTCCACATCTGCCCCACGACAGCAGGGCTCAATAAGTGAAGTGTCATATTCTCCTACTCTCCACTTTGCCACTCTAATCAGTTGTGACACATAGACCAGCTGTTCAGAGATACAACCCCCCCTCCCCTGTTCCCAAAACTGTTCCAGAGAGGGGAAGATGGGGCCATGCCAAAATATGGACATAAGATATTGCCATCACACCAACAAGGCCTGAAAGATCAAATGGAACGCATAGGGGCACACTCTGTGAAATAAGGGCGTTTGAGCCTGCCACCTTGGTTTACCTATTGCCCCTTGCAAATAAATAAATAAGTTGCATAAATCTGCTTAGTTTATGCAACATGAGGAGATATATCTACACAGTGGTACCTCGGGTTACAGACCCTTCGGGTTACAGACTCCGCTAACCCAGAAATAGTACCTCGGGTTGAGAACTTTACCTCAGGATGAGAACCAGAAGGTGGCAGCGGGAGGCCCCATTAGCTAAAGTGGTACCTCAGGTTAAGAACAGTTTCAGGTTAAGAACGGACCTCCGGAACGAATTAAGTTCTTAACCCAAGGTACCACTGTATCCTTATTGGGTGTTGGGAACCTAAATATCTTCAGATAATATTCTATTATTTATTTTTTTGTTGTAGAGTACAAATACTTTGAGCTTGGTGCACAGGGCCGGAGGGATTTTATTAGCTCCTCAGTAAAAATCCGTGCTGACAATGCAGCTTCGATTGCTCCTGTTCAGTGTTTTATTGGCTCTTATTGGGGGGCGGGAGGGTAAAAAGAGCTTCAGCCTTTGAACATCTTTGTGAACTTGCCTGTGAGGAGGAGTAATCGTCTAAAATGTGGCCTACGATAATAATGAGTTGATGGTAAGACCAAGGAAAACTGAGCTGAGGTGAGTTCTCTTGGTAACCTGAGGTTTCTGTTGGTCAGATAGCTGAGAAGACCCTGCCTGAAAGATGGAGCCGGGGTTTTTGCTTGATTTAGAGGGGAAACTGCTTTCTGAGCCCATTAAGGAGGGAGAAAAAGAAGCGTGGCAACAGAGACTGGCATGGAGGAGAAGACCTTCACCACCAGAGCTTCAGAAGCTGCAAAGAGACTTCCTATCACAGGAGAGGAAGGCTTCCACCTTAGTCCAGAGGTTGTAACAGCTCCTAGGGTAGATGTACCATGTGTTGGGCTGTCATCACAGGGTCAATAATGTTCATCTAAAACACTTCTCATTCCCTTCGGACCTGGGCACCATGGGAGCAATGGATTTGGAGAGCAGCATTCATAACTGTAGTTACATGGCAATCAATTGTATATTGGAATTCAGACTTAAACAATGTGATTGCGAGGCGGGTGTGACACACATAATTTGCGTGTGTCAGGTCACTAGTTCAGTCCCTGGTATATCCAAGTTGGGGGTGATTTCTTTGGAGAGTTGCAGCCCCTGTAGAAGATGCTGGTCTTGACAAATCATTGGTCTGCCTCAATAAAGGGTACTTGCTTCTATTCATTGGTGATGGTTGCTGAATAGTCATGGATAATTTTTCTACTCTTAGCCATAAACTAACTTCTTTTCCCTCCTCCTCCTTCTTTTCTAACTACTCTCAAACCCTGGGGATATTATCGGTAAAGGTAAAAAAAGGTAAAGGACCCCTGGACGGTCCAGTCCAAGGCGACTATGGGGTTGCGGCACTCATCTTGCTTTTCAGGCCCAGGGAGACAGCGTTTGTCCACAGACAGCTTTAGACCACAGCATCACCCACTGAGGGATATTATATAAACCTAACAGTAAATCAAAACCAAAAAAACCCACCAAATTGGTTAGTCATCTTTTAACAGGGAAAGGTTAAACGAACCAAGAGATAATATATATTCATTTTTGGAACACTGGTGGTGCTGTGGTCTAACCTACTGAGCCTCTTGGGCTTGCTGATTGGAAGGTCGGTGATTCAAATCCCCGAGATGGGGTGAGCTCCCATTGCTCTGTCCCAGCTCCTGCCAACCTAGCAGTTTGAAAGCATGCCAGTGCAAGTAGATAAATAAGTACAGTGGTACCTCTAGTTACGAACTTAATTTGTTCCGGAGGTCCGTTCTTAACCTGAAACTGTTCTTAACTAGAGACGTGCTTTCGCTAATGGGACCTTTCACTAATGGGACCTCTTGCTGCTGCCGGCACACAATTTCCATTCTCATCCTGGGGCAAAGTTCTCAACTCGAGGTAACTCTTCCAGGTTAGCGGAGCTTGTAACCTGAAGCATTTGTAACCTGAGGCATTTGTAACTCAAGGTACCACTGTACTGCTGCAGCGGGAAGGTAAACAGCATTTCCGTGTGCCAGTGTGGTGCAGTGGTTAAGAACGGTGGACTCGTAATCGGGTTCGCTTCCCTGCTCCTCCACATGCAGCTGCTGGGTGACCTTGGGCTAGTCACACTTCTCTGAAGTCTCTCAGCCCCACTCACCTCACAGTGTTTGTTGTGGGGGAGGAAGGGAAAGGAGATTGTTAGCTTCTTTGAGACTCCTTCGGTAGTAATAAAGCGAGATATCAAATCCAAACTCCTCCTCCTCCTTCTCCTTCTCCTCTTCTTCTTCTTCTTCTGGCACTCGTCATGGTGTCCCATTGCGCCAGAAGCTCACTTCATCTTCCCCTACATTCATCTTCCCCTACATTCAAATCTCTTTGAAAGAGCCAACTTTCTGTTTAAAGGCAGGGATGACTAGCAGCAGTGCGGACAGTTTCAGAACAACGGGGGCTATTTCATAAGCCACTCTACACATTACAGTGCATGTGCCTTTCCAGCTCAAGGGGATGGAGGTGGACTATATATCATTGATCCCGAAATTTAATAGTTAGGGGCATTTCTAAGTTACATATGGTCTCTAACATGGGCATTGTACAGTACCTTCCTGTTAGTTTCTTGGTACAGAAAGTACTGATCTGATGTGCAGAAATCTTTCCTATTCTAATTAATTCAAGAGAAGCTTCTCTGTGTGAAAGAAACAAGCAGAAGGTTCATGATGTTTGGGTTATACTTTCAGAGAAGCTGAATACAGCCGGCTTACACTGTTATCTCTTTCTGTCAAGGTCATGCTGACTATACTAATAGTAGGGCCAGAAGGAGCATGGGTTTCACTCTTTTCTTTCTCTCTTTCCAGCTGTGTGGTGTTCTGTATAAAGTATGCTTAGTGTTAAGGTTTTGACTTACTGCATTATAAGTGATTGCAACTTTTACTTAAGTCTGCTCCAACTGGATTTCTTAGGGAAAGTGCCAATCCTGAATGTATTGGATTTGTGACCATGATGATCATTTGCCTTCAGGAGCAGTAAAGCTCTGCTGGATGAAATACAATTGCCTCTGGCCTATTTTGGGGGAACCCTGCAACATGTTCAAGTATTTACTCTGCTAACTATATATTGGAATCTACTCTGGATCAATGTTGAGTAGAATACATGACCCTTCCTTCTTGAAAACAAAGCAATGTGCCTGCTTCCATTAAACAGCACCCTGTGACAGCTGTTGGCAGACCATCCTTTGTAGAGTTGATTCTTCACTTGTAGTCCAGAACGTTTGGCTGATTGCCTCATCGGCCAACGACCAAGTCTCCAGATAGTTCAGAATAATTTCCCAGCTTTTGGAATCAGACTGGAGAAGGTGACAACCTCCAGCTAAAGGGAAGAAGCAGAGAAACAGGAAAAAGCAGTCTGAATCGAGATAGACCAAAACAGAGAGCTTCTAGCTTCTAGCTTCTAGCTTCTAGCTTCTAGCTTCTAGCTTCTAGCTTCTAGCTTCTAGCTTCTAGCTTCTAGCTTCTAGCTTCTAGCTGGTGTTTGCTGCAAAAGGAGATCCAACCCTGCTGGAGGGAAGCCTAAATTGCTCTTGTGAGGGGCTGATGCCCTGTTTGACTCCACTTAGGATCTCTTGTATTTAATTCTTTAAATTCAAGAATTTGTCTCCAGTGGCAACGTGCAGTGCTAGCCCTGGAATGACTGAACCAGCACTTGGAAGTAGGGAGCATGTAAGAATACTTACTGAGAGTCTTTTCCACCAAAGTCAAGAGGACTTTCAGAGAGAGGAGGTTTCTGCCACCCCATCTCTGTGTGGGAACTGGGAAGCAAGCAGAGGATGGTGTGGGCTGTCAAACAGCAGGGTAGTAATATCCTCATTATTACCTCAGAGATGCCAGGGCTGCCGACGCAGCAGCCCTTCTGCTGACCACACTCGGCTGCTTGACAGTTTGCAATGCCTGTAATTGCAAGAGAGGCTCCTGCTTCACACCTTGCCTCTCATTAGCTCCCTGCTGCTCTGCCACATGGGCAGATGAGGAGGAGGGCTTGTTGAGCCCCTGCCCACCCCTCACCCCACTTCCCTCCCCACACGCAAAGTGCTGAGAACTGGTCCAAGACAAGCAAGACGGTGAACCTCCATGCAATGCCCAGATTGGTAGCCACGCTAGTTCCTAGCAGTAAAAATAACAAAGGATCTTGCGGCATCTGGAAGGCTTATTTATAATGTAATTTTTATGATTTACCAGTTGCTGCAAATGGCAGGAGGGTCTGCTTAGGTCTTGGTTGTGGGCTTCTCATGGACATCATGTGAGAACAGGATGATGGAGCATAGTGGACTTACGTTCATAAGTTCTTATCTGTCAGCCTTTAAGGTGCCAAGAGGCTGTTTGCTCAGTTTAATGTGTATCTTCTGTGTTTGTCTCTAAAGCAGCAGCCTGGTGCTGTTACAAGCAAAAGCAGCTCTCAATTTATTATATATTACCTTGGCTTAGAACAGGGGTCAGCAAACTTTTCCAGCAGAGGGCCGGTCCACTGTTCCTCAGACCTTGTGGGGGGGCCAGACTATATTTTTGGGGGGGAAATATGAATGAATTCCTATGCCGCACAAATAACCCAGAGATGCATTTTAAATAAAAGCACACATTCTACTCATGTCAAAACACCAGGCAGGCCCCACAAATAACCCAGAGATGCATTTTAAATAAAAGGACACATTCAGCTCATGTAAAAACATGCTGATTCCTGGACTGTCAATGGGCCGGATTTAGAAGGCGATTGGGTCGGATCCAGCCCCCGGGTCTTAGTTTGACTACCCATGCGCGTGGAGGTTGCCCTGATACTGTCCTACCTATTTTGCACCATTGATGCAGTGAGCCAAGCAGCACAACATTCACACAAGCGTGAAAGGAAACGTGTACTTTCACATTTTGACTCAAAAATTATGGCCAATTAGTGTGGCAAAAACAGTAGCGTTCCTTGTTGGAACTGTATAATAATTGCTGTCTTGATGATGTCTCTTTAATGATGAAAAAGTGATAGTATTCGTTTTGCAAAACCCAATAATAATTATAACTATCATTATATGCACATGTATCTGATGGAATAGCAGCCCCTCATTTTACAGCACAGCATGTTCTGTTTCCAGAGTAGATAAAAAAAGGTTTCTCTATTTTATATACTTATTAAGGACAGAGCTCCTGATATATTGCCCATGAAAATTATGGGAATGTAGCAACAAGCCGTGTTTGACTCAGGGCATAGTCCTACTTTGTTCACCCCATGTGGCTGAATCTTAAAAAAATGACCAAGCCACCACTTAGGGTGGAATGTGTTAATATGGCTGGCTGTTAACCAGAAAGTTGGTGGTTCAAGCCCACTCAGGGACAGCTGTGGGCAGGATTCTTCTGTCGGCAGGGGGTTGGACTAGATTACCCTCAGGGTCCCTTCCAACTCTATGATTCTATGATTCTACAATTGGTAGCTGAAATATACTCAGAGTAGAGAGTGGATTTCATGCTCTTTATTCAACTCATAGTGGTGAGGAGGAATGACTGTCCCCTCAAAGTATCGGCTTTATATACATTATTTACACAATGGGCTGCACGTGATTGGCTAATTCTGGGATTCTCCTGTAGGCCAATCAGGTTGTGGATTCACTTCCATCTGTAGCCAGATTGGGTGGCTCTTGCAGACCAATCATACTGCTGCATTCTGAATCCTATTGTTCTAGGGCCAATCAGACTGCTGCATTTTGGATCCTATTCAACTCAGTACATAACAGTAGCCATGTGAAAAATTTTCATTTCGTGTTTTGAAGGCAAAACAGGAATTCCCTCTATTGCACCTGGCCTGAAGTAGTTTCTCTGGGAGGAAAAAATTGCTCCCTCTCCTGGACAAAGATATGCACTCTTTGAGCCAAGACCACAGGCACTTGGGAAACGGTGGAAAGGGAATTGTTACTGCGCTGAAGACGTATTTACAACACAAATTTAGAACTGATTCAAATACCCTGCTTATCGAGCATGCGTTCTGATTTGTTTGCACATAGCTTGTGCAGCGGTTAGGCTACGTCTTTATGAAGCAATGGTTCCAATACGTTTGTGGGGAGGTTATTCAATAACGAGCATTCATCCTGATTCATTTGCATGTGTTTATACACATTCCCATTAATTATGCTTTCATCCTGCACTTTACATGCATTTCCCTATCACTTTCCTAACAGCAAAAGCCTCCTGTTGTTGTTGTGGTGGTGGTGGTGGTGGTGGTTGTTTTAAGGCAGATTTGTAGGCAGGGTAACAGTGCCCCCAGTTTAACTGCAGAAACTTAAATTTCCAGTTTGTGCTTGAACTCTTCCTGGGAGCCAGTGTTGTGTAGCGTCAGACTAGGATCTGGAAGACCAGGGTTCGAATGTCCACTTGACCGCTAAGCCTTCACCAGGTGACCTTGGCCCAGTCACTGCTTCTCAACTTAACCTACCTCAGAGCATTGTTTGGGCGCATAGCTGTCACCTTACAGATTTGAAAATAAGGGACCAGCAGCCAAAATAAGGGACCTGCAGCCTCACCTGTTCCAGGCACTCCAGTCTTCCTGTCCTCCTGCAGTCTGGTCAAACTCATGCTGGTAGCTTCGAGAACACTGTCCAACCAACTTTGTAACCAGAGGTTCAACTGAATAGAATCTGAATCACATGCACCACAAGGCCTATGCAGCCTCAACGTAAGATGGCTTCCCGGCCTGGCTTTGCACTGCAAAGTTTGCAGCAGCACGTACAAGAAAATGACGTCCAGCATTCAAAAAACCCCTCAGCTTGCATTAACTAGCCACACACAAGGCATGCAAGCTCCACCCCCCCAGTCGTTCTTAGACTTCTTATTGGGTGAGCAACACAGCCAAGCAACACAGTTGGAGCCTCCCTCCTCCCTGGCCAGCAGGGAGGGAGGGAGAGGAGCTGCTTCCTTTGAAATTTAAGGGACATCATTTAAGGGACATCCATCAATAAGGGACAGCAGCGGGACATGGCACTGGAATAAGGGACTATCCCTTCAAATAAGGGACACTTGACAGCTATGTTTGGGCGATTAAAGGAGAACAATATACGCAACCTTGAGCTCCTTGGAGGGGAAAGGTGAGAATAAAATAAAATACATTCTGAAGCGACCTTAAATGTCAAGGCTTTCTTCAAAGAATCCTTGTAATTGCAGTCCAGTTAGACTATAAAGGCTACTTAGATGTTTCTAGACCTCTGTGGAACAGCTGTTCTCATAGTTCCTAAGCCAGAAGCCATGGCAGTTAAGCATGGCTTACATTTCTAAAATGGATAGAAATGAACAAAATCTCTCCAGTTCATGTGAGTTTGGCTCAGAAATAAGCAACAATATTTCCAGTGTGTTGACTTCCTATAGCCAATAGATTGGCTGGTTTCGGAGCCCTGAGTTTCTGAGCATAGTTTAACTACATGCTATGTGCTTCCATATGGGACGTGGGTGGCACTGTGGGTTAAACCACAGTGGCTCTGTGGTTTAACCCACAGCGCCACCCACATCCCTCTCCCATAATTTAACATGGTTTAATATGCTTGTGGAAACACCCAAAAGTCCTGTAACAACTATGGCATTTGTTTCCTGTTTATGTCACAGCCTCCAGAGGAGGAGAAGTCAGCAGATGATGAGCTTTGAGAGGTAGCGTGTGAGAGACAGAGCTTTACTTTAAAAATAATCCCCCGCTGGAGGCTTTGCACGTGACAAAGAGGAATGGATTTCTTTAAATAAAATGTTGCAACAACATGAGAACATATATCCCATGTTTTCAGGAATGTATGCCTATGCGCTCTGGGAATTTTTTTAACGTTTTAACACTCTTCAGCATGGGAGCATATAGCATAGCGTGCATATGTATAGCCTCAGTAATTAAAATTGTTCACTCAGATATTAGTTGTCACATTGTGTTAAAGGAATCCTCAGCATATTCCCTTGAAAGGGTTGGGCTGCCCGCAGTCCTGTCATCTGTTCATGTGCCTTGAATATACCCAGCCAGAATGCCTCATTGGCAGGTTCTGTGGAGATTCAGCCTAACCCCCCCCCCCCACAAAACCTTCCCTTGATGAGGAAAACGAGTGGTGGTTGGGGTGGGGAGATGGAAGCCAACTACAGTGGTACCTCGGGTTAAGAACTTAATTCATTCTGGAGGTCTGTTCTTAAGCTGAAACTCTTCTTAACCTGAAGCACCACTTTAGCTAATGGGGCCTCCAGCTGCCGCTGGAGCACGATTTCTGTTCTCATCCTGAAGCTGTTCTCATCCTGAAGTTCTTAACCCGAGGTAATATTTCTGGGTTAGTGGAGTCTGTAACCTGAAGCGTATGTAACCCGAGGTACCACTGTATGGGACATAGGTAAAGGTAAAGGTACCCCTGACCATTAGGGCCAGTCGTGACCAACTCTGGGGTTGCGGCGCTCATCTCGCTCTATGGGCCGAGGGAGCCGGTATTTGTCCACAGACAGTTTCCGGGTTATGTGGCCAGAATGACTAAGCCACTTCTGGTAAACCAGAGCAGCGCACAGAAACGCTGTTTACCTTCCTGCCGGAGCAGTACCTATTTATCTACTTGCACTTGGACGTGCTTTCGAACTGCTAGGTTGGCAGGAGCAGGGACTGAGCAATTGGAGCTCACCCCGTCACGGGGATTCGAACTGCCAACCTTCTGATCAGCAAGTCCTAGGCTCTGTGGTTTAACCCACAGTGCCACCCACGTATGGGACATAGTCCAGTATATTTTCCAGGGTGGTGAGAGGGAGACATTCAAAACTGGTTTGGGTGTGGTTTGCTGAGTAAAAAAAAGAAAGAAAAAGAAAGAATTGAACTGAACTCAACAACAAAAACAAGGTCAAGGACACCAATTGTAAGAACAGCAGAAGATGTCCTCCTGGTGATTCCTCTTCACATGGTTTGGGGCCCCAGGAAAGAACTTTTCCCATGGTATTCCCTCACATGTTGAATTCCCTCCCTACTGAGGTATGTCCGGCCTCATCCCGTAATATTTTTCTACAGGTGTCTGAGGGAGTGGGGACCTGACTACTGCTACTATTGTAGCACCGCCTCACTATTAGTAACTGGGTGGGTTATTTTTGTTTCCTTTTATGCAATTTGTTATTTGTTTTTAGGTAAAGGTAAAGGGACCCCTGACCATTAGGTCCAGTTGTGACCGACTCTGGGGTTGCGGTACTGATCTTGCTTTATTGGCCGAGGGAGCCAGTGTACAGCTTCCGGGTCATCAGCATGACTGAGCTGTTTCTGGCGAACCAGAGCAGCACACGGAAACACTGTTTACCTTCCCGCCGGAGCGGTACTTATTTATCTACTTGCATTTTGATGTGCTTTCGAACCGCTAGGTTGGCAGGAGCAGGGGCCAAGCAACAGGAGCTCACCCCATCGCGGGGATCTGAACCGCCAACCTTCTGATTGGCAAGCCCTAGGCTCTGTGGTTTAACCCACAGCGCCACCCACGTCCCATGTGTTTTTAAGGATTGTGTTATTTTATGGATTTTTTAATCTATCTGCCTGTTGTGCACTCCCCTGTGGTTTGTGCAAAAGGCAATATGTATTAATTATCTTAATAAATAGTTCCTTTAAGTTGTCTCTTTGAAACTACTTAATGCACAAGCGAACAAGTCCCTTTGAGTCTCCTTTCTTTGGGAATCCCATATCCCATGGGTAGGCAAACTAAGGCCCGGGGGCCGGATCTGGCCCAATCGCCTTCTAAATCTAGCCCCCGGACAGTCCGGGAATCAGCGTGCTTTTACATGAGTGGAATGTGTCCTTTTATTTAAAATGCATCTCTGGAAAGTCTGGCCCCCCACAAGGTCTGAGGGACGATGGACCTGCCCCCTGCTGAAAAAGTTTGCTAACCCCTGCCATATCTGGTCAATATAAGTGCTGCTGCTATTTAGCTTACAGAGCTGCAGACTCATTTCCACAGTGCAAACAGGCACAAAAACGTGGTTACAAAGCACGGATCCACATGGATCCTCAAGGGTTTTTGCATTGGCTTACCCCAAATTCACCATCAGATCACACAGCATGTCCATGGCTATAGCCTGCACCAAAAAAATCACATATCCACTGTTTCGTGGGGCCACAATGGTGCAAAACGTGGTTACGGATCCACATGGATCCTCATGGATCCTCAGGGATTTTGCATTGGGCTACCTCAAACTCACCATCAAATCACATATCATGTCTGTGGCCACAGCATAAACCACAAAAATCATACATCCACTGTTTCTTTCAGAATATTTTTTTTCTTGTTTTCCTCCTCTAAAAACCAGGTGCGTCTTATGGAGCGAAAAATACGGTACTCTTCATTTTTTGCGGGATATCCAAATCTGTGATCCCCACTATTTTATTCAAATTGGCACCCCTGGGTGCAAAAATCGTGCCTCTGTTGTCTCTATTTTCACATGGGAAACAGTGGAGGGCAGGGCGTATGTCGTCTCCTTCCTCCTTCCAACCCCAGAGGGGTTGTAAGCTTCCCATTCATTTTGGAAAAGTGGCTTTATCTGCCTTATTTATTGTATTTTTATTTTGTACCCGGCTAGGATATTTGATAACGTTTAGTAGTGTATACAATTCTCGAATAAATATATAACTGTCAATGCAGCTTATGCAGAAGAATCTTATGGTAAAGCAAGGCAACACACACACACACACACACACACACACACACTGATACTGGTGTGCATTAAATTCCTCGCGCAGACAAGGCCTCTCTCTGTTTTGTGATTCTTGCAAATCCCTCTCTCTATCCAGAGATATCTGTTCCTTTCAGTGTGTGCCCAGCTCTCTTCCCTCATGCGCTGCAGAAAAATGCGAGGCATGAGTTGGCCAGAGCTTTCAGTGGGCAGGAGTCCATAGCAAAGCACTTGGACTATGCATGGTATTTTCAAACCTGTGCCAAGGCAAGAGATTCACCTGCGTGGGGCAGACAGTGAGGAATTGTTCAAAGCAAAACACTGTGCAATCAAGTAGAGATAGTGGAGGCAATGGGGTCAGGCAGGCTGCCCAGGACGTCTTTCATCTCGGACTTATATTGGTAGCATGTAAAGGGTGTTCTCGATGGCCTGGTGCGCAGGTGAAAGGCAGGCTTGTTTCTGCTGTCTATCTGCCATCTCACTGAGGTCACAGGTTTCGTTCAGGTAGCTCACTTCAAAGACACTTTGGTGGGGCTTGATTTTTTTTTAAGTTGGAGGATAATAGCAAAGCTTTTCAGAAGCATTTTGCTGCGCAATAAAATCAAATATGTTTAAATGCAGCAGGGAGGGATGACCCTGTTCCAGCAAAGCAGATTTACAAGGGAAGCCAGGAGGGAGATTTGGAGGCAAATCGGCAGGGGAGCCACGGGGTACAAGCCTCTCTCTGTGTAGCGCTCATTAGGCTGCAAGATGATGACCAGGGAGGGAGGAGAAATTTGATTTAAATGTGCACTTTCTGAAACAAAAGAGGACTAAGACACACCCATCCTTTGAAATCTGCACTTATCTGAATTTTGTGGCGCGATTCTCCAACCACGACACATTTAAAAAAAATGCACGTATTACTTAAAATAGCATGCAAAAATATTCTACCACCACATCATATTGCTGATTCTTGTTTAGCTTCTGGTGTAGATACTTTTCTACATGTACTACTGTCAAGTCAGGTGTACCCCATACTTTATTTGTGCATCTGATTCTTCCTGCCTAAATGCAGAGCTCTACGTCTCCTGAAATTTATTTTGTTAGTGTTGGCCAAGCACTCCTCCCTGTCTAGGTCATATTGAATCCTGTTTCTGTCTTCTAAGGTATTAGCTACCCCACCCAATCTGGAATCATCTGCATAGTTGATGGGCATCCTTCATCAAAGTCATGTATAAATATGTCAAACAATGGCAGCCCCAGGACACTATGCCCAGGACATTCTTCTCCAGACTGAGAACCAGGCAGAGGGCCTTCTTGGTAGTGGCACCCGTCCTGTTGAACACCCTTCCATCAGATGTTAAGGAAATAAACAACTACAGTGGTACCTCGGGTTAAGTACTTAATTCGTTCTGGAGGTCCGTTCTTAACCTGAAACTGTTCTTAACCTGAAGCACCACTTTAGCTAATGGGACCTCCTGCTGCTGCTGCTGCGCTACCGCTGCACAATTTCTGTTCTCATCCTGAAGCAAAGTTCTTAACCCGAGGTAATATTTCTGGGTTAGTGGAGTCTGTAACATGAAGCGTATGTAACCCAAGGTACCATTGTATCTGACTTTTAGAAGACATCTGAAGGCAGCCCTGTTTAGGGAAGTTTTTAATGACTGATGTTTTATTGTGTTTTTAATATTCTGTTGGGAGCCACCCAGAGTAGCTGGGGAAACCCAACCAGATGGGTGGGGTATAAATAATTATGTTGTTGTTGTTGTTGTTGTTGTTGTTGTTGTTGTTGTTGTTGTTGTTGTTGTTGTTGTTGTTGTTACTCTTCAGCTGAATGGACCATCAACCAGCTACACATTCACCAAACAGAAGCATCAGCTAGACCACATTTTACTAGCTTGCTAACAAGAAAATCACATGGGAAATTGTCAAAAGCCTTGCTGATATCACAATATTCTATGTCCACAGCATTCCTCTGATCTGCATTGATCTGGTTCTTTAAAAGTGTTCTCCCCAAAAGAAAGCAGATACCAGACTTCTTAATTTCCATGTCTGCATACATTTCACATGAGCATTTGTGGCACGAACACACATTTGATTCAGGTGCATTTGAAACGCTGGTCCAAGCTTTATAAAAGTGCATCTGTCTGCCTGCCTGTCAGTCTTTTCCAACAGGTGGACCAGAGTTTAAAGGGGAACCAACTCAGTGCACCTGTGCTCACTTGAGCAGAGGTAAAAATGTGTTTTCCAGTAGGAGTCCACTAGTGATGAAAGAGGTTGAGGCGATACGGCTTTGATGCAGAATTTTTTCCTTATCCTTCTGTACAATAATTTGAGTTTTGCTAACTAGTTCCCATAGAAACTTGTCGTCCACAAGCCTCTGTAATCTAAACACATCCACTACAACCAGTTAGATGAATTTTCTATTTAAAAAACAGCACACCATGGGCTGCATTAAGCATGAATTCCTCCTATTTGTACCTAGACTAACAACACTAACAAGAATGTCTTCATTCAAACTTGCTGCATCCCAGCTTGTAACTTGAAGCCTTGGTTTGAGTCTACCCTCCACAGCAGGAGAAAACAATCTTGCTCCATCTTCCTTGTGACAGCCCTTGAGATATTTGAAGGTGACTATCATATCATATGGTCTGAAGCTCAACATCAAAAAAACGAAGATCATGGCCACTGGTCCCATCACCTCCTGCAAATAGAAGGGGAAGAAATGAAGGCAGTGAGAGATTTTACTTTCTTGGGCTCCATGATCACTGCAGATGGTGACAACAGCCACGAAATTAAAAGACGCCTGCTCCTTGGGAGAAAGGCGATGGCAAACCTGGACAGCACCTTAAAAAGCAGAGACATCACCTTGCCGACAAAGGTCCGTATAGTTAAAGCTATGGTTTTCCCAGTAGTGATGTATGGAAGTGAGAGCTGGACCATAAAGAAGGCTGATCGCCGAAGAATTGATGCTTTTGAATTATGGTGCTGGAGGAGACTCTTGAGAGTCCCATGGACTGCAAGAGGATCAAACCTATCCATTCTTAAGGAAATCAGCCCTGAGTGCTCACTGGAAGGACAGATCCTGAAGCTGAGGCTCCAATACTTTGGCCACCTCATGAGAAGAGAAGACTTCCTGGAAAAGACCCTGATGTTGGGAAAGATGGAGGGCACAAGGAGAAGGGGACGACAGAGGATGAGATGGTGGGACAGTGTTCTGGAAGCTACCAGCATGAGTTTGACCAAACTGCGGGAGGCAGTGGAAGACAGGAGTGCCTGGCGTGCTCTGGTCCATGGGGTCACGAAGAGTCGGACACGACTAAACGACTAAACAACAACATCACATCTCCTCTCACTTCCCTCTCTTCCAGGTTAAACATACCCACCTCCTTCAACCATTCCTCCTAAGGCTTGGTTTCCAGACCCTTTATCATCTTGGCTGCAAACGTTCCAGCTCATCAATATCCTGCTTGAATTGTGTCACCCAGAATGGGACACAGTATTCCAGGTGTGATTGCAGAATAGGGTGGTACTATTACTTCCCTTAATCTGGACACTATACTTCAAGTGATGCAGCCTAGAATAGCATTAGCTTTTTTTGCAGCTGCATCACACTGTTAACTCATGTGAAGTTTGTGGTCTACTGCGACCCCTAGATCCTTTTTCACATGTACTACTGGCAAGTCAGGTGTTCCCCATCTTATATTTATGCAGTTGTTTCTTCCTGTGTAGAACCTTACATATGTCCCTGTTGGAATTTATTTCGCTAGTTTTGGCCAGTTCTCCAATCTGTTACGGTCATCTTGAATCCCGATTCTGTCTTACTGTCAGAAAGTTATTCCTCATGTTCAGTTGGAATCTCCTTTCTTGTAACTTGAAGCCATTGGTTTGAGTCCTACTCTCCAGGTGCTCCCCCCAAAAATCTTATATTTGTGCGGCTGGTTCTTCCAGTTGAAGTGCAGGACCTCACATTTGTCCCTACTGAAATTTATTTTGCTAATTTGGGCCAGTTCTCCAATCTGTTAAGGTCATCTTGAATCCTGATTCTGTCTTCTGCGGTAAATGCTACTATTCCCAGTGTGGTGTCATCTGCAAATTTGACGAGTATCTCCTCAATTCCTTCATCCAAGTCATTTATAAAGACGTTGAACAATAACGGGCCCAGGACAGAACCCTGTCACCTTTTTCCAGGATGTTGAGGAACCATTAATGAGCACTCTTTGAGTTGGGTCAGTCAACCAGCTACAAATCCACATAACAGTTACTCATGCAGCCCACATTTTATCAGCTTCCTCACAACAATATCATGGGGGACTTTGTCAAAAGCCTTACTGAAAGGGGAAAAAACACCATCAAAAAAAGAAATGAGATTTTTCTGGCACGACTTGTTTTTGAGAAACCCTTGCTGGGTCTTCTTTAAGGATTGTTAAATTACTTAAGGATTGTTGAATTATATGTTCTAGAACCTTTCTAGGTATTGGTGTCAAGCTCATTGGTCGGTAGTTACCTGATTCTTCTTCTTTTTCCCCCTTTTGAAGATGGGGACAACATTTGCCCACCTCCAGTCTGAAGGGGCCTCACATGTTCCCCAAGAATTTTCAAAGATCATAGCCAAAGACTCTGAGATTCCATCCAGAAGCCCCTTGGGTGCATCTCATCAGGCCCTGGAGATTTGAATTCATTTAAAGTACCCAGATGTTCCCTTACGACCTCTTTGCCTATCTTGGGCTGTAGCTCTCTCCTTACATCATTTATTTTGTTATCACCAGGTTGGGCATCACTTTCCTTTTGGGTGAAGACAGAGGCATACTAAGTGTTAAGTAGTTCCACCATCTCTATGTCACCCAAGAGCATTTCTCTGTCTTCTCCACGTAGAGGACCTACCACTTGCTTGTTCTTCCTCTTGCTTCAAATATAACGAAACAAACCTATTATTATTATTATTATTATTATTATTATTATTATTATTATTAACCTCTCTTGCAAGCCTGAGCTCATTCTGAGCTTTAGCCAGCCTGACCTTCAACCTGCAACTGCTGGCTACTCATGTATATTCCTCCTTTTTGATTTCTCTCTTCTTCCATTTCTTATACATGCCCTTTTTAAAAATCTCAGCTCATCTGCAAGCTCCTTATGCAGCCATACCAGTTTCCTTAGATGCCTGTTCTTTCCTGTTGGAGTTTTCTGCATTTGGGCCTTCAATATTTCTCCTTTAAGAAACTCTAATCCATCTTGGACTCCCTTTCCTTCGTGTGTGTCATTGAGAGGGCTTTATGTATCAAATTGACTATATTCAATTTTGATGAATTTACTGAATCTCAGCAGTTAATATATATATATATAGTATATATATGTGTTTGTATGTATAGAGAGAGAGAGAGAGAGAGAGAGAGTATATATATGGACTACTGCAATGCGCTCTACATGGGGCTATCTTTGAAGGTGACCCGGAAACTACAACTAATCCAGAATACGTCACCTAGACTGGTGACTGGGAGTGGCCAACAAGACCATATAACACCGGTCTTGAAAGATCTACATTGGCTCCCAGTACGTTTCCGAGCACAATTCAAAGTGTTGGTGCTGACCTTTAAAGTCCTAAATGGCCTCGATCCTGTATACCTGAAGGAGCGTCTCCACCCCCATCGTTCAGCCTGGACGCTGAAGTCCAGCGCCGAGGGCCTTCTGGTGGTTCTCTCACTGCAAGAAGTGAGGTTACAGGGAACCAGGCAGAGGGCCTTCTCGGTAGTGGCGCCTGCCCTGTGGGACGCCCTCCCAGCAGATGTCAAGGAAATAAACAACTATTTTACTTTTAAAAGTTTAGAGAAGTTTTTAATGTCTGACGCTGTATTGTTTTTAATATTCAGTTGGAAGCCACCCAGAGTGGCTGGGGAAACCCAGCCAGATGGGGGGAGTATAAATAATAAATTATTATTAGTAGTAGTATGTAAAATATTGTTTCATTTTTTTCTCTCTTACAAATCCCTCACTTTAAGTATTTGTTATTATTTTGATTTGAAATGTGGAGGGTGGCAGCAAAATGAGAGTGGGACTTTTCTGCAATGACTCCTTGTTTGTGGAATGCTCTCCCCAGAAAGGCTCACCTGGTACCTTCGTTACATAACTTTAGGCAGCAGGCAAAACCATTCCTCTTCTCCCAGGCCTTTGGCCAATTAAACAAACTATGGTCTTTTAAATGGTGTGCGGGGAGGTTATCGCTTTTTGCTTGTTACTATGCTGTGTATTTTTGTGTCTTTATATTGCAAACCACCCTGTGATCCGTGGATGAAGGGCGGTTTAGAAATTTAATAAATAAAAACAAATATTAAATACATACATAAATAAATAAATAAATAAATAAAAATCCAGATGTAATGGATTTAGGGGTTGCTCGTGCGTAGGTTGCCGCCACTGCTGGCGAGGTGACTTGGTTAAACCCTTTCTGACTGAACAGCCTCCAGCATCGTGACTGTCTCAGTCGCTGGCAGAATCCGTCAGTGGGCGTTTCTTGAACCTTTTCCAGCATAAAAGTTGTTTGATGCCAAGTCTCCTCCTACTCTCCCTGCGCGGAAGTCTTCTGCGCAGGGAGGGTGTGGGCAGCGGAGTACCCGTACTCTCTCTGCTGGTCTCCGGCGAGGAGTCTTGGAGCCTCCTCTCTGATTCCCCCATCTGCCCCCCTTCTCCACTGGTGTTACGCTGATTTCCTTCCCCAGCAGATGGGCTGCCTCTCTCCCTACTGGGACCCTCTCCTGCATCCCTCTGGAGCCTTCCCTCCGCCTCTAGCTCCGATGGCAGTTCCCTGACACCAGAGAAGTGCGAAAACTGAAGGATAATTATATTCTGGTCAATTTGGGAGGCGCAGAGCAGGTCTGTTTGCACTGGAACTCAGAGATGACTGGGGAGCTCCTGGTTCTGCCCTCAATGCTAGACAAGCTCATGTGTCTAAGTGTGGTGGTTTTCTGCAAGGAAGCAACCTATGTGATTGGTTTGGTGCGGCTGCATGTGCAGGGACACGGGTGGTGCTGTGATCTAAATCACTGAGTCTCTTGGGATTGCCAGTCAGAATCCCAGTGACAGGGTGAGCTCCCATTGCTCTGTCCCAGTTCCTGCCAGCCTAGCAGTTCGAAAGCATGCCAGTGTAAGTAGATAAATAGGTACCTTTGTGGTGGGAAGGTAAACAGCATTTCCGTGCGCTCTGGCTTCCATCATGGTGTCCCGTTGCGCCAGAAGCGGTTTAGTCCTGCTGACCACATGACCCGGAAAGCTGTCTGTGGACAAACACTGGCTCCCTCGGCCTGAAAGCAAGATGAGTGCTGCACCCCATAGTCGCCTTTGACTGGACTTTTAACTATCCAGGGGTCCTTTACCTTTTTACCTATGTGCCAGCTGTAAGGAGTAGCATTTTATTCCACACTCAATGTTGTGCCCAAGTTGGAACAGATTTAACTGATTTTATGTGGGAAAGGTTTAGCACAGGGGTAGGCAACCTAAGGCCCGGGGGCTGGATGCGGCCCAACTGCCTTCTCAATTCGGTCTGCGGACGGTCCGGGAATCACCATGTTTTTACATGAGTAGAATGTGTCCTTTTATTTAAAATGCATCTCTGGGTTATTTGTGGGGCCTGCCTGGTGCTTTTACATGAGTAGAATATGTGCTTTTATTTAAATTGCATCTCTGGGTTATTTTTGGGGCATAAGAATTCATTCACCCCCCCCCCAAAAAAAAATATAGTCCGGCCCACCACATGGTCTGAGGGTCAGTGGACCAGCCCATGGCTGAAAAAGGTTGCTGACCCCTGGTTTAGCAAATTGGTTGCAGTATGACTCCGAGGGCTAAATTTAATTGATTAGTTGGAAAGCAGATACAACCCTTGGTTAATAACCCCAATAAATATAAAATCTTATCACCTGGTGGTGCAGTGAAATTAAAGGTCGTCGCTGAAAAAATAGTAAAGAGCATTTGCCTGTTGATTCTATTGCATCTTAAATTAATTTTATAAAATTGTTGTCAGACCACGGGTAATCTGCAGAACAAACCCTCCAGTTTGGTTGGGCTCTACTTGGGCTGCAGTTGACCCCTGTGGCCAGGGACTGAGAGAGTACACTTAAGAGAAAGGAACAATGTTCCACGCCTGGTGTGTCAACCTTCTGCGGACAGAAGCCTTGAACCACCCAGGAGAGATACTTTGAAATCAATTGGGCACTAGGACACTGGCTAAGGACTGGGCACGATGGCTAGGAATCACCTTAAGGACAAGTGACGAAAGAGGCATCTAAGATTTCGAGTCCATTCTTATTTAATGCGGTCTTTACTTACCCCTTGCTTTGTTCTTGCCATTTTGCACTCTGCCTCCGCTGACATTTTCCCAAGAAACAGGATCCTTGCAGACATACAATGCTTCTTCTGTACCGGGGACGATGTTATCGGAGCGAGCTTGGCCTGGAGCACACAGTCAGACAGCCGCTAAGCTGGGGTGGCCAAGGCTGACAGACTGAAACAAGACTCCTGATCCTCCGTCTAAAACACTCTGGGCTTTGTGAGGCCTTTTGGGAGCCAAACACATTTCTGTTTGTGTGTTGTTGGTATTTAGGGTCACCAGCTCGCCCGAGAGAGTGAAATATTTTTTTGTTGTGTGTGTGTGCACGCACATGTATACATACGTGTGTGATAACCATAGCTGTCAACCTTCCCTTTTTTTTTGCGAGAAATTCCCTTATTCCAGCGCCGTTTCCCGCTGCTATCCCAGATTGTTAGATATCCCGTAGACTGTCCCCGGGACAGGTGAGGCTGCTGATCCCTTATTTTTGAGGCTGCTGATCCCTTATTTTCAAATCTGAAAGTTGGCAGCTATGGTGATAACCAATGGCTGCACTGCACATGTTGATCCATTTAAGCCTTTGCACATGGAACAGCACCACTGCCCCCAAATCAAACCACTCCACACACTCCACTGGAAAAAAAACCATTAGCGAGATTAATATAACGTTAGTCAATTTCGTTTAGTCTGACAGAGGCCTGCCTTTAAAGCTCTTTTGTTCTAGACCAACCCCCCCATCTGTTTGTGTTACACGTACTGCATTTTATCACCCATCGCCAGAGAAACGTTCAATCTGTCTTTTTGCTCTCCTACTACACATGCTTGATAAATGCAATTACTTCTGTTTACACCATCTCAATCCTCTCTGCGTTTTCTGTTTCTCGTTGCCCTGGCTCAGATATAAAGGGAAGCCAAGGCTTCTCATTCCCCTCCTTTGTACATGAGACGTAAGGATAAGAGCTGTTAGGACTGTGGAATATTTGGTGCTTTCCCCCCCCCCCCTGTTTCTAGACAAGGGTTTCCCATAGTGCTCAATATTGACCCCCTGAGGTCTATGGGACTGTGCAGGGAGTGAATAAAGACCTAGGGACTGAAAGGGAGTTGAAAACAGTCTGGAGGTAAAAAAGTTTATGTGGTACAGCGTGAAAAAATGTAATTAGGTACTATGATCTTCATAAATAAAGGGCATTCACAGGTTCCTTTGCCAATGAACAACATCTGTATTTAATAAGAAGATTCCACAGTACAACAGTATCCTTATTTTTTATGATTCCTAGTTATGGTAATTGATGATTAATAAATGTTGATAGTACATGGATTTTTCTTGACCATTTTACTATTTCATTTCAAAGGCTGCTCAGTTTTGTTTGTCTGCTCCTTTGGCAAAATCAAAGCGATGCTAGCTAGTAGCTCCAACTTTAAATAATAAATTTAATTACTGACTGAATAACCTGTATACAGCTAACTGAATGCAAAAGCAAACGTAATGCATTTCCCCCCCCCCCCCAAAGTAAATTTTCTGGAATAATTGCCTCTCTGCATCAGAGATTAGTGTTTAGGATTGCCGCCTTAGCTTTATGGAATTGTGTATTGAATTATGGGCAAGTAAACAGTCACACACATATCACAACAGATATGTTAATTCAGAATTGTTGATCCCATTCATACCTGAAGACCGAATTTTACCTGTTTTGAAAATGAACTAATCTTGCTGTAAGCTGCCCAGCGTGGTTGGGGAAGCCCAGTTGGATGGGCGGGATATAAATAATAAAAATTATTATTATTATTATTATTATTATTATTATTATTATTATTATTATCATTATCATTATCATTATCATTATCATTATCATTATCATTATCATTATTATTATTTCTAAGAATTTGGAATCAATGATGATTTATAAGCTCATCAAGGGGTCAATGAACTCAGAGGTTTGAGAAGCCCTGATCTAGACCATCTCCCTGGCCTGGTGCAGATATAACGGGAATCTGTGGTTTTCCATGATGAAGGCATGCCCCAAACCCTGGCAGCCTTCTGTGTTCATGGTTTCCTATTACATCTGGACCAAGCCTCTAAAGAGCTGGATGAAGTGGCTGCACCTGCCAAAGGCTATTGACTATCCTGGCAGAAATGACTGGCAGAATCCAAGACCAGGGAGAAGAGTCGGTGGAAGAAGATTGGAAGAAATTTAAAGACTATCTACAGAAATATTGTAAAATTAACGAATGTTAGAATGATGTTGGATAGAAATTAAGTGGTTTCCAGCTGTAATGCTTTAAGGGAATATGAAAAATGGGTTGTTAATAGGGAAAAATCTAATGCTACTATTTTAAGACCAACGATTAGGATAAACAAAGAGGGTAAGGATTTGCTGAGCCAACAAATTGAACTGGAATACAAAAAAGGGAGGTATGAGGAGGTCCGGGAAACAAGCTAAGGAAAATAAGTAATAGGAAAAATGGAGTGGTTTTTAATCATTTTTATTTTGATTTTTTTTTCTTTTTCATTTTGTATTGTAATATCTTAAAAAAATATCAATAAATATTTTATTTAAAAAAACCCAAAGGCTATTGACTATCCATCCAACAGCTGAAACGAACAGTACAAACAGTTAGTCTTGCCTCAAAAGCTGGCAGCCTTGACCCTTATGGCCAGCACTATAAAAACTGGCCATTCAAAGAATAAAATTATTCACTGGGGAAAAGGCAATGTCATCCAACAAGCATTAACGCATATGAGCGATCATGATAGTACATGTAAAACGATGCTCTTAAACAATGGGAATGAATCGTGCATGTGAATCAATTTGAATAAAATATCGGGGGGAGGGGCAGGTAAGCCCCGCCCCACATAATCGATCACAAGACACGATTCACCATTTGAATGGCAATGCCCCTAAATTATTTTACGGGCTGGGGAGAGACCCTAGGAGTTGGCTCCTATGAATTGTGACTTGTGCTTCAAGCTTGTGAAAGGATCTGTAAACGCAATGGAAAGGAAGGTGTTCAAAAGCTGAGCAAAGGGGATGTGAGACACACTGCTTGCTTGCTGGGGTAGTCCCTTGGCACAGATGTAGACATCAGGGGGGGTTGGGCAGCCGCCCCCTGATATTTTAAAGAAGGGCGTCACCTCCCCCCAAAGATCTGCAGTGGTCCTTAAAAAGACGTGCCACGATGAAGATGTTTGGCCCTACCATGTCCTTTTGAGGATTGCCAGGGATGAGGCAGGGCAAAACATTTTCGCCCCTCGCATCCTTTTCACAAGGTAAGGCAGTGGCTGGGTGGGGGATGGCAGGCCGAGTTGGCCTGACCGGACTGGGGGGGGGGCGTTGTACGTACGACATCATGCACATGGGATGTTAGGTAAAGGTCCAGTCGTGACTGACTCTGGGGTTGCGGCGCTCATCTCGCTTTACTGGCCGAGGGAGCCAGCGTACAGCTTCTGGGTCATGTGGCCAGCATGGCTAAGCTGCTTCTGGTGAACCAGAGCAGCGCACGGAAACGGCGTTTACCTTCCCGCTGGAGCAGTACCTATTTATCTACTTGCACTTTGAGGTGCTTTCGAACTGCTAGGTTGGCAGGAGCAGGGACGGAGCAACAGGAGCTCACCCCGTCACGGGGATTTGAACCGCCGACCTTCTGATCGGCAAGTCCTAGGCTCTGTGGTTTAACCCACAGTGCCACCCGCGTCCCTACATGGGATGTTACCTCCCCAAACATGTTGGGCACAGCTCGGTGTGCCTGGTAGACATGTACCCCCCCGGTCTCCCTATGTACAAGCTTTCCCTTCAACCACCCATCCCACATCAATCAGGCATCAAAATAAGCATATTCTAGCTCCTTGCAAGTACTGGCCTGAGGTGAGTGGGGCTGTATGAGAGCTGGTACTCAAGAGAAACAGATGTGAAACTGCAGGAGCAATTAATTAAGTGATAGCCCCATCTTCTTTAATAGGCCTGTTTGCGTTTAAAAGCATTCTGGAATAAGCGATAATTACTTGATTGATGTTAATTTCTCCTGCTAAGGGATGCTAGGATATGGTACCCTGAAGAATATCAGCTAAGTAAATGGTTGCCAGCCTGAGCTATGGCTATCATGCACATTATGTTATTTATCTGGGCTTATTAGCTGTCGTTACAATTTTTTTTAAAAAAAATGTCCAAAGTAGCTACAAAAGCACTGATGGAAAAGAGTGCCATAGAACATTGGCACAGGAATAGAAGAGAAAGATGCTCTGATGTAATAAGATGCTACACATGACCTCATATGATCTTCAAGAGGCCAGACACCGTGTAAGAAATCAAATCAATCAATCAATCAATCAATAGTATGTGTGAAAGATTCTATTTGAGAAGGCATTTTGTTGTTGTTGTTGTTTAATCGTGTCCGATTCTTCGTAACCCCATGGACCAGAGCACGTCAGGCACTCCTGTCTTCCACTGCCTCCCGCAGTTTGGTCAAACTCATGCTGGTCGCTTCAAGAACACTGCCCAACCATCTCGTCCTCTGGCGTCCCCTTCTCCTTGTGCCCTCCATCTTTCCCAACATCAGGGTCTTTTCCAGGGAGCCTTCTCTTCTCATGAGGTGGCCAAAGTACTGGAGCCTCAGCTTCAGGATCTGTCCTTCCAGTGAGCACTCAGGGATGATTCAGAATGGAGAGGTTTGATCTTCTTGCAGTCCACGGGACTCTCAAGAGTCTCCTCCAGCACCATAATTCAAAAGCATCAATTCTTTGGCAATCAGCCTTCTTTATGGTCCAGCTCTCACTTCCATACATCACTACCGGGGAAGCCATAGCTTTAGCTATACGGACCTTTGTTGGCAAGGTGATGTCTCTGCTTTTTAAGATGCTGTCTAGGTTTGTCATTGCTTTGAAGGCATTTTAAGCCTAGCCAAATTTCAAAGGATGCCTTACACTGTGTGAGAGAATAGGCTATCTTAAGACCTGTACAAATGTACATTTATATTATCATGGCAGATACCATACTTGGAGATTCTTCCTTATCAGCTGATAGGCAATTGATGCCAGGTATAAGCAGGAAAATACTTTGTGGGCATTTTTAGGGAACGTGACACCTGGTCTGTCCTTCAAAGGACAGATTTTATTATTTTATTGTTTTTACTCGTTATTTTAAGGGTACTCAGCAGAGTTGCTACAAGTTTACTGGCACTGGAGCGAGCTTTGCTAAACAGAGTGAGATGATCGTATCACAAATATTTGATGGTGTTATTATTTTATTGCTTAACTGTAAAAAAGATTGTCGTGTGTGTGTTTTATTTGTGTTTCCTTTGGCTTAAAACTGTAAAAATTGATCTCTCTGTGCGTGTGTTCCATCATGGCTAATGCCTAACAACAATAAAATGAGCTGAAGTTTGAAATTCTCATGTTATTGTAATGGTTCCAAGGGGGTTGCTCGTGCGCAAGCAGGCAACTATCTCCCTGGCTGGGTGCAAACACCTGGCTGGGCTGCCCAAGTAAACTTTATCTGTCCGGACGCCACTCTCCCGTGGCTGACTCAGTTGCTGGCAGAATCCGTGAGTGGGCGTTTCTTAAACTGCTTCCAGCAAAGAAGCTCTTTGACGCCTAGTCTCCTCCTTCCCTCTCTGCGCGAAAGCCTTCTGGGCAAGGAGGGCGTGGGCAACGGAGGACCCCTACTCTCCCCACTGGTCCCAGGCAAGGAGTCATGGGACCACTTCGTCGCTTCCCCCATCTGCCCCCCTTCTCCACTGGTGCTACGCTGATTCTCTTCCCCAGAAGATGGGCTGCTTCTCCCGATCCCTGGACGCTCTCTGGAATCCCTCTGGCTTTTGCTCTCTCCCTCCGGCACTGATGGCAGTTCCCTGACAGTTATGTAATGATATATAATGCAAACAATATGTATCCTCACCTGTCTTTGTGAAGTGACTTGCCTGATTCTGTATTTATGTGTTCTCGTCCATTTTAACTGGTGCAACAACCCTGTGTATTTGTGTGGGCAGGCATGCCCTTTACCTGATTAAACAAACTTAAAAGTGAAAAATCACTATTAGAGTTGGAAACTAAAAGCTAATGGTGAAGAGACCCTTTCTTACGGTCTTCAAATAAAAACATCTTGAAGGTCCCAGGCCACAGAGAGGTTAGGCTGGCCTCAACTAGAGCCAGGGCTTTTTCGGCTGTGGCTCCAATCTGGTGGAACACTCTGTCACAAGAGACTAGGGCCCTGCAGGACTTGACATCTTTCCACAGGGCCTGCAAGACAGAGCTGTTCCACCAGGCCTTTGGCCAGGGCACAGCCTGACTCCCCCCCTCGGCAATCTTCGCGGAGCTCTGGCCCAATGGTTGCCAGTGGCTTGATTTGAATTAATTTTATAATGAATGATTTTAGAGTGTTATGTTGTGTTGTACTTTTGTACTGTTTTATTGTTGTTAGCCGCCCTGAGCCCGGCTTCGGCTGGGGAGGGCGGGGATATAAATAAAATTTATTATTATTATTATTATTATTATTATTATTATTATTATTATTATTATTTATTCTAGGAGGTGGAGCTCTGCTATAGTAAAAAGATGCAAACTTTATTCATATATACCTGGAGGGAAGAGGCACATTTATCTCTGACCCCAAGGTCACGTGACAATTTGAGCCCCTCTTGTGATGAGTGTGAACTTCTGTAGCAAGGAGCCTTCTGAATCCCTGGCAGCTCCCTGTGTGACTAGGTACCCTAGAAGACAAGGTTTAAAGATCCAGACCCCCACCTTAAATTGTCCCCAGTAACTAGTGAGGTGATATTGCTGCAAAACTGGAACTTCCAGGTGAGTGTGTCCTGGACCAGCTATAATTTCTGAGCATGTTTTAAATACAGCCACGCTTAAAGCATGTTGCAGTAACCTAAGGCATATGTTCATACGTTACCAATACATGAGTAAACATAGAGAGACTAGTGCCATTCGCGTCTTCCAGGTTACAGAATGATGAACTGCCGAGAGGTTGGAGAGACAGTGAAGCAGAGGACCCAGCTCAAAAGGAGATGTGCGCATAGTCGAATCTTATGTCAATACCAGCAACGTGATAGTGTCGCCTAGCACACCTGAGAGGAGCAGAGTAATGATGGGGATTCATGACAGGGTTATGGCACCCAGAGCTTTGATCTCCATCAGAGGTGAATGGCCACAGGACTTGTGGGAAGAAGAAGAAGAAGAGTTTGGACTTGATATCCCGCTTTATCACTACCCGAAGGAGTCTCAAAGCGGCTAACATTCTCCTTTCCCTTCCTCTCCCACAACAAACACTCTGTGAGGTGCGCTAGGCTGAGAGACTTCAAAGAAGTGTGACTGGCCCAAGGTCACCCAGCAGCTGCATGTGGAGGAGCGGGGAAGCGAACCCAGTTCACCAGATTACGAGTCTACCACTCTTAACCACTACACCACACTGGCACTGGTGGGGGGGAGGGGAATGGCTGGAAGTGGGCTGCTGCCATCGCTGCCCCCAGGATCTGGCACCTGGGGTGTTTGCTTCACTCTCTCTAATGGCAGGACTTCCCCAGTGTTGACACATGTTCAGGTAAGGGCAGCCAGATGTTTCAAATCAAGCAGTTTCTGCACTTCAAGGAATCCCAAAGCAGGGAAATGACCCAGGGGGCAGGTAGCTTAGCTCTTGGCCTTGTTTTGCCTTTCCTGCTACATACTTGGGCAAAAGTATTTTGATAGGATAGGATGGGCAATGGCAATGTATCTATGGTTTGCAAGAAATCTGCAGGTGTCCTGGCAAAGGTGAGGCGCCTTATAAGGTCCAGTGCTCCTTTTTTGAGGTTTCAAACCTCCAAATGGAGGCTTGAAATACAAAGCTTTGGCCTAAAACTACTTGAACATATAGTTTTACATTTTGTTTCAGAGTTTTGGCGCATCCACATCATAGTGTAGTATGTTAAGTGTATTGGGAATTGTAGCTTCATGAGAGGTAAAGTACAGTTCCCATGATTCTTTGGGCGATGCCATTATCTGAGTCCGACTTTGGCTGGGGAGGGCAGGATATAAATAAATTATTATTATTATTATTATTATTATTATTATTATTATCCTTTAAATATACAGTGAAGGGGCTGATTTTACAAGATCTCTGCCGAACCCAGTCCAAGGACTCCAGATAAGCAGGAAGGTCTCTGGTTTGGCTCTGCCTAGCTTAATTTGATTTATAATCTTCCCAGCAATGATATATTTATTTTTTAAAGGGGGTTGGGAAGCCTTTCTTCCGGCCATTCCTCTCTTTCCAGAAGTCTTTTCATCATTAACTATCCTCATGTCAGCCCATGTCAGTGGTTGACTTTGGCCCAGTCTCGATTTCCAGGTTCTTTCTCTTCTCCCTCTTGCCAAGATGTGGCATAATCTCTTTTGCTGGAAGCAACTTAAAATTAACATAATATTAGTTAGAGCAAGCTTGTTCCTCCCTATCAATAGCATCTAATCAGCATCCTTACCTGAAAGGTAATCTCTGCTGATCTCCCGTTGGCCATCACACAGCTTCCAGGAATAATGGACGCTTTGTTTATTCAATGTTACAGCTGATACAGGAAGGTCAGATCCCTCAGCCCCCCCTTCCTTGTCCTTGGCTGCAGCAGCAAAGCAAGCAATGTCCAGGTATCTGCAAAGATACGGCCCATGCCCCCCCCCCCCAGTTCCCAGTACGGACCCATGGACGATACCCTTGCAGGGAAAACGAGAGCTGATGATGTACATCACAGGTTTCCAAAATAGTGTCACTCCTGTTACTGAGGCATCTGTTGCAGAGCCCATTTTTCCGGCGTCTTGTGGAACAGGAGAGGGGCATGAGCTTTCCTGAATCTATTATTTGTTTTCCTTTGGGCCCTGCTGCTCAGAGCCTGGTAAATGGCTCCCTGAGCTCTATTAAAGGTAAAAGGACCCCTGAGCATTAGATCCAGTCATGGCCGACTCTGGAGTTGCGGCGCTCATCTCGCTTTATTGGCTGAGGGAGCTGGCGTACAGCTTCCAGGTCATGTGGCGAGCATGACTAAGCCGCTTCTGGTGAACTAGAGCAGCACACGGAAATGCCGTTTACCTTCCCACCAGAGCAGTACCTATTTATCTACTTGCACTTTGACGTGCTTTCGAACTGTCCTGATGAGGAGATAAGGCTACATAGACCAGATGAACAGAAAGTGTTGGTACTGGCAGCCTAGTTTCCTGGAAGCTTTGTCCCCCGAGAGATACCGTATTTTCCATGTATAAGACGCTCCCAGGTATAAGACGCCCCCTATGTTTTAAAGACAACCCCTATGGGACGCGGGTGGCATTGTGGGTTAAACCACAGAGCCTAGGACTTGCCAATCAGAAGGTCGGCAGTTCGAATCCCCACAACAGGGTGAACTTCCGTTGCTCGGTCCCAGCACCTGCCAACCTAGTAGTTCAAAAGCACATCAAAGTGCACGTAGATAAATAGGTACTGCTCTGGCGGGAAGGTAAACGGCGTTTCCGTGTGCTGCTCTGACTCACCAGAAGCGGTCTAGTCATGCTGGCCACAGGACCTGGAAGCTGTACGCCAGCTCCCTCGGCCCATAAAGCGAGATGAGCGCCGCAACCCCAGAGTCGGTCACGAATGGACCTAACGGTCAGGGGTCCCTTTACCTTTACATTTAGGTATGTTTTATGTTATGAAAATAAGGTAGTGTGCTGTGTATGTGCATTGTATAAATGTAAATGTATGTGTTTTATATGTTAAAAAAAAATCAAAAATCAAATAAAATTGAAAAGGCACTCTGTTCCATTGAGGTTTGAGCGATTGAGAGCAAAGCTACAACACTCCTGGGGTGTGGTCAGTTTTCCCAGGTCTGTGGATTATCCTTTAGCAACAAGTAGCAACAAGAGATTCTCCAGAAACTGTTTTCAGCAGCACAAATATTCATGTTTCCTATGTAATATCAGCATTCACTGAGACTTCCCCCTCACAGCTGCGGGCTTGCTAGAGAGATGTGCAGGTCTGGCCATGTGCAAAATGCCTTTGTTTCACCATTTTTGTGTAAAACTATAGTTGCATTAGATGCTGTAACACAGCTGATGTGATGTGCAAACTGGCACAGAAACCACCTAGATAATTCATTCCGATGTGAACTTTGAACCGGGGACTTCTGGGCTCAGAGTCTTAGCTACTATTCTAAATCAACTGTTCTACAAACTTTCACGACAGATCAGTCTTTTTTCATATTGTTTATTCTCAAACCCCTCATTTATTCTCATATTCTTACTTCCATTGATGCAGCAGTTCCAACAACTTGTCACATTCTGTTACATTCAGTGTATAATCTTTAGCATGGCCCAAAACTATAGCATCACAACTACTTTTCATTCAGTTTCTTTTCTTTACATAATTTATTGATGAACAGCATAATATTTTTATACAACACAAACTATGATAGGGACAACGAGGCTGTGTGTGCAACTAACCTCGGCAAAGGCTTTAAGGGACATGACTCATGAGTTCCATAATAAATTTCTGTTTTAAGAGAAGACAATTTCCATGTATGTATGGCTTTGCGTGGACAAATGTTTGCAAGTTCATTCTGTGTGGTTCCAAAAAATTACCACTACTGAGCAATAATAGATTTTTCATGTGTGCTTTCACAGTGTTCACAGTAATTTCCCTAAGTTAGTGTCAGGGACTGGGCAGAGGAAGAATAGTGGAGACCGTCTCCCAATCCTGACCCTTCCAGGGAAGAGGAAGACAGTATAGATTTACAACAGGGGTTTGAGGGAGGTAGCAGCTCAGAGGCAGATGAGGGGGAAAGCTGGGAAATAATGGGAGAGGAGGAGGCAGAACCAGGTTAGCAGCTGGCTGACACGGTGTCATTAGAAAGCATCCCAGACCCTCCATCTCCCAGAACCTGGCATGCCTTGAAAGTAGGAGAGCAAAGAACTCAAAGACAGAGGGCACGTAGCAGGACCCATAGAGCAGCATTTCCACCCTTGGACCTCCAGCTCTTTTTGGACTACAACTCCCATAATCCTCAGTTAGCAAGACCAGTGGTCAGGGATGATGGGAATTGTAGTTCAAAAACAACTGGAGGCCCAAGATTGGGAAACACTGCCATAGAGGACAGGATGAGAATGATGAACAAGGAGTGGGAGAGACGGGGGTGGAGATTCACTTGGGACAACACCATTATCCAAGAGGCTGGGTTCTATAGCCTCTGTCTGTGAAGACTGAAATAAAAAAATGATGGTAAGAAACTTTTCATTGTCTTTATACTTTCCTGGGCAACGAGCTGGAAGCTACTGGAAGCATCCTGACAATTAAGGCTGCAACCCTGTTGTCCCTACATGGGTAGAAAAGTAGAGAAACACCCCACACCAAAGTAGTAGAGTCCTTTGGTCTCCTACCAGGCCAACCCCATGCAGCTGGGCATAGCAGTGAACCAGTGCATTCATCGTTCAGTGGCTCATTCTTCCTCAGATGCTGTGTCCGACTCCTCTCCTGCTTCCACCATGAGACACATCTTTGTACTAGGGCTCTGAGGAAGAAAAAGCTGCCGGATACAGGACCTCACCTTGGAGAGCACAGGGAGGTTGCAATACTGCATGCCTAACAGCGCGACGGCCAGCAGAGAAGTAATCTGGTGAGGAAGGGAGAGCTATACTGTTTTATGGGGTGCCTTAGCATCTTCCAAGATAGCCCGCCTTGTCGTTCTGAAAATGGACTTACCATGTGAGCGCTGCAATCATTACTTGGAAAACATGATGATGAGAACCCATGCTAGGTCTTATTATCCCAAAGTCTCAAAGTTGAGAGTTGCTAACTCAACTATCCATATACCTCTATGCCATTCTTGGTCATTCCAGTGGACCACCAGTGGCCTCAGGATCACAGTGGAGATATCATTTCCTGGAGCTGGAACCTGGCACCTGGTAGTAATCGACAGACCTGTCTCCACATGTTCACCCAATCTGTTGGGGGTGGGGTAACCTTTATACTCATTTGCATCATAGCATCTTATGGTAGATTGCTTGTGAAGTACTACGTCTCTGTCACAAGAGACTAGGGCCCTGCGGGACCTGACATCTTTCCGCAGGGCCTGCAAGACAGAGTTGTTCCACCAGGCCTTTGGCCAGGGCGCAGCCTGACTCCCTCCTCTGGCAACCTGCGCAGAATTTTGCTTAACGGTTGCCATTAATTTGATTTTAATTAATTTTTATAATGAAATGTTTTTAGAATGTTGGATTATTTGATTGTTTGATTATTTGATTGTTGTTAGCCGCCCTGAGCCCGGCTTCGGCTGGGGAGGGCGGGATATAAATAAAAAATTTATTATTATTATTATTATTATTATTATTATTATTATTATTATTATTATTACGTTCTTTTAGATTGGAGATAGACCGTTATTTTCAAGAGCTGAAAGTGATCTGAGAGAAGCTTCATTTCTTCTAGTATTACTTTTGTTCTATTGTTGACATGGATCAAGCAGGTTTTTGAAGCAATACCTAAACTTGCAAGGCATGTTTCAGTAGAGAAAAAAGAAGGGTCAGGGCACACATTATGGGCAGTGCTCCCTCTTATCATGATCAGCTCTGAAATATTGTCTGTCTCCAGTTTTAGACAAACTGAATATTACTGATCACCATGTTTTAGGGAAGCTGGGGGGGGGGGGAATGTTACGTGCTTCCTCCTACTACACAGAGGAGCATGGTCAAGTCAGCACCATCAGCACAGAAGGAAGTCAGGCCCACCAACAGAGACAGGGAAAAAGACCAGGGAGCTGGATTCCTACAGCTCCATGTCAGAGGAACTTGAATCTGCCTGGGTCCTCTCCAGTTCCCTCTCAGTCAGCCCATTATGAGTCTTCTCTAAATAAGAGGTGGAACTCAGCATGTTAAAGACATATATGTAGCGATCCTTCACTCCGGCCAGTTCAACAGAAGATTTCTCGATTACATTGGAAGACTCCATTATTTAAGTGGCAGAAGAATGAGCTAGTCTAACTCATCTGGAAGGCACATGAAGACCAATGTCCATTGCCTATGGAGTTCACCGGAAGTCCTTTCTATTGCAACAAAGGACTTTAGAATGGATACCCATGATGTTATTTTGTCAAATTCTTTGCGGTGTTTTGTAGATCCATCTATTCTGTTCTTCACCAACAGCAGTGGAGGTTCTGGTTTCTGAAAGGAGTCAACCATTTAGTTTCTTAAGTGTTCCTACATCATCCCCTTGCGAATCTTGATAGTGGGATTCTTAAACTCTCCACAGCCCATGAATGTACTCTGGAATTGTTAGAAAATCCAGAGGCAGCTTTTCCATTGCTTTGAAAGATGCCTTCATTTAGAATAAGGGCTTCCTCTACGTGTATGTACAAGGCTAACCTCTGTGCTGCTGATGGGACACGAAGCATGATGTTTCTCTTTCTTGGGATGACAATTCTCTTGTATAGAACTAATGTTGGCTGCAACCCGAATTGCACTGAAGTCAACAGCAGAGTTTTCCTTTATTCTAATGGAACTAGATTGCATGCATAAGGGAGGATGGGTAACCCTGATATTTTCAGACGTGGATTTTCATTTGAAAACCAATGAAGAAATGGAAAGAAGCATCGAATTGTTTCGAGCTGAGACTGCTACTCTAACTCTGCTTTTCCATCTTTGCAAACCAAATGTGATATTTTAGAAAACCCGGTTCTTTCGTTTCATAACTTAAGTGCATTGAGCAATTTCTTAAATATAGTTCACTCAGAAAATAAAGTTATTTTTTGCTGTGCAGAACATTTCTATCATTAGGGATAAACCTGATGCAATATTAGGTGCGCTTGTATCTTGCATATAAGTGCACACGCCCTTACATGAACACACTCAAACACCTTGACACACATGCTTGCCAGGCACCAAGTTGATAGCTATATGAACAAACCATGAACCTTCCCACTCCTCCATACATTTTTGGCAGTGTCAAAAATGCCTCCCATGTCAATTATTTTCTGTCACTCATTGCAAAATAATAATAATAATGTTCATTTATTAGTTTAAATTGCTCTCACTCTCACATGTCCAGATCTAATTGACTTCATTCTGATATCATCCTGTTCACTGTGTGATTCTGATAAGGTGGATTCACTTACGTGATTAATCCAGGAAGGAGAAAGAAATAGCAACCAAGGAAGAAATGATAGCAATGCAGAAATCGCAGAAGCCACCAGGAGGAACCACGTTGCCAAAAAGGATTGCAAAATGTACAAATTATTGAAAATTATCTAAGTTTTTTCCCCCCAGAAGGGTAGTCCACCCAAATGAGGAACTTTTGTTTCAGCCCCAAAGTGGGAAATATTGCTTGCCTATCTAGTCTAAGCCTAAAGTACTGCTTTTTGCAACTTGCCTTCAAGACAGCCTTAAATAAAACACGGGGGGTGGGGTGGGGATAAGTTTTTGTCTTCTTTCATGCATTCCTTGACACTTCAAAATTTAAAACTCAGTTTCAAAAAGTCGTTCCATAAATGGGTTCGCGAAAGGAGAACGGAGTTTTGAATTCTTCCTTCACAAATGTTCCTGATTTCCGCTGATTTTTTTCAAAATCTCCTTCTCTCCAGGTGGCACCTGCAGTGAGCCCAGCCCTGGTCTGTTCAGAGCCTCAAATGCCTCAAGATGTGAAGTAGGAGCTCTGCATGGAGTACAGGTGGTCAATGGGGTTCCCCACTCTGGACTGCAAGGGCCCAGGTTCCACAGTTGTTAAGAAACAGTCGCCCAGGTTGCTGAGGGAGGTGTCGTCACTGTCCATCTCACACAAAAGGGGCTCAGAACCTTCAGAACAGAGAGAAAGATTTGTTCCACTCAGGCACAATCCACTCACACAACACTGAAATGAACAGGAGCTGCTCGGGTGCAGAGTCGGGCTCTTGCACCATTCTTTTTAACGGCGCTTACATGCGGGAACTTCTTTCATAAGTGCCCTCTAAATTTTGACTAAGCCACTCTCATGTGTTTGAGGTAGCTATACAGACATACAATAATAATAATTGGCAGCTCCCAATCGAGTGTTAAAAACAATACAGCATTAAATATTAAAAACTTCCCTACACAGAACTGCCTTCAGATGTCTTTTAAAGATAAGAAAGCTGCTTATTTCCTTCACATCTGAAGGGAGGGCATTCCACAGGGCAGGGGCCACTACTGAGAAGGCCCTCTGTCTGGTTCCCTGTAACCTCACTTCTCGCAATGAGGGAACTGCCAGAAGGCCCTCGGCGCTGGACCTCACTGTCTGGGCTGAGCGATGGGGGTGGAGACGCTCCTTCAGGTATACAGGATCGAGGCCGTTTAGGGCTTTAAAGGTCAGCACCAACACTTTGAATTGTGCTCGGAAACTTACTGGGAGCCAATGAAGATCTCTCAGGACTGGTGTTATGTGGTCCCGGCAGCCACTCCCAGTCACCAGTCTAGGTGCCGCATTCTGGATTAATTGCAGTTTCCGGGTCACCTTCAAAGGTAGCCCCACGTAGAGTGCATTGCAGTAGTCCAAGCGGGAGATAACTAGAGCATGCACCACTCTGGTGAGACAGTCCGCGGGCAGGTAGGGTCTTAGCCTGCATACCAGGTGGAGCTGGTAGACAGCTGCCCTGGACACAGAATTGACCTGTGCCTCCATGGACAGCTGTGAGTCCAAACTGACTCCCAGGCTGCGCACCTGGTCCTTCAGGGGCATGGTTACCCCATTCAGGACCAGGGAGTCCCCCACACCTGCCCACCTCCTGTCCCCCCAAAACAGTACTTCTGTCTTGTCAGGATCCCTAGCTTAACAGGACCAGTGGTCAGGGATGATGGGAATTGTAGTCCCAAACATCTGGAGGGCCGGAGTTTGTCTATGCCTGATTTAGACGGAAACCAGACACATTTAAAATCTCAAGCTCCACTAACTTAAGCCTGGAAGCCCAAACCCAGCACAAATATTGTCTTAGAGGGCTATGGACTATTGACATCCTAAATTCACGTTGTTAAGGGGTTCCTCTTAGTCCATCTGTACAATATGCAGGGTTTCCGTTCTTACCATAAGGGTGCATGTGGTCTCCTGGCATTTGTGGCGGAGTGAGCCCTTGCCGGAAGGGGTCTGCACTGTAAACACTTTGATCAATGACCAATACTTGTTGTGGAGGTGGTTGCAAGGTGGTATAAGAGTTCATGATTCCTTCGAGGCCTGTGTTGTTGCCACTGTTTGTCTGAGCTGCAAGACAATGGCAAATAAAATGCATGCGTTCATAAGATCAGTCTCCCAGTACCTTATTATTTCACTTATGTCAGCAAGACCCGGCTCTTATCTGTCTTCTATACTGGTGCCTTTTTTCTTAAAGAACTTTTTTCTTGAATTTCTAGTCCCAGGAGGTGTGAACTCTTTCCCAGCTCCCCTATTTTCAAAGCCATACCCAACCAACCCATATACAACTTCTCATAAATGAATTAAACCATCAGTCAACTCAAATATATAAGCTGCTTAAAGGGTCACAGCCAGCCAGACCTACATTTTATCAAGTTCATGAAAAATATAACTATAAGCTCCTTTGGAACTGGGATGCCAAGTTCACTGTACGACAGGACTCCTGTGATGATAATGGTGATGATGATATTTATACCCTGCTCATCTGGCTGGGTTTCCCCAGCCACTCTGGGCAGCTTACAGCACATAAAAAATTGTAAACAATTAGATATTGAAAACTTCCCTAAACAGGACTGCCTTCAGATGTCTTCTAAAAGTTAGATAGCTGTTTATTTCCTTGACATCTGATGGGAGGGCATTCCACAGGGCAGGTGCCACTACTGAGAAGGCCCTCTGTTGCACAGAATGGAAATCCCCCCCCCCATGTTCAACCCCCTTCTCTCTCCCCTCTCTCTTTCTTCCATTCTTTGACATGCAAAAGAACCCTCAACATGTTCAGTCTTAGAGTCAATCCAGAAAAGATGCTGAAAGATCAATGTCTGGATCTCAGACTTGTTTTTCTTTTTAGTTCAATACATCTGAGGGGGTTGGGGAACATTGGATCAGGAAACTCCTCTGCTTTTTGTCTCACAGAGGGAAGTGTACACACTTTAAAGGGGGTGACTGAGATCAGGAAAAGAACACAGGAAGGGTTTCCCACCACTGCTTTCCCAATTCATGTCCCCTCACTGAACTGAGAGAGAGAGAGAGAGAGAGAGAGAGAGAATATTCAGAAGACCCAGCCATGGATCTCCCAGTGCCTTGTTTTCATTGGCCCTTAATTCCTCTTATCATTAAACTAGATGTGTTCACTGTTCAGGGTGGAAGTTGAGTAGCATCATGCAAAAGAGGGACCATTGGGCTAGAAGAGTGACCCAAGCGTGGAAAGAAGAGTTGAGATGGGAAGCACGTTCAGCCTTGTATAGTAAGGGGAAATTGGGAAGCAAAGCTAAGGACTGAAAAAGCTATGGAGATTACAGTGGAAAACACACAACAATCTGAGGAGAGTTCCCAGGTAGGACATGGCAGCTGAGATGTCCTAGGAGCCAAGTGAATCATAACTTCTCCGTATCAATAAAATCCAGTTTTTCAAGGTAACACCCAAGAACTGAGTGTTGACAAAGCCATGGGATAAGTCATATCAATATTGTGGGGAGGTCCATAGCTGTTCATGGCATGCTATTAAAGTCTCTGAGGAAATGAAATCTTGCCCATTGCAGAGGACTGGTTCACTGGCCGCCATATATTGTCGATGCCCTCCCTCATTCAGCGTGGCATATTCTGCCTTCTGGCTCAAGTAGGAAGCACCTACATTTGAAAGGAGGGGAGCTAGGAAAGTATTTGGTCCTCCTGTCCAGCAACTCCTGGTGCCTCCATGGAAAGAGAATCTACTTTCCATTTTCAGAATCCTGGCTGTAGGTGGTGGAGTTTCAAGGAAGAGGGAACAGGCAGCTCCCATGACAGAAGGGGGTTAGGAGACAGGCTTACCAGAAGTGAGCCTCTGTGTCGTTTGCTGATCTTGTTGTTGCTGCTGCTGTCGTCTTGCTAATTTCTTCATCTGTTACAGAAAGGGAGGAAAGGTTAGAACAAGCCATATCCCCTCCTTTACTTTTCTTAAATGGTGGGAAAGCATCCACAAGGTTAGCAGAAGCATGATGCTGCCGTTACACTCTCATAGTTCTTAAGATGGGCATCTTAAAATGGGCTGAGAGAGAGAGCCCTGTCTAAGGAGGAGGTGGGGTTGCGGGCTTCACGATTGGGGGGATTCCCGGCTGCGTCACCCCCTAGCTGGCCAATCGGACAGTTCAGGGTGTGTGGCCTGCCCTATAAAGGCAGGACGTGGCCAGGGGTCTCCCTCTTTGCCGCTCGCCAGCTGTTCCTGCTTTTCCCACCCTCCCGCCCTATAAGGTTGTCGTTCTTTGACCTTCCTATAGACCTTGGTTGGTCGCCGTTGAGGGGCCTGGTAGGAATTTTGCCACTTGGCAAATTGGCACCAGCCACTTGGTTTTCACCTACCTTGTAGCAAATCATCACAACTTTTCAGGTATTGGCAGTTAGGCATTGGTATAGTTCTGTAGATGGAAGAGGGGAGATAGCGCCATCACCTGCCCCATATATTGAAGGGTACTCTGAGAAAGGATTCTGGGGTGTGTGGCCCTGCCAAAGCCTAGGGAGGTGAGGGCCTAAGGCACGCCACCTAGCGGTGACCCTGGGGGGAGTTCCTAGTTGATGTGCATCAGCAGGACTCCCCCTATTGGTGGTTAACCCTTCCCAGATGTCGAGCGGACGGGCTGAAGTCAGATATAGTCAGTTAGGACCAATGCCTAAGCCAATACTGCTCATCACCTGTAACCAATAAAGGTGTGGCCTTTTTTAGCCCATTAACCTTAATAATTGTGTCATGTGTCATTATTTCCACCAGGGCTCAACCATACAACTTCTGCCAGCCTGTGCAGCTCAGTGCAACTATGCTAGATGGTCTGTAAGATAGCTTCCCAAATCCAAAAATGCAATCTGCAAATTGCCTATTCCTACTCCAAACTAGGACTACATTTTAAGTTTAGATAGATAGCCCTCCTATCTAAAAATGGATGAAAGGCCCCAGTGTCATTATGTAGTAAGTGATTCAAGGAGAAATGTTGTTACCTTAGCTCTTTGATTCTGGAACCAGACCTGAACAACTCGGACACTCAGACCCGTCTCGGCTGCTAACGTTTCCCTTACCTTCATGAAATGTCAGAACAGCAGACATGATTATTCGTTTAAAACAGAGGCAAAAGGATCAGCAAAATACTAAATGTGTAGGACTCTCAACACAAATTTCAACATTTTCATAAAAGGGTTTTTTTCATTGTGGCACAAAATCTCAACGTTTGCAGTTGCTCCCTAGATTTCTCACCAAAATCCAAAACCTTAAGAACTGGAAGTTTTGGGAGTTCGGCAGTCAGATTTCAAGCATGTGTCTCCAAACAGGGGAGCTGTGAAAACACGCAGAATACTGTTCAGTGCGCATCAAAAGTGATCACAGGGATGAAGCAACTCCCCTGGGGGGGGGGGGAGTTGCAGCATTTGGGACTTTTTGGTTTAGAGCAAAGGCTAGTAGCAGGTGACAGGATAGAAGTTTTAAAAATTATGCATGGCATGGAGAAAGCGGGTGAAGAAAGGTTTTCTTTACTGTCTCATAACACTGAATGTTGGAAGATGCAGAACAGACAAAGGAAAGTGCTTCTTCGCTCAGTGCGTAAACTATGGAATTTTATCCCACAAGAGGTAGCAATGGACACCAATTGGATGGGTTTAGAGAAATGGCTATTAGCTACAATGACTATTGTAGAGTATGCCTCTAAAGAGTAGTGGCTGGGGAAATGAAGTGGGCAAGGGCTTGCCACGGGCATGTCACTGGCCATTGTGAGAACAGGGTATAGGAATAGCTGGGTCTTTGGTTTGATCCAGCAGGGATCTTATGGTTTAATGTGGGATTATTATTTTTCTAAAGAACCCACAACTCTTTAGTTTTTCCCTGTAAAGGTAAGAAAGGTAAAGGACCCCTGGACAGTTAAGTCCAGTCAAAGGCGACTAGGGGGTTGCAGTGCTCATCTTGCTTTCAGGCCGAGGGAGCCAGAGTTTGCCAGCTTTCCGGGTCATGTAGCTAGCATGACTAAACCGCTTCTGGTGCAACGGGACACCGTGACAGAAACCAGAGCACACAGAAATGCCGTTCACCTTCCCGCCACAGCAGCACCTATTTATCTACTTGCACTGGTGTGCTTTTGAACTGCTGGGTTGGCAGGAGCAGGGACAGAGCAACAGAAGCTCACCCTGTCATGCGGTTTCGACTGGCAAGCCCAAGAGGCTCAGTGGTTTAGACCACAGCGCCACCCACATCCTCTGAACAGTAGCTGCTGGGGAAATGAAGTGGGGGAGTGTGCTGTGCTGCTCAAATCCTGTTTGGGGCTTTCCACGGGCATGTGGGGTGTGAAACACAGAGCAGTCAAATACATCATTCCTAGAGTGGACGTGTTTACACATGAAGAGGGATGTTTGTCCAGACAGTAGATAAACTTCCTGTTTTCTCCTGTGCTGGGACAAACTTCCTCTACATGTGACCTGAGTTGGGTATGACCTTACCTGTGCAGGTAACAAAATAGCACAGGGCAGGCAGCCATCTCTCTCTCTGACTCCATTCCTTGAAGAAGCAACAGCTCCTTAACCTGAGATGCTCTCTTGGCAAGAGAGGACAAAAGAACTATCTCCTTATGGGATAGATTCCAGGTGTATATATTTTGTAACTTAAGTCTGCCTTCTGGGATCCATTTGTGAACAGAATGTGTGAGTAAACTCTTTTTATACTTTTATACAAGACTGTGTTGTGTTTATTCTTTTTAGGAGGGAATAAAAGGGGAATTACCAGGAAACTTATTTTCGAGGTTTATGCAAGCTTGGCAAACCTATCAGCAGTGCAAGTTTAAAAGGTTTGATGCAGCAGGGAATCTTTTTTCCAAACTAAACAACCCATAATTTTTGAGTTTTCCCAGCAGGTAAAGGGCTCTCAGGCTTAAGTAGGCTTAAGCAGGGCTACACAACTTGCAGTCCATCAGCATGTCATCTACATACAGTGGTTCACGCCTGGGTCATTAAATCTCTCTTGTCCTTTTGCTGACTGCTCAGGAGTGATGGTCAAGTGCCTAGGAAATCACAACACTTGCCTGTTGGGCTGCATTCTGTTTAGTGGACCACACGCCTGAATCTGACTGCTACCGACAGAGCACAATGTCCAGGAATTATTAAGACAGGAGTCACTCTACGGCCCTGGGATTTAACAACATCTTAGGCAGTGTAAACTGGCTACCTCTGGTGATTCCAGTGTTCATGGTGCCAGTTTCTTCTTATGATCAAACTGTACCTTCCTGCATGGTTTAGAAGACACTTCAAACGATGCCTTGAATGCCCGGCGCTGCTGGGTCGTCAAGATGGTCCGGGGTCGTTTTGGCCGCTTGTGGTCCTTGCTCTCCTCGGCTGTTTTCCCAGTGCCATCTCCCATTTTGCACAGGCTCCCTTCATCATCACTTTTACCTTGAAAGATTGGGGAAGGGGATAAAATCCCACACAGTGCGATTCACGAGCCAGCCTTTGCTTAAAACGAAATCACCTCAAATTGAGAAGCTGCATGGAAAAGCTCCATACTAACAGGAAGATGCTCAAAAACCCTTTCAGAATTTGCACAGGTAGGGCTACAAAGCACTCAGAAGCATTTGGTAAGGAAAGGAAAGACAGTGGAGAGAAACCAGGGGTCGTGTGTTGCAACTTTTACAGGGGTGTGGCTGGGGTGGTTGTAAGAAAATAACAAAGCAGTCAAAAAAGGATTATAAACTCAACTCAAATCTGGTTACACAGCAAGTCAGCAGCCATCTCCCAGTGGCCTAAATGCCTTCCTAAAGGAGGATATTTAAACATCCTTCTGCAAACTAGAAACAAGATGGCCAGACAGGCTTCTCTGGGCAAAGGTTTCAAAGCGGGAATTAGCCTTGCTCCAGTTGCCACTAATGGAACCTCAGACAGCCTAACCCTAACCCTAGATTCAGACCATTTCAAACTTTTAAAGTCAACAGTAACACTTGGAATTAAGCCCAGAGATTAATTGTTACCAAGTGCAGTTCTTTATGTACAGGTATCATGTGGTGTTTTTTAGCTAAGACCCAGCCTATAGCTCAGCTCCAAATGCTCTTTAAGAATGTCCCCATTGCACTGGAGAAATCTCACCTCAAGGCTCTCAAAGCATGCATCATGGCAGCCAGAACTCCACTGAAGAGTAATTAAGCAGGCTTTTCAATTAGAATGTGTGAAACGCCGGGACACTTTACCTGGGAGGTGTAGAAGCTCTTAAGCCATCGGCCTCCATTACTCTAAGTAAATGTCTGAAATAAGGTAGTCCTAATTGGCAAGGTTAGCATTCCAGTAAAATGTTTGGCACTAGAGTGTGTGCCTTCAATACTATGCCGCTTCAGGTTGCACATGGAGGGGCGCGCGCCATTTTTAAAAAAATGTTCCCTCATATTAACAGTTCCTTGCAAACAGAAAATGAGCGCAGCAACGGAGAATGGTTCTGGCCCTAAACCAAGACCCGGCTGTGATAATTTTCAACTTGCACGGTGCATTTAAAAACGACAGCAAATCTGTGGAGTGGTAAAAGCTTTCTGGGAAATGATACATAATGAGTTAAAGAAACTGTTTAAGAAAACCTTTGTTAAAAAAACCCAGAAGGTTTTCTGTTAGGTATACAGTGGTACCTCTAGTTACGAACTTAATTCGTTCCGGAGGTCCGTTCTTAACCTGAAACTGTTCTTAACTACAGGCGTGCTTTCGCTAATGGGGCCTCTTGCTGCCGCCGGCACACAATTTCCATTCTCATCCTGGGGCAAAGTTCTCAACTCGAGGTAACTCTTCCCGGTTAGTGGAGTGTGTAACCTGAAGCATTTGTAACCTGAGGTGTTTGTAACTCAAGGTACCACTGTAAAAGGTGAAGAGATACCAAAAGAAGACATAATACTTTTTATGTATGCAACGACGGCAGCAAGAATACTACTAGACCAGAGATGGAAGGAGGGAAAGGGCTGACTAGAGAAGAATGGCAGACTAAATTGATGGAGTATGCAGAGATGGCAAGACTGACAGGAAATATCAGAAACCAGGATGACCAAGTATTTCCAAAAGACTGGAAGAAAATTTTAATGTATTTAAAAGACCACTGTAAACAGTTAAAATCATTGGCAGGGATACAATGACACTTGTAATGTGAAATAAACTATGGTAACATGGATATTTAACAGATAGATAACAGTAAAAGATGCAGAATATATATATTTTTAATATGGAACTTTTGGAGGGAGGGAGGGAAGAGGGTCTGAAGGTTTGAAAGAACCTTTTACTTTAATGTTTTGAAACGGTTAAAGTTAAAATGTATAAAAGTATGTAAAACCAATATTTTTTATAAAAAATAAAAACAACAAATCCTCACTTGCAGTCTGGACTAAGCATGGTCCATACTTCCACCTCAGTCCCATCTCCTGATGTGTTGCATGTGTGGAATAGGCCTGAGTAGAGTTCAAAATAGTAGCATTTTACTAATGAATAGTATTTGAAAACAGTGAGTTGATTGCTCTAATAAAGCCAGTGTATGCAAGACTTATAGCTCCTGATTCTGAATAACTTTTTTAAAAGGCACCTCACACTATGTTGTGCGTGTGTTTTCATACATTCAACAGTTTATTTTACAGTGCAGAATATGGGATAACTGGAGGCAATGAGACAAAAAGGAGTCACGTTTGCATTGTGCAAACACATTTCAGAAACTAGGCAGACTCCTAGTTTGGACCAATTTCTGAAAATGCTCTGTATTTTGCAACTTTTCACTAAAAGGGCATCAAGTCCCAAGACTTGGAGTCTATTCAGAACACACTCAAATGGAACCTATTTTCTAGTTGCTGGCAAATCACGGTCTCATTTTTACCACTGGATGATGTTTTGGTCAAATATAGTGTGAATATTGTGTTATTGTTCAGGATTTCGTTCCCTCCGCAGAGTCTCTTGAACTTGAAACTCCAGGTGGGCAACAGGGAATGTATCTTGTCCCTATGTTTGCTGCAGAAAACAGCACAAGTGCTCGATAAACACATCTGATTGCCGTATGTAGTGTGACACTGTTTCTAGACAAAGGTGCTTAAGATTTTTTCTGAGCTTTCTGGCATTTTACAACAACAGGTTCCTCAACTGCTAAATTTGCAATACATTTTTGATTCAAGAAAATGGAAGCCTACTGATTTTTTAAAATTCTGATATCCCACGTTGGACTTCAAATTATTATGTTGGCTGCTCTGAAATCAATCGCATTGGAGAAGTGACAATTAGTTGGCTTGTGTTTGGGGACCAATCATTTGGGTAAGCATGAGATTTCAGAACTCGGCACTATCTCCATGCGCCTGTCTGGGCTCCTGTCTGGGTTTGTGTCATATTTTTCGCTCCAAAAGACGCACCAGACCATAAGGCGCACCTAGTTTTGGGAGGAGGAAAACAAGAAAAAATTATTCTGAATCCCAGAAGCCAGAACAGCAAGAGGGATCTGGCTTCTGGGATACTGTGTGGCTGTTTTGGCATCTGGGATAACCGTGCCAAGCCTCTTCAGGGCAGCAGGATGAAGGCTCCCCCTGCCCAAAGAGGGCTAAGGCAGAAGCCAGGACGGTGCGTCGCTGAAGGGGCGCTGCACAGTTCTCCCTCTCTGAGAGGGAGAAGTGCGCAGCGCCCCTTCAGCGAAGCTGGAGTAGGAACAGAAGGAGTCTCTTCTGTTCCTCCTCTGGCTTCGCATGACAGGCGCGTCGCTGAAGGGGCGCTGTGCCTTCTCTCTCTCTGTGCAGAGAGGGAGAAGTGTGTAGCGCCCCTTCAGCGAAGCTGGAGAAGGAACAGAAGGAGACCCTTCTGTTCCTCCTCTGGCTTTGCAGGACAGGCACTACGCAGAGATGGAGAGCTGCGCAGCACCCCTTCAGCGAAGCGGGAGGAGGAACAGAAGGGGCTCCATAAGACGCACTCACATTTCCCCTTACCTTTTAGAAGGAAAAATGTGCGTCTTATGGAGCGAAAAATACGGTAGTTCAGTGTCTACAATGTTGCCAGATTCTTAACTAGAGCAAAACACCTCTCTGGTGCTGTCTTTGCCCCTCAGCGCATTATTGCTAGGAGGCGTTCCTGTTTCTTTTTCGCAGGATGACTAGAGAAACGGGCTGATCAGAAGGAACATTTTATCATATGTGGTGGGAATGTAAGAAAGTAAAAAACTTCTGGGAAATGATATATAATGAGATGAAAAAGATGTTGAAATATACATTTCTTTAAAAAACCAGAATTATTTTTACTTGGCACTATAGGTGAGGATATTAATAGAAAGGATGTAAAATTGTTTTTATATCCAACAACAGCGGCAAAAGTATTGTTGGCTCAGAAATGGAAACAAGAAGAAATACCGACGAAAGAAGAATGGCGGACAAAATTAATGGATTGCGCAGAATTGGATAAAATGCCAGGAAGGATTTGAAACCTGTGGGACCAGAGATTTGCAGAAGATTGGAAGAAATATACAAACTATTTGAAGAGCAACTGTAATCAGCAAATTACGCTACAAGAAGTTCTGTAAGGAGAAATATATGAAATATTGCAAAGAAGAGAAAGAAGAGAGATACTAGTTATGAGATTTCAATGTAATAGTGAAAATAAGAAATGTAAATCAAATAAATAGATTGGAAAATTTTCAGATGTGATTGTTGGAAGTCAAAACAATTGTATAAGATGTTAAAGTACGTTTAATTATTGTTGAAAATGATATGTTGAAAATTAATTTAAAAATTATATACGAGAAAAAGAGAGAGAAACGGGCTGATCAAATATTTCCCACATCTGTCCATATAGGAGAATGAAATAGGGAAATGCTTTGAAATGGATGGGGAAGGGGGGAGGGAAACAGTGCAGAGAGAAGTCTGGGGGAATCCCATCCCATGAAAGAAGAGTGACCGTGTTCCCCCGCCACCCCAGACACCTGCTCGCCAAATCCCTCCAAATGATGGAAAGTTGATTCTGCTTTAGCGTGGCAATGCTTTTAATTAACTCTGCCTTTCAAGCCTTCCTCGAACAGGGTAGGAATTAATTAATCTTTAAGACTCCTCCTGGTGTCACATGGGAAAGGACTACAGGCGGTTTATATTGTCTGCCGTGACCTCTGCGCAACCCCAAGGCTCACTGGGGGAATGATGAAGAACCGGCTTCGTGTATGAAGATGAAGAAATTCTTTGGTTAGGGGGAATTAGGAAAAGGAGGGATGTTAGTACACTTTTAATTGGAAAGGGGGCTCCTCTTTCAGAGGCGCCTGTTTACTTAGGCTTGGACACTGGGGCTCAAGGGAAGGAGTCATTGAACTGAGGGCTTTGCAGATTATGGGCAGCATATGGCTTCCAGTGCTTTGCTCTTTATTTTTATTTTCTCATAAAGTGGTCCTAAGTTTGCATTGTGCTCCTTGTTCCCTTATGTTTCTGACTGGGTCTTTAAAGATACATATATGCTGACTGGTCAAGTAGATGCCATAATCTCATAGCCTCACAATTAAATGTCACGGGGGAAAGTCTGTCCTTCCTCTTAGACAGAGAATGATAGAATCATAGAATTGTAGAGTTGGAAGGGACCACAAGGGTCATGTAGTCCAACCCCCTGCAATTCAGGAATCTTTTGCCCAACGTGGGGCTCGAACCCACAGCCCTGTGCAAGGAAAGTGGATTAAAGCACATTTTCTTTCTTTAGGGGGTCAGATTGTCCTTAGGAAAGGGACACGGAAGGGATAGATATAAGATATATGTTCAAAAATACAGTAAAGGTTCGCTATCTATGCTAGCATTCGACTGACGTTGGAGAGAGACTGAATTGAGAAATAAGACCAAGGGTACATATTGATAGAGGAATGTATTAGATAAAATGTAAAGAAATATACAATAATAAGAGTACATTCATTTGTAAAAAAGGAATATACAATGGGATAGACAGGAAGTCCAACGTGTTGGTGTATATATGATTTTGGAATAGTTTTTTGTCCTTGTGTTTTGTTTTCCTTTAAGTATATAAACTTTGTATACATGCTGAAAATTACAGTATAATAAGCCTTGTGATGTAATATGGTAATGTTTACAGATGTAACATAAGAACTTTAATAAATAAATAAAACTGCAAGCAAAAACAAAAGGAAAGGGACATGGACAAAAAAATGTGTGACAATGACACCACCAGGTAGATAAATCAAAATAAATGCTCGTTGTCACGTGATCTCCTCACTAGCAAATCAGAAGCAATGCTCAGTAAAAGGCAGGCAGCACATAACCTCCACATGAAGCTTTGTGCAAGCAAATCTGGACAAATGCTCCCTGAACAGGTCATCTGGAGAAGCACTTAATGTCTATTGTTTTTGCATTTCATTTCCCTTTGGCCTCCCTCCTTTACTTTTCAACCACCATCTCTTTCCAATTTAGAATTACAAGACATGCTTCTGATGAAATGGACTGTGGTCCTCAAAAGTTTCTGCCATAATCCATTTCTGCCACAAAGAATCTTTGTTGCTTTTGCCTCATTCTACTCAGTGCTCGGCGTGATATCAGAGTTGGGGCGTTGTGTTCAATTTCAGGAAATATTCCTGGAAGAAACCTGTGAATGGTACCTCTAAGGGGCAATCAGAGACGCATGACAACCTGGCAGCTAGCCGTGGAATGGGCCTGAGGCTCAATAGGCCAAGTCTGGCAGTCTCGGTCTTCTGCTCCACTGAGCCCAGTCTCCTTCGCGAAGAACGCGTTGCAACTGCTCTCACTTTTGAGAACTATCTGGACAGAGCAATTGAGTCTTTTCAATCAAATCTGGTTCTTTCTCATTGCGTATCTAGTTACTTCACTCTATTTACCACCCATCTGCCAGAAGATGGCAGCATTTTGCTGGTTTTGTTCTACGTGGCAGCTGCATTTTCTAGAGTCACCTCTCTGTCAAAACGGTCATTATCAAAGCCATCACGGTGCTGTTTGTGATGTGGGCGAGTGTGTGAGAGAGTCTGGTCCGTCCTACAATCCTAACCTTTCTCTGAAAAAGGTCTCATCCCCACTCTTGGATTTACAGCTGGCAAAAGAAGAAAACTTTCCCTATGTAATTCTTACTCATTCCTGCTTTCTGCCTCTTATCTCTCTCGTTGCGCCAACCAGAGCCAGACTCTGACATGGAGGGAGAGGAATGCCAGGAGGGCCAGTGGCAGAGACTGCGCAAGTGTTAAGCCCCCAGCACCCAAGCAAAGAGTCTTTCAAGCCAGAGACTGGTACCTCTGAAGGCAGCACCCACTGAATTCAGATTCTCCCAAGGGACTGGCACCCTCAGAACCACAGGGGGTATGGAAAGCTCAGGAGGTGCCAAGAACCTGCTGAAATTGTCTGTTCCTTGTGATCTGTCCAGGGTACTGAAGGACCAGTTGCAAACTTTGTTTCAACGTTTCTTGGTTTCTGATTGGATGTGCCGTCCCTGCCCACTGCTCAGCACTGCCCGCCCCTGACCCCGACCAAAGATTTGGAAGGTGATCTTGAGATGGAGGAAGAAATCAAGGAGACGACTAAAGGATAAAGTGTTGCAACAACGAATCTCACACTGAACGGATAGATGCATGCTTGAGTCATGACAATCGTAAGAGGCAAGAAGGCTTCCTTCGGAAAATGCGAGTCTTGACCAAATGAGAACAAAAAAGGGTACAAACTCAAGGAAAAAATATAACAGCTGAAAATAAGGCAAGCAAATAAGAAAAAAATAGGAGGATATTGATAAAAACACTAAGACCAATATTTAAAAAAATTAAATACATGAGAAGTAGTAAAGAGGTCAGGAAGACCATTGGGACATATGTAACAAGGGACTGGCTTTGTTGATTGTGCCGCAATTTGTGGAAGATCATCTGGTCACCGTATAAAAGTGAGTGTTCTCTATAGTTGTGCCTGTCCTCTGAGATACCTTCCATCCTTGGACTCAGGAGGCATCAACCTTTGGGTGCTTCTGGCATTTATTAAAAGCTCGTTTGTTTGTTCAGGCTTCCCCTGATTTGTAGCACTCATCCTACTGCCTTGAATGGTATAAGATACCTGTACTATTTTTGAAACTGAAATGCCTTTGAATGCATTTTTATTTACTTCTTTATAAACTGCTTCAAGATTTATTCGCAATGATAAGTGGAGGGGGGTAATTGGGCAGTTCAAGACAATGCATGAGACTTGACAGAGTCTGAGACCTAGTTTTAACTGAGTTTACAAAACTACCTTTGGGCTGAGGCTGGGCTGCTTCAGTTTGTGGCTGTTGGGCCACATTATTTATCGCTCCTCCTTGCAAAACAATTCCCTGTGCACAGAACACTAACATGTTGGGGAGAAGGCTAAGTCAGAACTCAGACACAGTCCAGAAACAGGTTAACTGCTTGTGAGGAAACATTCTCCACAGAGTTTTTTTGATGGATTAAGCAGATATGGAGTTATTTTAATCAGATACAGGTTTGTTTGTTTCCTTGTTTCCTTGCTTGCTTGCTTTAAAGTTAGGTGTGCTTTATTCTATTGCTTTTAAATATTGCTCCCTTGAGCTTCAGCTGAAGCTCAACATCAAAAAAACGAAGATCATGGCCACTGGTCCCATCACCTCCTGGCAAATAGAAGGAGAAGAAATGGAGGCAGTGAGAGATTTTACTTTCTTGGGCTCCCTGATCACTGCAGATGGTGACAGCAGCCACGAAATTAAAAGACGCCTGCTTCTTGGGAGAAAAGCAATGACAAACCTAGACAGCATCTTAAAAAGCAATCAGCTTGCCAACGAAGGTCTGTATAGTTAAAGCCATGGTTTTCCCAGTAGTGATGTATGGAAGTGAGAGCTGGACCATAAAGAGGGTTAGGGTTTGCTGCCGAAGAATTGATGCTTTTGAATTATGGTGCTGGAGGAGACTCTTGAGAGTCCCATGGACTGCAAGAAGATCAAACCTCTCCATTCTGAAGGAAATCAGCCCTGAGTGCTCACTGGAAGGTCAGATCCTGAAGCTGAGGCTCCAATACTTTGGCCACCTCACCAGAAGCGAAGACTCCCTGGAAAAGACCCTGATGTTGGGAAAGACTGAGAGCACAAGGAGAAGGGGACGACAGAGGACGAGATGGTGGGACAGTGTTCTCGAAGCTACCAACATGAGTTTGACCAAACTGCGGGAGGCAGTGGAAGACAGGAGTGCCTGGCATGCTCTGGTCCATGGGGTCATGAAGAGTCGGACACGACTAAACGACTAAACAACAACAACAACACTGCTCCCTTCCCCTGGGGTTGGTGTGAATCAGAAATAAATAATAGATATTTTGCAGCCCAGAGGATTTCGAATTATAAAACTAAGAGCAGATTGGGGAATGTCACCGGGGAACATTTCATACCCTGACCCCCAAATATCACAACCAGAGCCCTTCTGCAGCAGACAGTAACCAGCAGCACCCTTAAGACCCCCTTACCAGAATCAGACGCAGTTGGGCTCACTAGGCTGAGGAGATCACGCTCCTTCTCATAGTCGCTCTTGCAAAGCAGCTGGTCCTCCTTCAGGACAAATTCGTCCCCCTTCTGAAGCTGCTTCTCGCAGACGCAACAGCAGAAGCAGCCCACGTGGTAGACACTTTTTTGGGCTCGCATGACGAACTCGCTGGAGGCAATTGCTCCAAAGCAGCTGCTGCACTTCACTGCAAAGAGTCTGCCATGCAAAAGGCCCAAAGCAGAGTGTTAGGTTTAGGCCTCGATTGGGGTGGTCAGCTCAGCAGTCGCTTTTGGAACAGACCCCATTACTCCCTTACGTTGCCCCCCAAAAGTTAAGGCTATCTTGTGCTGGCAACGGAAGGCAGAAATTGCTTGTTTTTCTTTCTCTGCGTTGACATTGCCCCAGGCTTGTGCTTTAATCTTGCTTTTACTGACAATTTTTTGTGTCCGTGAATTTCAGTTCAGGGTCATAGCTGTCAAGCGTCCCTTATCCCAGCGCCATGTCCCGCTGCTGCCCCTTATTGATGATGTCCCTTAAATAAGCTACTGAAAGTAATGTGGCCCTTTCTATGTCCAGCTGTGCTTTGTCAACAACAAATTGTTGCTGTTTTTTGTGTTGAATATATGCTATATGATAATTTATGGACCTAATAGGTATCTAAAGCCACTTGCACGCAACAAAATATGTATTTTATCAAAGTAATTGTTGATCCCTTATTTTGGCTGCTGATCCCTTATTTTCGAGGCTGCTGCTCCCTTATTTTCAAATCTGTAAGTTGACAGCTATGTTCACCTAGGGTGCCCTCTAACTTTTTGAGGAAAATCTCACTCTAGAACACAACTTATGTTCTAGCCAAACACCCACCAATCTGTAATGCCATGGAGGGAATATCAACCTTTGAGCTTCTTGGACCTTGTAATAGCCATGGAAACTGCAAGGTGGCACAGCCCTGAACTAGTCTGAACTAAGAACTGTGTGCTGCTCCAGATTGTGGCGGGGGCAGAAGGGGTGGGGAATGACCCAAAGTTTCTCCACTTTATTATTTTTTTAAAAAAAATATTTATTGAGATTTTACAAATTATATCAGACAAAACAATACACACAAACACAAAAAAGAACAAAATAAAAAAATTCCTTCCAGTAGCACCTTAAAGACCAACTAAGTTAGTTCTTGGTACGAGCTTTCGTGTGCATGCACGGTATCTGAAGAAGTGTGCATGCACACGAAAGCTCATACCAAGAACTAACTTAGTTGGTCTTTAAGGTGCTACTGGAAGGATTTTTTTTATTTTGACTATGGCAGACCAACACGGCTACCTACCTGTAACTAAAAAAGAACAAGTATAATTTCAAAATCTTATTTTCTTAAAACCGACCTCCTCATACCTCCCCTTTCTGCATTCCCATTTCAAATATTTAGTTCAGCAAATCCTCACCCTTAATTTTATCTAATTGTCAACCTTTCTTATCTTTTAACTTAATCTTTACAGCTGTACTCCATTTAATTTCTAAAACCACTTCATTCTAACACTCATTAATTTTACAATGTTTCTTAAGATAGTTCTTAAATTTCTTCCAATCTTCTTCCGCCATCTCCTTTCCCTGGTCTCGGATTCTGCCAGTCATTTCTGCTAGTCCCATATAGTCTATCACCTTCATCTGCCATTCTTCCAAGGTGGGTAGATCTTGTGTCTTCCAATACTTTGCGATAAGTATTCTTGCTGCTGTTGTAGCATACATAAAGAATGTTCTGTCTTTCTTTAACACCAATTGGCCGACAATGCCCAGGAGAAAGGCCTCTGGTTTCTTAAGGAAGGTATATTTATATACCTTTTTCATTTCATTATAAATCATTTCCCAGAAAGCCTTAATCTTTGGGCACGTCCACCAAAGGTGAAAGAATGTACCTTCAGTTTCTTTACATTTCCAACATTTATTATCGGGCAAATGATAAATTTTCGCCAGCTTGACTGGGGTCATGTACCACCTATAAATCATTTTCATAATATTTTCCTTTAAGGCATTACATGCCGTAAATTTCATACCGGTGGTCCACAACTGTTCCCAGTCAGTGAACATAATGTTATGACCAATATCTTGTGCCCACTTTATCATCCCTGATTTCACTCTTTTATCTTGTGTATTCCATTTCAACAGCAAGTTATACATTCTTGACAAGTTCTTAGTATTGGGTTCTATCAGTTCAAAGTTTCTCCACTTTAAACGACACACTGCTTTCTCATAAAAGGCAAGCAGGCCACAGAGAAGAGCAGGGCTCGTCTTGCAGAGACAGGGTTGCCATTGCAAACTTTTGATTTCGAACATTCTGGCAAGTGGGCTGCACCTGTGACAGGTTGAGGGTTGAGGCAAAATGGAGAAACAGGTGTGAGAGTAATCCCTGTGATCTACTGCTGCCCCATCACCATATAGCTTTGCCCTCCCAGCACAACAAACACACATACAGTGCATGTATTTGGCAGCTCACGAGAGCCAATGGGGGGAATCACAAACCTGCAGACTTCAGTCTCACATGCAACAATGTGTGAAAGTGTCACAGTGGCTGAGCTCAGAAACCTGAAGGGGTTGTAACATGTCTACCCAGAAGCAAAAGGTTGCAGCAAAGAATGGAGTTCATGATTGGCTGTTGGACATGTACTGATCACATTTCAGAAATGATTATGAAGTATAAATAAAGAACACAATAAACGTTCTTAGAATACACTGCTTGCCTTCCAGTTAGATCTTGAATTTATCCAGACCTGGGCACCTAAACACTGGTTGCCATAAATCTCTGCTGACTTAAAACACTTCCCTGCCACCTGAAATATTGCACATGATCTTGTACTGGATTGCCAGCCTAAGATCAACTGATGAAAGACCTGCAGCTAGTTTAAGACTCAAGAAACTTGAATTCTTGGCATGGTTTAAGGTTGCCATGGGGAGAGAGCAGAGCTCTTGTTTCTTTAACAGCTGTGTGACTAGCAGAAATTCAATTGGTTGGCCCTTTTTTTTAGATTTTGTTTATGGGTTTGCCTGTAGACATGCTGTGCCTATCAATCATATTGCTCGTGTTCAGCTCCTGGTTGATCCACTCCAGCCTATCAGTCAACGACCCTTTATGGGGACCCTTCATGGGGTGGGCAGTGGGGACGGCTTCCAATCCCTGCCTTATGCTTACTGAAACCAAGAGGGTACAAATAGGGATTAGAGGGGATCTCACCTGGTTACGGGATGCGGGTGGCCCTGTGGGTTAAACCACAGAGCCTAGGACTTGATCAGAAGGTCGGCGGTTCAAATCCCCATGACGGGGTGAGCTCCCATTGCTCGGTCCCTGCTTCTGCCCACCTAGCAGTTCGAAAGCACATCAAAGTGCAAGTAGATAAATAGACACCGCTCTGGTGGGAAGGTAAACGGCATTTCCACGTGCTGCTCTGGTTTGCCAGAAGTGGCTTAGTCATGCTGGCCACATGACCCGGAAGCTGTACGCTGGCTCCCTCGGCCAATAAAGTGAGATGAGCGCCGCAACCCCAGTGTCAGTCATGACTGGACCTAATGGTCAGGGGTCCCTTTACCCTTTACATTTTACACCTGGTTATGGCCTCCTCCACTATGGTGAGGTGTATATTTTCATTTTAATAAATGACTTCTAATTTTGCATCTATTAACACAGTATAAATAAGCATATTTTCATGCAAATTGTGCCCTCTTTTGTGGATCCAATCCACATACAGTGAACATGCACAGAAAAAAGTAAAAGGTAAAGGACCCCTGGATGGTTAAGTCCAGTCAAAGGTGACTATGGGGTTGCGGCGTTCATCTTGCTTTCAGGCTGAGGGAGCTGGCGTTTGTCCACAGACAGTTTTCTGGGTCATGTGGACAGCATGACTAAACCGCTTCTGGCACAATGGGACACGGTGACAGAAACCAGATCGCATGAAAATGCCATTTACCTTCCCACCACAGTGGTACCTGTTTATCTACTTTCACTGGCGTGCTTTTGAACTACTAGGTTGGCAGAAGCTGGGACAGAGCAACGGGAGCTCACCCCGTCATGGGGGTTCAAACCGCCAACCTTCCAATCGGCAAGCCCAAGAGGCTCAGTGGTTTACACCACAGCGCCACCCACGTCCCATCTTGCTGGCATCCCTGTTGTCCAGGGAGGAAGTTTACTACCTCATCTGCTGTTCGAATGAACTAGGGCTAGCCCTAAGGTTTTTGCTCCAGAACGCAGAAGCTGCTGTGACAAATCTTCACACTGGGAGCCAGTGTGGTGTAGTGGTTAAGAGGGGTGGACTCATAATCTGGTGAACCGGGTTCGCGTCTCCGCTCCTCCACATGCAGCTGCTGGGTGACCTTGGGCCAGTCACACTGCTCTGAAGTCTCTCAGCCTCACTCACCTCACAGAGTGTTTGTTGTGGGGGAGGAAGGGAAAGGAGAATGTTAGCCGCTTTGAGACTCCTTCGGGTAGTGATAAAGTGGGATATCAAATCTAAACTACTACTCCTCCTCCTCCTCCTCCTCCTCCTCTTCTTCTTCTTCTTCTTCTTCTTCTTCTTCTTCTTCTTCTTCTATGCACCCAAGATGCCCATTTTAAAGGCCGATTCATGTCTCTTTATCTCAATCATTTGGATCTCTTTTGAGATTTCCTAAGCAATCCTATTAGTGGCAATTACAGCAAAACTCTGCAAGAGCTAGGCTTGTTTAGCTAAAGATACGACAACTTTACTGTAGACCAGCGGTTGCCAACTTCCAAGAGACTGTGATCTACTCACAGAGTTAAAAACTGGCAGTGATCTACCCCCTTTTGGGGGGTTCAGGTCACAGTTGTTAAGCTTTTTTTAGGAAGGAAAACCCTGTTTTGGGTGGTTCGGGTCAAGGTTGTTGAGCTTTTTATACCACAGACGTCCAGTGATCTACCAGTAGATCACAATCTACCTGTTGGACATGCCTGCTCTATTGCTGGACATGAGATGCCCAGTCAAAATAAAGCTGCTTCCAAGTGCTCAGCTTTTGTGAGAGTAAATGTGAGCTTGGCTAAACCTTAAGGACAAAGGTACCTCAGTTCCAAGGTCTCATGGCTCCAGTCATGGTATCTCTGTCTCCAAATACCAAACAGTGTCAGGTTCCCAGATGGGTTGTTAAGCTAAGGTTACCAGATTTTTTTTCAATAAATCCGGGGACGCTTCAAATAAATAAATAAATAAATAAATACTACACGTTTGGGATGTTGACGCTGCAGCGATGGCAGTGGCAGAGGGGCGGCCACTGCCTTGACCTCAACCACCATGTTTCCCCTTCCTCCAAGGCTTATATCTCCTTTCTCCATGAGCCTGGACAGCCCCATAGTTGTTGGTTCTTCGGTGGTGGTGGTGGGGAAGCAGTGCGCGGTGGGTCAGGCATGGAAGGTGGAGAAGGAGGGCCGAGAGCAGTCGTGGCGGCGAGGCTCAGGCAGCGCGATGCCTCCCTTCCCATCGGAGCAGCCCCAATCCCATTCCTACTTGCGTGCAAGCAGGAGGGGGCAGGATCCCTCAGCTGGGAAGGGAGGCTTCCTGTTGCCTAACTGAGAGATCCCTGCCCCCTCCTGCTTGCACACAAGCTCAGATAGGCAGCGTGAAGCCTCCCTTGACAGCTTAGTTGCTGGGGTCAGGGAAGTTGGAGGCAGCCCGGAAGCTGCGTCTTTGAGCCCCTGCACTGCCATCATATGGGGACTTCCAAGCAGCTCCTGAAGCCAGACAGAGCCAACTGCTCTGGGCTGCTGAGACTGCCGCTGCTGCGTTTCCCAGGGACATTAGATGAAATCCGGGGACATTCCGGGGATGGAATTTGTCCAGGGACTTATTTGCAAATCCGGGGACTGTCCCCGGGAAACGAGGACGTCTGGTAACCCTATGTTAAGCTACACCACAGGGGCTACATTATATGAAAGGCAGAGATCCAACATGGAATGCCATACATAAATCTAATTGCAGGTCATCACAACAAAGACCAGATGAAAGACCAGATACATAATAATTCTGACGATGTCCAAAACTATTGTAACGTGAGCATAAAAAGGTAAAGGGACCCCTGACCATTAGGTCCAGTTGTGACCGACTCTGGGGTTGCAGCACTCATCTCGCTTTATTGGCCAAGGGAGCTGGCGTACAGCTTCCGGGTCACGTGGCCAGCATGACTAAGCCGCTTCTGGCGAACCAAAGCAGTGCACGGAAACACCGTTTACCTTCCCGCCGGAGTGGTACCTATTTATCTACTTGCACTTTGACGTGCTTTCACACTACTAGGTTGGCAGGAGCAGGGACTGAGCAACGGGAGCTCACCCCATCGCAGGGATTTGAACCGCCAACCTTCTGATTGGCAAGTCCTAGGCTCTGTGGTTTAACCCACAGTGCCACCCGCGTCCAACGGGAGCATAATTTATTGTAATTATTGTAAGCTCTTTTCTTCCTGATGATTATTAGTGTTGAGCTGAACATAGCATGCACAAACTTTTGTGGAGCCATTTCCAGCAACTTGGGCGGAGGCTTAGCAAATGCTTATATTTGTCTATTACGTGGGGGCCTTACCATGATTGAGGCAGCAGAAGCCCCCACCCCCCAGTAAAAATGCTTTCCTGCTCCTTCAAACTGTGTTAGAGCAGCACAGCAGACTGCCCTTCATTTTGATGGCAATGTCCAAGGGGGAGAAGAGCAGACATTAGACAGTAATGTTTTCATTGTGGAAAAGCTAATCGAAAACCACGGCAGCCTTGTCAATAATGCCACCCACCCCTGAAAAGTATTCAAATTCACCGAGCTCTCCTAAATCATTCCAGTCTCAGGGTGCATTTTCAGCTTACCCACCAAAACAGCCTAGGCCAAATACTCCAGCCTTACCCCAAGGTATGTACAGTGGTGCCTTGGTTTACGAACTTAATCCGTTCCCAAAGTCTGTTCTTAAACCAAAGCATTCTTAAACCAAGGCGTGCTTTCCCCATAGCAGTGGGGGACTCAATTTACAAATGGAGCACACTCAACAGGAAGCGAGACATGTTCTTATTCCAAGGCAAAGTTCACAAACCAAAACACCTACTTCCGGGTTTGCAGTGTTCTTAATCCAATTTGTTCATAAACAAAGCTGTTCTCAAAACAAGGTACTACTGTATCTGCTTTTTCATTTTTAAAGTGCGCCCCCCCAGACCTTCATTTCATCTATTATTTATTGTTCCCAATAATGAAATATCGAAATATATTACTGATTAAAACAACAACAAGAAGCCGGGCTGATTAAGAAAGGGGGCTTCTTCTCCCTACAAAATGGACCACCAGTGGTTGTTGCTGGAAGAAAAGAACAATGAAAATGCAGACAGACAGCCGCAAGGCGCTGCACCACATCATATCTCAAATTCAGCCCAGGGAGGAAGAAAAGATAATCTTCCAGTCCTGGCCAGGGATAGCAGCAGGAGGAGGTACGATCCTGTGGTAGACTGAGCTGCCTGGTAACAGGAGACATGAGAATGAGCTTGACCCACTGACGGATGGGAGATTCCTTCGCTGACTTTCTGAAGCACCACTTAACTCTGACAAGCCTGTGGTTTTTGTAAGATGAGCTAA